>NC_072405.2:36969015-37272045 GCF_028858775.2 Pan troglodytes
ACGGAGCGAGACTCCATCTCTTAAAAAAAAAAAAGAAAAAGAAAAAGAAAAAAAGAAAAATAAAAAACAAAACTCTAGCAAAGTGAGTCAACTCTCCCAGTATGCTTGACCAATAATTTATCCAGGTAAAAGTTATTACTATCTTCTTAATTTTTATAAAAAGCCCCAGGGTGAATTCTTATCATGAACAGGTGCTGAATTTTATTAAATGCTTTTTCTGCATCTATTGCTGTGATCATATGAGTTTTCTTCTTTAGCCTATCGATGTGATGGATTACACAAATTGACTTTTTTTTTTTTAGACAGTGTCTTGCTTTGTTGCCCAGGCTGGAGTGCAGTGGCACAATCATGGCTCACTGCATCCTCGACCTCCCAGGCTCAAGCAATCCTCCCACCTCAGCCACTCAAGTAGCTAGGATTACAGTCACACACCACCATGCCTGGCTAATTTTTAAGTTTTTTGTAGAGATGAGGTCTCACTATGTTACCCAGGCTGGTCTCAAACTCCTGAGCTTATGTGTTCCTCCCTTCTTGGCCTCCCCAAATGCTAGGATTATAGGTGTGAGTCACCACACTCAGTCTATAATTCTTTTTAAACATTGTTGTATTCAATTTGCTAATAATTTGTTGAGGATTTTTGCATCTTTGTTCATGAAAGATATTGGTCTATAGTTTTCTTTTCTTGTAACGCCTTTATCTAGTTTTGGTATTAGGATTATGCTGTTTTTTTGGTATTTGTTTTGTTTTGTTTTTTCTTTTTTTGAGACGGAGTCTCCAGCTTGTTGCCCAAGCTGGAGTGCAACGGCATGATCTTGGTTCACTGCAACCTCTGCCTCCTGGGTTCAAACGATTCTCCTGCCTCGGCCTCCTGAGTTGCTGGGATTACAGGCAACTGCTACCACGCCCAGCTAATTTTTGTATTTTTAGTAGAGACAGGGTTTCACCATATTGTCCAGGCTGGTCTCAAACTCCTGACCTCGTGACCCACGTGCCTCAGCCTCCCAAAGTGCTGGGATTACAGGCGTGAGCCACTGCGCCTGGCCCTATGCTATCTTTTATAGAATGAAATGGGAAGTACTCCCGCTGCTTCTATTTTCTGGAAGAGATTGTATAGAATTGATATCATTTCTTCCTTAACCATTTCTTAGAATTCACTAGTGAAACCATTTGGGCCTGGTGCTTTCTGTTTTGGAAGGTTAATAATTATTGATTTGGTTTCTTTAATAGGTATAGATCTATTCAAATATCTACTTCTCCTTATGTGAGTTCAAGGAATTGGTCCATTTTATCTAAGTTATCAAAGTTCTGGGCATAGTTGTTCATAATATTCTTTAATGATCCTTTTAATGCCATAGGATCAGTAGTGATGGCCTCTCTTTTTTAGCCTATTAGCCTAGTCACAGGTGTATTTTTTTTTTTTTTTTAGAGACAGGGTCTCACTTGGTGCAGTCATAGCTCACTGCGGCCTTGACCTCCTGGGCTCAAATGATCCTCTGACCTCAGCCTCTGGAGTAGCTAGGACTACAGGCCCATGCTACCACACCCAGCTACATTTTTTATGTTTTTGTAGAGATGGGGTCTCATGAAACGTCATGAGCCCAGGCTGGTCTCAAACTCCTGGTCTCAAGCAATCTTCCTGCCTCAGTCTCCTGATCCCTAGGATTATAGGCATGAGTCATCGAACCCAGTCAGGTTTATCAATTTTATTGATACTTTCAACAAACCAGCTCTTAGTTTTGTTGATTTTTTCTATTGATTTTCTGTTTTCAGTTTCTTTGATTTTTAGCCTAATTTTTATTTGTTTTCTTCTGTTTGTGGGGTTTTTTGCTTTTTTTTTTTTTTTTTTTTTTTTTTTTTTTTTTGCACAGGGTCTCACTCTGCCACCCAGACTGGAGTGCAGTGGCACAATCTCAACTCACTGCAACCACTGCCTCCCAGGTTCAAACAATTCTCGTTCTTCAGCCTCCTGAGTAGCTGGATATACAGGCACGTGCCACCATGCCCAGCTAATTTTTGTATATTTTGAATAGATGGGATTTTACCATGTTGCTCAGGCTGATCTCGAACTCTTGGGCTCGAGCGATCCACCCGCCTCGGCCGCCCAAAGTGCTGGGATTACAGGTGTGAGGACCCCAGCTCTTCTGTTTACTTTGTATTTATTTTGCTGTTTTTAAATTTTCCTGAGGTGGAAGCTTAGGTTTCTGGTTTTGGATATTTCTTCTCTTCTCATATCTCCATTCAATGCTATAAATTTCTCTCTCTGCATTGCTTTCACTGCACCTACAAATTTTGATAAATGATATTTTCATTTAGTTCAAAATGTTTAACAATTTTTCTTGAGACTTCTTCCATGTATTATTTAGAATTATGTTTTTTATTTCCAACTTTTAAGTGTGGGGTACATGTGCAGGATATGCATGTTTGTTACATAGGTAAATGTGTGCCATGGTGGTTTGCTGCAAAGATAATCCCAGCATCCATTAGCTGTTCTTCCTGATCCTCTCCCTCCTCCCACCAGGTATAAAGCCCAGCATCCATTAGCTGTTCTTCCTGATCCTCTCCCTCCTCCCACCCCCACCCTCCAAATTATGTTGTTTAATCTCCAAATATTTGAGAATTTTCCAGCTATTTTTCTGCTATTGATTTCTAGTTAAATTCCATTGTGGTCTGAGAGCATATTTTGAATGAGTTCCTTTCTTTTACGTTTCTTAAGATGTATTTTATCCAGAATGTGGTCTACCTTTGTCAGTGCTCCATGTGTGCTTGAGAAGAATTTGTAATTTGCTGTTGCTGGATAAAGTATTCCGTAGATGTCAATTATATTCAGCTGATTGATGGTGCTGTTGAATTCAGCTCTATCTTTACTGATTTTCTGCCTGCTGAATCTGTCTACTTCTGACAGAGGAGTGTTGAAGTCTCCAATCATAATAGTGAATTCATCTATTTCTTCCTGCAGGTCTATCAGTTTTTGCCTCATCTATTTTGATGCTGTTGTTAGGCACATACATATTGAGTATTGTGATGCCTTCCTGGAGAATTGACCCTTTTGTCGTTATGTAATGTTCTGCTTTATCTCTGACAATTTTCCCTTCTCAAAAGTCTACTTTGAAATTAATATAGCTACTCCAGTTTTCTTTTTTCTTTTTTTGAGATGGAGCCTTGCTCTGTCACCCAGGCTGGAGTGCAGTGGCTTGATCTCAGCTCCCTGCAACCTCCACCTCCTGGGTTCAAGAAATTCTTCTGCCTCAGCCTCCCAAGTAGTTGGGATTACAGGCATGCGCCACCATGCCAAGCTAACTTTTGTATTTTTTTTTTTTAATAGAGACGAGGTTTTACCATGTTGGCCAGGCTGGTCTCAAACTCCTAACCTCAAGTGATCTGCTTGCCTGGGCCTCCCGAGTGCTGGGATTACAGGCTTTAGCCACCATGTCCGGCCTGCAGCTTTCTTTTGATTGGTGTTAGCATAGTATGTCTTTCTCCAACTCTTGGATTTTATTACATTAAATCTATCACTAGGCCAGGCACAGTGGCTCACACCTGTAATCCCGGCAGTTTGGGAGGCTGTGGCAGGCGGGTCACTTGAGGCCAGGAGTTTGAGACCAACTTGGGCAACATAGGGAGATGCTGACTATCTTTTAAAAAAAGAAAAAAGATATCACTGGTGAAATTATTATTGTGAAAAATGTAACTAAAGTATTCTTGCAAAGGGCAGTACAGTAAGCTACTTTCAGTCATTTATACTTTAGTATGAATTAGTATATAAGAGACTTTCAATAAACAGGTAAAGAATACTTTTCGGTGGAGGGAAATGGGGGAGGGGGGTGAGGAATTAAGAGTCAGTAACTGAAGGAGGGAGATGGAAGCCCCACAAACAAAAAGAGAGGCAGTCAGACATAAAAGCCAAAACGCTCCAGGCACAGTGGCTCACGCCTGTAATCCCAGCACTTTGGGAGGCTGAGGCGGGTGGATCACGAGGTCAGGAGATTGAGACCATCCTGGCTAACAGCGTGAAACCCCGCCTCTACTAAAAAAGTATAAAAAATTAGCCAGGCGTGGTGGCGGGCGCCTGCAGTCCCAGCTACTTGGGAGGCTGAGGCAGGAGAATGGCGTGAACCTGGGAGGTGGAGCTTGCAGTGAGCCGAGATCATGCCACTGCACTCCAGCCTGGGCGACAGAGCGAGACTCCGTCTCAAAAAAAAAAAAAGCCAAAATGTGTGCTCTTCAGGATTCTTGCCCAGGGCTGATACCGCCTGAATGCTTAAGAGTTTTCCTAAGTGAATTCAGTTAACAGGTGTGTGCTGAGTATAGATTGGGGTGTGGAGAGTGAACCAGGAGTGCATCAGGGTTCCCAGGAAACAGCTGGTGACGCAGCACCTGGAGACTCCTCTTCATCTGCCTTGGAACGCGTTGCCTCGGAACCAGCTGTGGACACTGAAGGGAAGACAAAACGGACTTCCAGGCTTATTCTCAATGTTCCTCTTTGCTTCCTTCTTACGGTCACGTCTTTTGCAATCTCGAACCCTTTTCACAAAGGCTGCATCAAGGAAACACAGTATGCCTACTAATACCCAACTCCAGGAATCCCACTTCCTGTTAAGAGTGTCTTAGTCTTGAGAGGATTTGTCCTGGCAGGACTTGCTTTTTAGCCAAGCCAAGTATGTGGTGTGTCTGTGGGATGATTTGAGGAGTGTCTGCAAGATTGCCCTGTCCTACTCATGCCAAAAATTTCACCATGAATGAGTCATACCTGTTGCTACCAACACCCCATTCCGAGAAGGCAAGGACACAGAAAGAAGATGGGGCAGCTTCCTTCCTCATTTTTCATGGGGATGGCCCGTGACTAGGGTCTACATTGGAAATAAGATCTTATGTGGAGGAGAAAACATATGTGAAGTGTAAGCTAATGTTCATTAGCAACATTATTCACGATAGCCAAAATGTGGGAACAATCCAAGTGTTCATCAAATGAATAAACAAAAAGGAATGTATATGTAAAATATACACTGTACAATAGTACCATATATATGTACTATTCAGCCATAAAAAGAAATGAAGGTCAGGCCAGGCATGGTGGCTCACACCTGTAATCCCAGTACTTTGAGAGGCCAAGGTGGGTGGATTGCTGGTGGAGCCCAGGGCTTCAACACCAGCCTGGGCAACATGGCAAAACCCTGTCTCTACAAAAAACACAAAAATCAGCCAGGTGTGATGGCACATGCCTGTAGTCCCAGCTACTTGGGAGGCTGAGGTGGGAGAATCACTTAAGCCCAGGAAAATGGAGACTGCAGTGAGATAGTGCCACTGCGCTCCAGACTGGGTGACAGAGCAAGACGCTGTCCTCAAAACCAAAACCAAAATCAACAACAATAAAAAAAAACAAGAAATGAAATTCTGATACATGCTACAACACGGATGAACCTTGAAAATACTATACTGAAAGAAGCCAGACACAAATGGGCAAATATTGCACGATTCCACTTACATGAAATATCTAGAACATGGAAATTCATAGAGACAGAAAGCAGATTTGAGCTCACTGGGGTGTAAGGGGAAGGGGGAGTGGAAATTATTGCTCTAATAGATACGGAGTTTATCTTATGGGTGATGACAAGCTTTGGAAATAGTGTTGATGGTTGCCTAACATTATGAATATAGTTAATGCTATTGAGCTCTATACTTAAAAATGATTAAAATGGCAAACTTTATCTTATCTTAAATATTTTACCATAACAAAAAAGACAGTGAGGCCGAGCATGGTGGCTCACACCTGTAATCCCAGGTACTTTGGGAGGCCGAGGTGGGTGGGTCCTCTGAAGTCAGGAGTTCAAACCTGACCAATATGGTGAAACCCCATCTCTACTTAAAAAAAAGGTATATAATAATAATAGTAAAACAATAGATGTGACTCAAGATTCCTGGCATGGGAATAGACTGAGGGAACTATGGAAAAAGAGACAAAATTCAGAGGGGGAAAATGCAAAGGCCTAGAATTAGAAGCAAACTAAGCTCGTTGGGAAATGGGAACCTGGGTTCAATGAAGTCACCGGGGGCTGGCAGTGAATGAAGCTGGGGAGCTGAGTGGAGGTGAGATCAGGAGAAGCCTCACGTCCGGCACGAAAGAGGTTGAACCTGGCGCAGCAAGGTTTCTAAGCAGGAAGGAGCATATGGCTGATCAGGTTTGACTGTGGGCAAAATCACTCCAAAAAGTGTGGGGGATTTATGGCCTGAGAACAGTGGTGAAAGCAGTGAGAGAACCCCGCAGGATCAGGCCAGGCACGAGAAAATAGGCTCTAGCCCAGCTCCCACTCCCCAGCGGCCCCTAGTGCCCCTAAAAGCCAGTGTAAGAAACAGGAGACAAGCCAGGCACGGTGGCTCACGCCTCTAATCCCAGCACTTTGGGAGGCTGAGGCTGGTGGATCACGAGGTCAGGAGATCAAGACCATCCTGGCTAACACGATGAAACCCTGTCTCTACTAAAAATACAGAAAAAAAAAAAAAAAATGGCCGGGCGTGGCAGCACGTGCCTTTAGTCCCAGCTACTAGGGAGGCTGAGGCAGGAGAATCGCTTGAACCTGGGAGGCGGAGGTTGCAGTGAGCCAAGATTGCACCACTGCACTCTAGCCTGGGAGACAGCGTGAGACTCCGTCTCAAAAAAAAAAAAAAAAAAAAAAGAAAAGAAACAGGAGACCCGCCTGTGTCTCAGTTCTGTTACCTGATTTAGCACGAGTTTTCCCTGCTCTAACAGGAGACCATATGTCCTTCTCAAGGCCCACCTGGATACCAAGTCTCTAAACTGGGGAGGAAGCCCACGTAGAAATTAGCTTAGTGATAAAAAAAAAAAAACAAAACCCTGTGTGAGCCCTGGACACTCTAACCTAAATATCTACCTTCCTGGCAAGGTCTCCTGGGGGAGAAGCAAAAGAAGGGTGTTTTCCTCCCGCCTGAAAATTCGGATTGCCTCTCTTTTGCGCTCCGAAAGAACACGCTTCCTCCTGGTGTGTCGGGGCTACCTGCCGTTCCCCACCCCTGCTGCTCCTCCCTGGACTGACCCACTGCCCATGGCTCGCAGCTCCCCTCTCCCACTGCTGCCAGTTGGAGGTTCTGCTCCTAACCCCTAAGGGCTGCTTCTGTCTACTTTTCCCCGTGGTGCTCCCAGATACAGCTCCCTGCCGGCAGCCTCCCCACTTTGAGACCCTGTTAACTCAGTCACCTGGGCCCCAGCTCCTTGTTCAGTGACCTCATGTCAGGAGCTTGAAATCAGCGAGGGTGGCAGTATTACAGTACAGGCATCTGCAGACACCACACATTAGCGCTTTTATTTCTGGAGAGCCAGCTGTCATCCGTATCCGTACACCGCCGACAGGGCTTCTGGTTCTTTGTTTGTTTGTTTGTTTTTGAGACGGAGTCTCGCTCTGTTTCCCAGGCTGGAGTGCAGTGGCGCGATCTTGGCTCACTGCAAGCTCCACCTCCCAGGTTCATGCCATTCTCCTGCCTCAACCTCCTGAGTAGCTGGGACTACAGGCGCCTGCCACCATGCCCGCCTAATTTTTTAAATATATATTTAGTAGAGACGGGGTTTCACCGTGTTAGCCAGGATGGTCTCGATCTCCTGACCTCGTGATCTGCCCGCCTCGGCCTCCCAAAGTGCTGGGATTACAGGTATGAGCCACCGCGCCCGGCCGGCTTCTGATTCTTGCAGACTCCTGCAAGAAAAAAACTGATCCCACAGTGCCAGGCAGGGCTTCATTTCTCTGAGATCTGCTAGGTCCCCCACCACCTCAGCAGGCAGGGCCAGTGCCTCCTGACATTGTAGAACTTCTCATTTCACCCCTGTGGTCAGGCTAACTGAGAGAGGGCTCAGTTCACAAGCACATTCTGCAGGCTCCTATGGAACTTGAACTAGAGCTCGGAGTTCTTCAGCAGGAAGGATTGTGTGTGCCATCCAAGAATGGGGATGCTGTTTCCCATAACTGCCAACCCATGTCCTCTCATGTTCCTGAGGTTCAAATGCAAGAGATGCTGCCCCTACACCCGTCTCAGGCATTTGGACCGGAGTCCAGGCACATTAGATAGGCCATGTAGGCTTCATGGCCTCTAGGCTGTCTTAGCTCATTAACATCTCGGAGTTAAACTGGAAAGGCCAGAAAGGTGTTAAACAGAAACAAAAACACTGTAATCAATTTGGTTTGACTATATTTAACCATTTAGCTTTTCTTTTGTTTTCTTTTCTTTTTTTTAAGAGAGAGGGTCTCACTCTATCACCCAGCCTGTAGTACAGTGATGTAATCATTAGCTCACTGCAGCCCTGAACTCCTAGGCTCAAGTGATCCTCCTGCCTCAGCCTACTGACTAGCTGGGGCTATGGTGGGCACCATCATGCCTGGATAACTTGCTTATTTTTGTAGAGACTGGGTCTGGCTATCTTGCCCAGGCTGGTCTCTAACTTCTGAGCTCAAGCGATCCTCCCCTCTCAGCCTCCCAAAGTGCTGGGATTTCAGATGTGAGCCACAGCGCCCATTGTTGGCTTTTTGATACATTTAAGATCATGTACATTATTGTTAATTATGATTGTTTTTGTCATTCAGTGTGTGTGATTTTCCAAAGATTACACTTTGAATCTCCAGGTGTGCACTGAATTGTCCCTCTCCCTCCCCACTGACAGGCTGAAGTGCTAAGCCCCAGTACCTCAGAATATGACCTTATTTGGAAATCAGATGATTGCAGAGGTAATTAGTTAAGAGGAGGGCATGCTGGAGTAGGGTAGGGTGGGCCCCAAATCTACTATGACTGGTGTTCTTATAAAAGGGGGATATTTGGACACAGGAAGAATGCCACATGTACATGAAGCTGGCCATCTACAACCCAGGAGAGAGGCCTGGAACAATCTTTCCTCACAGTCCTCAGAACTGGAACCAACACTGCCCACACCTTGAACACAGGCTTCCAGCGTCCAGGACTGTGAGACAGCACACGTCTGCTGATTTAGCCCCCTAGCTTATGGCACTTTCTGACAGCAGCGCTAGCTAACCAATACACTCCCTGCTAAATGTACTTTTCCATTTGTGCCCCACCAGGGTTTGCAGACAAGCAAAATTGTCATAGTTCCCTAACGCCTCAGAATGTTTTCTTCCTAGATCACTTTTTATAATTATTACTTACAGTGAGGGAAAACTGAAATATTGCAATGCCATCCACAATTAGGATTAGTCCCAACCACTCAGAAACGTTAAAAACTGATCTAATAAAAATAAAGAACCTTAAGACGCATTAAACTCTAAGCTACTTGGAAGCTGCTGCTTCTGTTTGTGGACACGCAGATTTGCCACAGTTGAAATCACTGGCCACGTGCTGTCTTGTGTGTGTTTGTCACTTAACATCGCATGACAGAAATATTTCCACGTAGTGACAATGTTCATATTCTTATTTAAATAGCGACTTACTAGTCATTTGTTATATTCTCATTTTTCACTACATTTTTGTGTAATTTATTTTTTAACTGCATTTAAACTTTTTCCTCGGGGCATGTACGGGAAGAGTTCTGGATTCCAATTTTAGCCCCTGTCACACAGAACCCCGTTCTTCTCTAGACTGAGCTGATCTGTGGTTTCCCCAGAAATAAAAACGACGCGTGCAGGTTTCTCCCTCCCCTTGACGTCATTTCGTTTGATCCTTTGTAAAGATTTTCCCTAGTTTCGAAAGCTTGCCCTAGTCTTAACGCTGCTTTCGCGTTTCCTTATGTCGCTAAGCGGGAGGTAGCCCCGCACTCTAAGCATCCGGCTCATTTTCATGTTTTACCGGGACCCCAGCGATCGGCGCCCGGTGCCGTATAGCCCTCCGCCGTGTGCAGCCGGGTGCTGGTGTTGTTGCAGCGGCGCCCGCCAGGAGGCAGCGCAGGCTCGGCATTGGCTGCGGCGTCCCACAATGCACCGGGCTCTGGGGCCTGCACGACAGTCTTGCACCCAGCTGCGGGGCCGCGAGAAGGCGGGCCCGGGAGCCGGCGTGGGCGGGGCCTCCGAGGAAAGGGCCGGGAGCCGACGCGGAGGCGGTGGGCGGGGCGTTAGGGGGCGGGGCCGGGAGCCGCCGAGGGGGCGGTGGGTGGGACCGGGAGCCGGCCGGCCGGCCGGGGATGCGGTGAGCCGAGGGCGGGGCCTCAGGGGGCGGGACCGTGGAGAGGGCGGGGCCGGGCCGCTGGCGCTGTCGCCGGCTGCAGTGGCCGCCGCTGGAGACCGCGGGACCTGGCGCTGCAGCGAGGTAGGGGCTCTTCGGGATCTTCCCTTTCGGGGGTGGGAAGTCTTTTCTTCGTCGTGCCAATGGGAGAAGCGGCGAGCTGCTAAAATTTAGAGACGGCTTCGCACTTCTCGCTGTAGCCCGGGCTTTACCCGGGGGATCGATTTTAAAACTCTTTGTCTGGCCCCGTCGTCCTGCCCGCGGGCCGGACGTGGGGCGCCTGCTCTGGGCGTCTGGGGCGGGCGATTGCAAGCTTGCGGTCCATGTCCCCTGCCTCGGAGTGTGGACGTGAACTCCGGGGTGGGCTGGGCTGGGCTGGGCTGGGTTTCTACAGAGGCGGGAATTTGTGAGAACTGGGAGAGTGTGGCTGTCAGCAGGGGTCCGTATCACACTGTGGGCGGGGGTCCCGGCCCCTGCTGCCTCGGGTACGGGGTAAGCGGCATCTGCCACGCGCCCGCCTCGCGCACTGTCAGGAGGCGCTGTCTCCGTGGGTAAGCCCGTGCCGTGGGTGCCCTTCAGTCCCTGTAGCCCCAAACACACCTACCCCAGAAGACACCACAGAATGCGGACCCCAAAGCCAGCCGTACCTGCGAGCCCCTCAGCACAGCTGACTTTAATTTGGGATCCCACAATTTGAGCTTTTCAAAAGTTAAGTTTGGCAGATTGGAAGCCCGGGAATAGGGGGCGCTTGGAATGCTGAGTTTTGTTGGTGTCTGTCCTCAGCCTGTTTCTGGGTCACCCTGCAGGGCTCCATCCGTTCAGTCTCACCCCTTGGTAAGCATGTCCTGTCCTGAAGGCTCCATGCTGAAAGTCTAAGGTGACCCCATCTTTGCCTACTTTTCAAGGCTTGGCAAAGCACGTGTGTCTTTTGATCCTTATCCCCCATGTAACATAATTCATGTTTTTAAAGATATGTTTTTATTTAAAAACTTCACCCTATATTTTCATTCCCATAAATATGAATTGGTTGATTTTACTTGTGAACTCCTTTAGGCATTTAGTAATAAAGGTTATAATTAGGAAAACTGAAAGATATTCATCAGGTAAACATGATCCTCCTTAACAAATTTGCTGATCGTAAAAGGCAGCAGATGGGAAATCAGGCAAGCTTGGTTTTAAAACGTTTCTGCCTCTGAGAAGGTTGAACTATTAATATTATATTTATTGTTCATTTCAAGTCTAAAATGCTAGCAATGAACTCACATTCCTTTTTTGCTAGACAGTCATACCTGTTGACTTGAGATAATAAGAAAATTCTCCTCATCCCCAGAACTGAAGAAAATTCTTTCAAATTGTTCTCACCTTACCTATCCCCAGGGAAAGGAGGTAAGTCTCAGAGTTGTTGGGATTCTAAATATTTTGTTAAGCAGAAATTCCTGCTGGTCCTTAACAAACTCTGAGTACTTTGCTCTGGAATTATCAGTTCTTTTTCAAAATGTGAAATTATGAATTGCCTATTACATACAATATTCCACATCTCACGTTAATATTCATTTAAAAGCATTGTGAGGCCGGGTGTGGTGGCTCACACCTGTAATCCTAGAACATCCAGAGGCCGAGGTGGGAGGATTGCTTGAGTTCAAGAGTTCAAGACCATCCTGGGCAACATGGCGAAACCTCATGTCTACAAAAAATGAAAAAATTAGCCGGCATGGTAGTGAGCACCTGTGGTCCCAGCTACTTGGTAGGCTGAGGTGGGAGGATCACTTGAGCCTGGGAGGCAGAGTTTACAGTGAACTGAGACCACCCCACTGCACCCCAGCCTGGGTGACAGAGTGAGACCCTGTCTCAAAAAATAAAAATCATTTTGTATTTGTGAGTAAAAAGAAACAAATCTTTAAAAGATTAAAAACAAGAAGGAAAAATTAGTATATGTTAGTGATTACCATTTTGACTTCCCTGGAGGGACAATAAACCCAAAAGATAAAACCAAAATCTAGTTATTAATAGTCACTGACACCATAAGAACTAGAAGGCACCATCTGAAGCTTAAAAGGAAGTTTAAAAACATGTTAAATTCAGACAATAACTTTGCACAGTGGTTTGCAAACATCAGTAAACCCAAACCCTCAAGTGATTCCTATGGAAAGACACTGACACTCAGATCAAGAAATTTAAATACAAATTCATGAGCTAACTAAAAAAAAAAGCAGATCAAGTATCTCCAGCATCAACTGTGAATACACACACGTTAGGTTAATTTAAAAAATGACCCACTGTTTTTTACAATCTTCCAATGCCTGTATGCTTCCAAAGAGGCACAGCTGGCATAGTTTTTGCTTCTAAAGGAGGTAAACTTTAAAAACTGACCCGCAGTTACAGACTGGCACTTAGAGGAGTTAACTCAAACAGATGAGTGACTCACCAATTACTCATTTTTTCTGCAGATTATTTACCTACTAAGTGCAAGACTGGACTCATAGCTTTAGCTCACTCCTAGTGAAAACACTGCACATAGGATCTATAAATGGAGGCTGTGTCATCAAGACCTCAGAAGTAGGGGCCGGCGTATTTCTTAAAACACTGATGAAACAGAAACATCTCTCAGAAGAACCATAAAGACATGAGTAGCTCTGTGTTAAAACACATCATTTATTTTGAAGGGAAAAAGGAACGCAGAAAGAACAATAGAGAGGAACTCAGAGCATTTCCTCTGTGGCTTCCCCCTTTGTGGTGCCAATTAAAAAAAAAATTATTGTCTAATGATACTAATTTTTAAATAATAGTCATGTAATGTGAGGTTATAGAAGTAGTTATTCTGAAGGAGATAGTCACTCATACATGAACTATCCGGGTTTCCAATAATAAAAACATCACTCTATTCCTATTCATGTATTTGTTCAATAAACACCCTAGCACAGTTTCAGGATTAGGAACATGAAGATAAATAGTTTAACATCTGACTTTAAGAAGCTGATCTAGTTGGGGAAATCAACCCAGAGATAATTATGCACTTGGTATGATGATAGATGTCTGCTCGTAGTGCTATCGGACCTCTGAAAAAATCAGTGCCTGAAATTAGTATTAAAGGATGACTAAGTTTTAGCCAGAAGTGGGAGGAGAGTGCTCCAGGTAGAGGGGACAAACATTAACAAAATCATGGAGGTAAAGGCCAGGCACGGTGGCTCACGCCTATAATCCCAGCACTTTGGGAGGCCAAGGTGGGAGGATTGCTTGAACCCAGGAGTTTGAGACCAGCTTGGGCAATATAGTGAGACCACATTTCTCCAAAAAAAAAAAAAAAAAAGAGCCAGGTGAGGTGGTGCACATCTGTTGTCTCAGCTACTTGGGAGGCTGAGGTGTGAGGATCTCTTGAGTCCAGGAGGTGGAGGTTACAGTGAGCTGAGATTGCACCATTGCACTACAATCTGGGCAACAGGGTGAGACCCTGTCTAAAAAAAAAAAATTAAACTAAAAAAATTTTTTAAATGGTGGAGATAAAGTACCAAAATATGAGGCCCAGAAAGATACAGAATAAGACTAAAGAAAGAGGACGGGGTCACACCATAAAAAGTCTTGTAAAGGCAGGGGGAGCCACTGGAAACTTTGGTGGGAGAATAACAGGATCAGATCTGCTGTAAGCAGCTTACTCTGAGGCTTCAGTGAAGAATGGACTTAGGAGGGTAGGAGGCAGGAAGAGCTGTTAAGAGGCTGCAGCAGTGATTAGGAAAGAAATGATGAGGGTGCAGGGTTGGTGGAACGTGTGGCCAAATGGTCATGCATTCTTAGACATTATCAGCTTTCTTAGACATGATTTCATTTGGTTTTTGTAACCACCCTTTGCTTTTTGTAGGGTAGATTAATAGGCGCATTCTGTAAGTGTTTACTTAGGGGCTTTGTGTTCACTATCCCTGATTCTTATAAAAACCCTATAAATTGAGTATTATTAGCCCACTTCCCAGAAGTGTGTACTGAGGCACTGGTGAGGGCAGAGGCACAATCAGCTCCAGGTGCAGTCTTTTCATACCAGGGCTCATTCTGAATAGCAGGTGGGTCCTTGCCTCTGAAGACTGAGGTAGGACAGCCCTTCCAGGTAAACCCACACCTCAGGCGTCAGCATGGGAGTGAGACCACAGTGCCTGGCTTCTCAAGCAATACTGTTTATGCATTTAAAAGTCTCCTGGCTGGGCGTGGTGGCTCATGCCTGTAATGCCAGCACTTTGGGAGGCCGAGGCAGGCAGATCACGAGGTCAGGAGATCGAGACCATCCTGGCTAACACGGTGAAACCCTGTCTCCACTAAAAATACAAAAAATTAGCTGGGCATGGTGGCGGGCGCCTGTAGTCCCAGCTACTCAGGAGGCTGAGGCAGGAGAATGGCGTGAACCCAGGAGGTGGATCTTGCAGTGAGCCAGAGACAGGATTACGCCACTGCCCTCCAGCCTGGGTGACAGAGCGAGACTCCATCTCAAAAAAAAAAATTAAAAAAAATAAAAAAAATTCCCCTTGAGGCTGGGTGCAGTGGCTCATGACTAATCCCAGCACTTTGGGAGGCTGAGGCAGGCGGATCACTTGAGACTGGGCAACGTGGCAAAACTCGTCTCTACAAAAATATACAAAAATTAGCCTGGCATGGTTGTGCATGCATCTGTTGCCCAAGCTACTAGTTGGGGCTGAGCTAGGAGGATCACTTGAGCTGAGGAGGTAGAGGCTGCAGTGAGCTGTGATTGCATCACTGTATTCCAGCCTGGGTGAGACCCTGTCTCAGAAAAAAAAAAAAAAAAAGTCTCCTTGAAGAAGATCATATAGAAGTTCTGGAAAAAATGAAACATAGAATTATCATGTGATCAGCAATGTCACTTCTGGATTTAAAGCCAAAAGAATTGTAAGCAGGGATTTGAATAGATATTTGTACATCCATGTACCTAGCAAAGTTCTTTACAATAGCCAAAAGGTGGCTGCTGCCTCAGTGTTCATGGACAGATGAACGGATAAACAAAATGTGTCAGTACAAACAATGGAATATTATTTAGCCTTAAAAAGGAAGTTCTGACACATGCTACAACATGGATGAACCTTAAGGACATCATGCTAAGTGAAATAAGCCAGTCACAAAAGGACAGATGCTATATGATTCTACTCGTATGAGGTCCCTAAAGCAGTCAAGTCCATAGAGACAGAAAGCATGGGGGTTGCCAGAAGCTAGTGGGAGGAGGAGTGAGGAGTTCATGTTTAATGGGTACAGAGTTTCAGCCTGGGAAGATGAAAAAGTTCTAGAGAAGGATGATGGTGATGGTTACACAACAATGTGAACGTGCTTAATGTCATACACCATTGCACTTAAAAATGGTTAAGATAAGCCGAGTGCATTGACTCAACACCTGTAATCCCAGCACTTTGGGAGGCCGAGACTAGTGGATCACCTGAGGTCAGGAGTTTAAGACCAGCCCAGACAACATGGTGAAACCCCGTCTCTACTAAAAACACAAAAATAATCTGGATGTGGTGGCACGAGCCTCTAATCCCAGCTACTCGGGAGGCTGAGGCAGGAGAATCGCTCGAATCCAGGAGGCAGAGGTTGCAGTGAGCTGAGATCGTAACACTGCACTCCAGCCTGGGCAACTGGGTGAGACTCCATCTCAAAAAATAAAAAGAAATGGTTAAGATAGCTGGGCAGGGTGGCTCACGCCTGTAATCCCAGTGACTCAGGAGGCTGAGGCAGGAGGATCACTTGAGCCAAGGTTGAGGCTGCAGTGAGCTATCATTGCACCACTGCTCCAGCCTGGACAGCAGAGCGAGACCTCATCACTTCAATAAAAACTGGTGAAAATGGCCAATTTTATGTTCAATCTATTTTACCACATACATAAAAAGTCCTATGGTATGTCACGTTATGATCAGATTCCCAAGGCCTAGGAGCTTGTGACAAACTTGTTTTTTGTTTGTTTTTTGAGACAGAGTCTCACTCTCTTTCCCAGGCTAGAGTGCAGTGGCACAATCTCTGCTCACTGTAACCTCTGCCTCCCAGATTCAAGCAATTCTCCTGCCTCAGCCTCCCGAGTAGCTGGGATTATGGGTGCACACCGTCATTCCTGGCTAAGTTTTGTATTTTTTGTAGAGATGGGGTTTCACGGTGTTGGCCAGGCTGGTCTCCAATTCCTGACAGATTTGTGATAAGGAAGACTAGGAAATGCAACCAGGAAGATTAAAATGGGCATCTCATAGATTCCAGCCCAAGGAAAGAATGCTGGCTGGATTCCTGGAGGAAAAATCACAGAATGAGAAGCTGGAAGGTGGCAGAGATGGCATTTAGTTCAACTTCCTCTTTTTACAGATGAGAACGGTGAGGCCCGAGCTATCCAGTGACTGCCTAGGGTCACTGAGCAACTTCAAGCAAAGGGAGGATGTGAAGCCAAAACCTGTCCACCCTCCCCCACCCCCACCCTCCAAATCCCCCTGAAAGACAACCAGTGCCTGGTACTGAGAAGGAATCTCTGGGCTGACTGACAAAGATGTGCTCTGGCTTGCTTTTCAAGCAGAAAACAAACCGAGTTTTCCATCTCAATCAGTCTTGCTACAGCACATTCATAGGACTACCATGGCTGAAGAGATTTGGGTGCTTAGAATTTGGTGTTTGGTTGCTGGCTGTCTAGGTATCAAGGTGGGAAAGTGGTGATGTTAGAGTGAGTTAGTTCATTCATTCATTCATTATCAAATATCTGAGGGCCGACAACGTGTCAAATATCTTCTCCAATTTCTAGTTTTTCTATCTAGTAACAACCATCTGCCATCTTTATTCTAGATGTTCTGCCAGTTGCCCTTGGGCATAAACTCCTTTTATGTAAGCTTTCATTGACTCCTGGATGGGGCCCCTCGGGAATAGGTAGAGTTGGAGGGGAGAAGTTATGAGATGAAGGTGGGTGGTGCCAAATGCCAGAGACAGTTTCAGTTCCATCAAGGAAGCCACCCAGAGCTACAGGGTTCCAATTCGGATGTGTGTCTAGGGGCTCTAAGATGCAGAAGGACTGGAATCCTGTTAGTGTAACTTGCTCCGGCAGAGACCAGGTATGGGGATTGCCTGGAGATCTTAATGCCTGCATGGAGGTTCCCAGTGATACATGCAGCAGAAAACCCAAAAGACAGACTAAAAGGAGAGCTATTCAGAGATAAGCAGAGATGCAAGACAGAGAGAGAGATGTGGAAGGGGGTGCAATCTGGAAGAACCACAATTTTCCTGGGACGACATCCCAATCTTGTGGCCTCTAAGGATAAAGCCAGGTTGACTCATCACGATGATGCATAAAGGTAGATAGAGCCTCTTTTTCTTTTTTAACTGATATGATTTGGCTATGTCCCCACCCAGATCTCATCTTGAATTGTTGCTCCCATAATCTCCATGTGTCGTGGGAGGGACCTGGTGGGAGGTAATTGATACATGGGGGCAGGTTTTTCCCATGCTGCTCTCGTGATAGTGAATAAGTCTCATGAGATCTGATGGTTTTATAAAGGGGAGTTCTCCTGCACACACACTCTTGCCTGCTGCCATGTAAGATGTGCCTTTGCTCCTCTGCCTTCTGCTGTGATTGTGAGACCTCCCCAGCCATGTGGAACTGTGAGTCCATTAAACCTCTTTTTCTTTATAAATTACCCAGTCTCGGGTATGTCTTTATTAGCAGTACTAATACATTAACCCACTAACCCACTATTTGTACCTGCTTGCTTCCAGGAGAGTTGAGTTGTAGACTACAAGATAAAACATAACTTAAAAAATAAGGCACTAGGGTAGTTTAGTAAAACAATGGCCAGCGTTGAAACCACTTATCAAACTCTGGAACCTTGGAAAAATTACCTAACCTTCCAGAATGTTACGTTTCCTCATCTGTAAAATGCAGTAACAACTTTACAGAGTTGTTGGGAGAATTAGAAATCCATTAATGTTTTCATTCAGCACTTTTACTGAGTGCCACGTTAGTGGCAATACTGTGTTAGGAGCAGAACAGGTAAGGATGGGTGAGACATGGTGCCTGCCATTGAGAGGCTTATAACTGGGGCGGAGGAAGACAGACACGTAGATAGACAAGTGGGTGAGGTGTCAAAGAACTTTGCTGGAAATGCATACAGGAAAGAAAGAAGGTATATCAGGAAATGTATGCAGAAAGAAGGAAGGCATGTCAGGAATGGCATGGTGCCAGGTATATAGGAGACGCACAGTAGAGACTAGCTGTTTTTAAAATTATAAAACATAAAAGTGATCAAAGCAGTGAAGCAGAAATAAATCCCGTGGGACACCTGAGATGAGACATTTTGGCAGAGAATTTGGCTTTAAGTTTCTTAGAAGCCACGACAGAAAAGGAAACAGGTTGGGTGACATCATTTTCTTATTCTAGTAAGAGAAAGTACACAGATTCAACTTTAGAGAGGACTTTTTTTTTTTTTTTTTTCTGGAGCTAAATCAAGGAAGGATTATCGCGTGGCCTCCCTTGAATATAATTTTGAAGCTGTGAACAGTACCATCAGTAACATTTTATGGACAGCTCTGATGGTTTTTATACCATGGCACTCTTCTTACCTTTGGTGGAAGCTATCTGGAGTTATGACTGATGTGTAAAGTGGTTTACTGTTAGAATCCTGGTGTGCTAGGATTCTGGGAGAGTCACTTTCAGGAAGTTACCTGGCGATGAGTCATCAGAAGAACCTGGAGAAGTGAGAGGATTGGAAAAGTTCTCATTGTTCTGAGCTCAGTTATTTTCTCTGTGCTACAGGACAGAGGATCCCTTGGCATGAAATAAGAGCTAAGTGGTCCAACAGGCGTTGAAGTGTTAAAACAAGAATAGAATAAGTCCTGTGCTAATCCTGACACAAGATAGCAGGCTCTGGGGATGATAATGCCTGCTGCTGATGGGCAGACCAGGGATTAGCAACCATCCAGGGAATATGCTTCAGATAAACTAAACAGGAGGTAGGATGATGCCATGGAAAAGGCATGGACTTTGAAGTCAGGTATATCAAGTTCAAATCCTAGGTCTGCTAGTTGCTAGTTTCACAAAGTACTTAATTTTCTGATCCTCAATGGGATATTCAGAGTTATCTTGGGCCGGGCACAGTGGCTCGTGCCTGTAATCCCAGCACTTTGGGAGGCCCAGTTGGGTGGATCACAAAGTCAAGAGATCGGGACCATCCTGGCCAACATGGTGAAACCCCGTCTCTAATAAAAATACAAAAATTAGCTGGGTGTGGTGGTGCACGCCTGTAGTCCCAGCTACTTGGGAGGCTGAGGCAAGAGAATCACTTGAACCTGGGAAGCGGAGGTTGCAGTGAACCAAGATTGAGCCACTGCACTGCACTCCGGCCTGGCGACAGAGTGAGACTCCATCCCGCCACCACCCACCAAAAAAAAAAAATTTATCTTGGGCCAGGCGTGGTGGCTCACGCCTGTAATCCCAGCACTTTGGGATGCTGAGGCAGGTGGATCACCTGAGGTTAGGAGTTCGAGACCAGCCTGACCAACATGGTGAAACCCCGTCTCTACTAAAAATACAAAAATTAGCTGGGCGCCTGTAATCCCAGCTACTTGGAAGGCTGAGGCAGGAGAATCGCTTAAACCCGGGAGACAGAGGTTGCAGTGAGCTGAGTTCATGCCATTGCACTCCAGCCTGGGCAACAAGAGTGAAACTTCATTTCAAAAAAAAAAAAGGTTATCTTGTATTTCTTGGTTGTTTTGCCAATTAAAGTTAAGGTATATAAACAATAATAATAGTAATAATAATGAGTGCTAACAATGATTGAGACCTTAGTGCAGGCCCTCTGCTAAGTGTTTTAACTGCATTATCTCATATTATCTCATTTATTCTTTTTTTTTTTTTTTTGAGAGGAGTCTTGCTGTGTTGCCCAGGCTAGAGTACAGTGGTATGATCTCGGCTCACCACAACCTCTGTCTCCTGGGTTGAAGCGATTCTCCTGCCTCAGCCTTCGAAGTAGCAGGGATTTACAGGCACGCCACCACACCCAGCTAATTTTTGTATTTTTTAGTAGAGACGGGGTTTCACCATGTTGGCCAGGCTGGTCTCGAACTCCTCACCTCAGGTGATCTGCCTGCCTCGGCCTCCCAAAGTGCTGTGATTACAGGCGTGAGCCACTACGCCCGGCCACATTTATTCTTAATAGCAACTCTCTGTGGTACATACTACCTGGCAATTAGAAGATGCTCGGCAGATGGTATATATTAGTATCATTTGTTTAAAATTAATAAAAATATTAAATCTGGCCCATTGTCTGTTTTTGTAGTCCATGAGCTAAGAATGGTGTGTAAATTTTTAAATGGTTGGGAAAAAAATTAAAATAGAGGCCGAGTGTTGTGGCTCACACTTGTAATCCCAGTGCTTTGAGAGGCTGAGGCAGGAGGATCACTTGAGGCCAGGATTTCAAGACCAGCCTGGGTAACATAGCAAGACCCCATCTCTACAAAATTTTAAAAATTAGGCAGGTGTGTTGGCGCACGCCTATATTCACAGCTACTCAGGAGACTGAGGTGGGAGGATCACTGGAGCCTGTGAGGTTGAGGCTGCAGTGAGCCATGACTGCACCACTGCACTCCAGCCTAGGCATCAGAATGAGACCCTGTCTGTAAAAATAATAATAAAAATAAAAAAATCAGGCCAGGTGTGGTGGCTCACTCCTGTAATCTCACTTTGGGAGGCTGAGGTGGGCAGATCACTTGAGACCAGGAGTTTGAGACCAGCCTGGCCATCTCTACTAAAAATACAAAAATTAGCCGGGTGTGGTGTTGGGCGCCTGTAGTCCCAGCTACTTGGCAAGCTGAAGCACGAGAATCACGTGAACCCAGGAGGCGGAGGTTTCAGTGAGTTGAGATTGCCCCACTGCAGTCCAGCCTGGGTGACAGAGCGAGACTCTGTCTCAAAAATAATAATAATAATATTTTATGACATGAAAATAATATAAATTTAAATTTCAGTGTTTATAAGGTTTCCTTGGAACACATTCACGCCCTTTTGTTTACATGCTGTCTAAAGATGTTACATGCCATCTAAAGCCATCAGCACTGCATTAGTCTTCAGTGGCTGTGATGGAGATACGAATGACCTGCAAAGCGCTACATGTTTACTATGTGGCCCTTGACAGAAAACGTTCGCTGATCCCTGATTTAGAACAAGACCTCCGGGGGCAGCTGCAGAACAGAAACTCAGCCGACCTCTGTGTTAGCAAGATCGCCCAGGGGTGACTTTTCAGACATGGAATCTGGTAGGAGTGGAAATCCCATCTGCCCCCTTGTTGAGACCCATGGACAAGGCCTGTGCTGGACAGTCCCAGCATCCACATGGGCCGGGTTGAGGAGAGAAACAGGGCTGGGGCCAAGCCCATCTGGGGCCAGAACTTAGTGGAGCAGGCTGAGAAATCTGGGATCTCTGAGCTTTTTGTTTTTATGCTTTCGTATTTGTTTGCTTTTCTCTTTGTGTTTTAGCAAAAATTCTCTTTTAAAATTCTCATCTAAGCTAAACCAAGGAGGAGAAATGATTGGTTCACATCTGGGCCAGGATAGAGTCCAAAGTTCTTCATTGTTCTTAAGCCATGCTGTGTCTGCCTGGCCCCTGTCACTTCCTTGTCAGGACTCCCCTCCTGATCGCTCCCTACCCCCGGCTCTGCTCAGGCCGTGCAGCTCGCAGCACCCAGGAAGAAGTCTGTTACACCTTTCATGCTGTTTTATCCTCTGCGGGTCCCTCCGTTTCCCACCCCTCCGCACCTTCCCAACCTGGCAGAATCCTCAGCCTTCAAGATTCTGCTGAAGTGCCACCTCCTCTTCCGGGAGGCCCTTCCTGGCTCTTTCTGCCCATCCTGGAAGAGATGACCACATCTGCTTTTTTTTTTTTTTTGAGATGGAGTCTCACTCTGTTGCCCAGGCTGGAGTGCAGTGGCGGAATCTCAGCTCATTGCAACCTCCACCCCCGGGTTCAAGTGATTATCCTGCCTCAGCCTCTGGAGTAGCTGGGATTACAGGCGTGCACCACCACACCCAGCTAATTTTCTGTATTTTTAGTAGAGACGGGTTTTGCCACGTTGGCCAGGCTGGTCTTGAACTCCTGACCTCAAGTGATCCGCTCGCTTCGGCCTCCCATAGTGCTGAGATTACAGGGGTGAGCCACTGCGCCTGGCTGACATCTGCTTTTTTGCCACACTCTACCTCCTATCCTACCACCTGTCACTCTGCATGGGCGATGTCCACTGTCTGTGGATTCTTTCCCGTTAGGGATGACGTTGTAAACTTAGCACCCCACACGGCTCCTGGACCGTGGTAACCTGGAGTGTGTGAAGGCTGTAAATGAGGATGAGTCCTCTGAAGGACCGGGAGGAATGAACTTTCTAGCTCAAGAACTAGAAATTCCTCAATAAAAGATGATGTTGATGAATGGAAACTGGAGCAAGGAAGGCCTAGGGTGGCAACGTTCCTGCCTGGGCTTTTTTCTTTTCCTTTATGTGAAGGATATTGAATAATTCAGTAGGAAATACCCTTAACTATAAAAGACAGAAAACACTAAGCAAGGAATGGTGGCACGCATTTGTAGTCCCAGCTACTCAGGAGGCTGAGGCATGAGGATCGCCTGAGCCCAGGAGTTTGAGACCAGCCTGGGCATCATAGCAAGACTGGTCTGTTAAAAAAAAAAAAAAAATTGTCTGAGCGCAGTAGCTCACACCTGTAATCCCAGCACTCTGGGAGGCCGAGGCGGGTGGATCACGAGGTCAGGAGATCAAGATCATCCTGGCTAATGCAGTGAAACCCTGTGTCTACTAAAAAATACAAAAAAAAAAAAAAAAATTAGCCAGGCATAGTGGCGGGTGCCTGTAGTCCCAGCTACTTAGGAGGCTGAGGCAGGAGAATGGTGTGAACCTGGGAGGTGGAGCTTGCAGTGAGCTGAGATCGCACCACTGCACTCCAGCCTGGGCGACAAAGTGAGACTCCGTCTCAAAAAAAAAAAAAAATTTTTTTTAAAATTATCTGGGTTCAGTGATGTGCACCTGTAGTCACAGCTATTCAGGAGGCTAAGGTGGGAGGATCACTTGAGGCCAGGAGTTGGAGACCAGCCTGGGCAACATAGTGAGAGCACCCCCCCAACTCCACACACACACACACACACACACACACACACACACACACACACACACAATTCAAACAGAATATTCATGTAATACCTCTCCAAGGACTTACAGCACAAGGCTACATTGTAATTCAGAGAAGACATTTCAGGAGGGGCTGAGACAATATTGTCCAACAACTTTGTTGATGATAAAATATAAGGATAGAATTTTCTTTTCTTTTCTTTTTTAATAGAGATGGGGTTTGCCATGTTGGCTAGGCTGGTTTTGAACTCCTGAGCTCAAGCAATTCGCCTGCCTTAGTCTCTCAAAGTGCTGGCATTACAGGCGTGAGTCACTGCCCCCGGCCGAGGATAGAATTTGAAAAATGCAAATGTTGGCCCAGCACGGTGGCTTACACCTGTAATCCTCACACTTTGGGAGGCTGAGGCGGGTAGATCACCTGAGGTCAGGAGTTCAAGACCACCCTGGGCAACACGGTGAAACCCTGTCTCTACTAAAATACAAAAAAATTAGCTGGGTGTGGTGGTGCGCACCTGTAGTCCCAGCTACTTGGGTGGCTGAGGCAGGAGAATCGCCTGAACCCAGGAGGCGGAGGTTGCAGTGAGCCGAGATCGCGCGACTGCACTCCAGCCTGGGCAACAGACCGAGACCATCTCAAAAAAAAACAAAAAACAAATGTCTAACTCGCCAGGAGACAAGATCTTTCAAGTACAGATATCTCACATGAGCGCTTATCACCCTCAACGGAATCTTGTCACAGGACAAGGAAGGATTGGGGCTGGAAGGATCTTACCTAATAGCCTCTTGGTATCTGCTCTCTCCAAGGGCAATATCTGCCCTTAAGAGAATTGTTGTCTGTAACTTTGATCTCAACTGGGTGATTGCTGAGCTCTCAAGACCTTTATCTTACAAGCACAGTTTGAGTTGGTTTTTTCATGCTCTCACTCTAGCCTAGGAATCCTTTCGTCCACTTTGGGCCTGTTGTGAGTTCCTAGGGTGGCAGATCTCCATGAACTTGCCCGTTTACTCTGCGGAAAACTTAGTGTTATAGCAGGTTGGCGCGTGGTGGCTTACGCCTGTAACCCCAGCACTTTGGGAGGCTGAGACAGGTGGATCACCTGAGGTCAGGAATTCGAGACCAGCCTGGCCAACATGGTGAAACCCTGTTTCTAACTAAAAATACAAAAATTAGCTGGGCATGGTGGCGTGTGCCTGTAATCCCGGCTTGAACCCAGGAGGCAGAGGTTGCAGTAAGCTGAGATCCCGCCATTGCACTCCAGCCTGGGCAACAGAGTGAGACTGTCTCAGAAAAAGAAAGAAAGAAGCGGGTGGGGGTGGGGCGGGGAGAGGGAGGGAGGGGGGAAGGGAGGAAGGAAACATAGTGTTATATCAGCCAACCTAAAAGTTCCTCTTTCAGGTCATTAATGAAAAATATCCCAGTAATAACATTCCTTTATAAAAGAAACCTTTTATAAATCAGTCGTTTTATTGTAATCAAACTTCTAGATTCCATTCTTTCTGAACAGGTTCTGGTAAAATGGGAATGGTTTCTATTAATCAACTGGACTCTCCTAGCTTAGTCGATTTTCTAGCCAGCTTTCTCTCTCTCCTGTTCTCCGCAGCAGATTTTCAAACACCGCATTCCCCTTAAACCTCCCAGGCTCCCATCACTCCCAGCAAAGAGCCAGCCCGCTACTTTATGGAGACAGGAGAGACTGTCAGACAGTTCCTGCTGCTGTCCAGGTGCATCCGAGTAAGTTTTTCTCTCTTTCTATCCCATTCCAGCTGAAGAAGTATCACTCCTTTGATTAGGGCCAACCTTTAAATCTGTCGATTGAGTCAGTATGATAGTGGCCTGTGTCTATAATCCCAGCTACTCAGGAGGCTGAGGTGGGAGGATCACTTGAGCCCAGGAGTTTGAGACCAGACTAGGCAACATAGCAAGACCCCATGTCTAAAAAAAAAAATCAATCAATCTGTGGATTGGCCTGTGCTCTAGGCCTTCTCCCTCCTCCCTCCTCTAGGATCTCTCTCATTGATGATCACCTCTCCTGCATCCTTCTTGGCCTTTGCACCTTGTCCCATCTCATCCATCAAAATCCGTCTTCCTCCAGCAACCCCCCGCTTCACAGCCCAGCTTCTTGGCTTAGAATTATTTCTATCCAGGGACCTCCTTCCTCCTCGGCTCCCCAGCTGCCTTCACTCTGGGTTCTATTCCCCTGGCTGCAATGAATCTATCCTCACAAAAGTCACAACCAATTCCCTGCTGCTAAACCCAATGTATGTGTCCTAGTCCTTATCTAACTTATCTCCTGAAAGCATTTGGCTTTCCTGACGCACGTGTCTTTGAGAAATTCTCTTCTGCTGGCCCTGTCCTCTCCCACTTTCTTTCCTCCTTTTCCTCGTGCTGTTTGTTCTTGGTCTCATCTTCCTGGATCCCTTCTTCCATGGCAGTTCTGCCCTGGGACCCCTACTCTCCCTGTACCCATCTTCTTGGAATTCTTTTGGTTCCAAGTGACAGAACCCAAACTCATGGTTTTGTTGGTAGTGGTGTTTTGCTTGGTTGGTTGTAACAGCCAAGCAAAGGGATAGTTGAGTTTATGGAGCTATTTATGGTTGCACAATTAACTCCATAAACTCAACCAACTAAAACACCACTACCAACGAACCCTATGACAAAGGAAATGCATTATTTCATGCACTTGAAAATCCTGAGGTAGATCTGTGATATCTGGCCCAGAGACATAAAGTAAGGTCGTCATGCTCAGCCTCCCTCTGCCTGTCTCTTGGCTTGTTTTCCTCTGTTCGCTCCACTGTCAGGCAGCCTCTTTCCAAGTGATGGCAAAATGCCTGCCAGCATCTCCAAGCTGAGACCCAGTCCTTTTAGCAAACACAAGACAATCTTCTACCCAATTTCTTAAGCTGGAAGTCTAGGATTCTTTTGTTTTGTTTTGTTTTTTTGAGACGGAGTTTTGCTCTTATCACCCAGGCTGGAGTGCAGTGGTGCAATCTCAGCTCACTGCAGTCTCTGCCTCCCGGGTTCAAGCGATTCTTCTGTCTCAGCCTCCTGAGTAGCTGAGATTACAGGCATGTGCCACCATGGCTGGCTAATTTTGTATTTTTAGTACAGACGGGGTCTCACTATGTTTGCCAAGTTGGTCTTGAACTCCTGACCTCAGGTGATCTGCCCACCTCAACCTCCCAAAGTACTGGGATTACAGGTGTGAGCCACTGAGCCTGGCTAGGAATAATTTTTTTTTTTTTTTTTTGAGATGGAGCCTCACTCTGTCACCCAGGCTGGAGTGCAATGGCGTGTTCTTGGCTCACCACAACCTCCAACTCCCAGGTTCACGCAATTCTCCTGCCTCAGCCTCCCAAGTAGCAGGGACTACAGGCACCCACCACCACACCTGGCTAATTTTTGTATTTTTAGTAGAGACAGGTTTTCACCATGTTGGTCTGGCTCCTCTTGAACTCCTGACCTTGTGATTCGCCTGCCTCGGCCTCCCAAAGTGCTGGGATTACAGGCGTGAGCCACCGCGCCTGGCCAGGAATCATTTTTGACTCCTCTTCCCCAACATCGGCTTAGTCACCAAGTCCAGTCCCGGGTTCTCAATCTCTCTGCGTCCCTGCTGCCAATAATCTAATTCAGGTCACTGTCCTTTGTCTCCATCCCTGTCCGACCTCCGGGGGTTTCCTGCCTCAGGTTCTGCTGCTCTGCAGTCCGCTCTTCCCGTCACAGCTGGGACCATCTTTTGAAAACGTAAATCTGGTCCCATCCCTTCGATATACAAAGCACCCATTAGCAGGAAGCTGAAGCAAAACTCCGTGTTATGTTTTCTGAAAGGTGCTGCCTGCTGTGGCTCCTGCCTGCCCCTGCCTGCCTACCTCTTTTTACTTCCCCTCTTGGTCCCTGTGGTTTGGCCTCTGATGCCAGATGAGCCACTCCCTCCACCTGAACCGTTCCTCTCCTGAGTCCCTCCTGACAGCTGCTTTTTGGGTTGCAAGTTAGACATAACTTCACCGAGGACAGCCTTTCATACTGAAGTATGTATATACTCTTCCTGTTAGAACATTCTACTTTTTCCATCTTAGCACTTATCACCCTTTCTTGTAATTGCTTGTTAAATCACCCATGGGCGCAGTGGCTCATGCCTGTAATCCCAGCACTTTGGGAGGCCAAGGTGGGCAGATCACTTGAGGTCAGGGGTTCTAGACCAGCCCAGCCAACATGGCAAAACCCTGTCTCTACTAAAAATACAATTAGCCAAGTGTGGTGGTGCATGCTTGTAATCCCAGCTACTTGGGAGGCTGAAGCACGAGAATCACTTGAACCTGGGAGGCAGAGGTTGCAGTGAGCTGAGATTATACCACTGCACTCCAGCCTGAGCAACACAGTAAGACTCTGTCTCAAAAAAAGAAGAAAAAAAAATCCATACCCCTCTGCAGACTCTAAGGTTCATGAGTGCAGATATTTGCTTTATTTTGTGAAATATCCCCAATATTACAAAGTAGAACTCAATATGTATTTGTTGACTTGTACCATAAAATGAGATGCAATTGTATTAGTGGTTTTCCAATTCTCTTCTAGATTTTAGAATTTAGATTGATTCCATAAACTGGAAAAATCTAAAAATATAATACCTATTCTTTCTCTTTATTTATGTGCTTATGGTTCCCCCTTAACAAACGGTAAAGTTTGAGAATTGAAAAGATCTTAGTAAAATCTAGCACTAATTCACTTCATTTGACAGCTTAGGAAGGGGAGGCTCAGAGGGTCTCCATAACTTGCACAAACCACAGGGCTATTTATGGTTGCATAATTAGATCCATAAACTCAAACTCAGAGCCCCCGACTTTCAGTCCAGGGCTTCACCATGGTATTAACACTTTTATTAGCACTTTTATGTATTTTTAACTTAATTATTTTTTTGAGACAAGGTCTTGCTTTGTTGCCCAGGCTGGAGTGGAGTGGTGCAATCATAGCTCACTGCAGCTTCGACCTCCTGGGCTCAAGCAGTTCTCCTGCCTCAGCCTCCCAAGTAGATGGGACCACAGGCATGTGCCACTACACCTGGCTAATTTTTATATTTTTGTGGAGATGGGGTCTCAATATGTTACCCAGGCTGATCTCAAACTCCTGGGCTCATGTGATCCTCCCGTCTCAGTCTCCCAAAGTGCTGGGATTATAGGCGTGAGCCACTACGCCCGGCTGTTATTAGCACTTTTAACAGACTAGTGTAGTATGATTTTTTTTTTTGTATTAATACAAAGGAATCTTATTGCTTATAGCCTCACGTTTTACTTTTTTAAATGTACTTTTGGATCCTGTACATCTCGATAGATTTTCAGAAGGAAAATCACTCCCAGGTCTGTAGACGCCTGTGTATTCTCTAAGGTTCTGTGCTCCACGGGTCGGGTTAATACCTAACACATTGCTCACAAAGAGCCAGATATTACACATTGTATTCAGTTCTCCTACAGTTTCACCTCAGAAGGATAATGACTGAGTAGATGCCATCTGGATTTGATGATCTGGGGAATGCTTATGTTATGTAAAAGAAGTAACAGACTGGTTTAACTCTTTGTATTAACCGTTCCCTATTGCTTCTGTGAAGTTACAGGACTCACTGTTAACTTCACAGGGGCAATGGAGCAGTCCATTATGAAACATGAGCTTGAAAGCTGTTTCTATAAGTTAAGGTTTGGAAAAGACCGAGCAAGAGTAACACTTGAAAAATAATTATTTTAGAATTGGGTATGGATTAAAAAGCAAATATTGGGAAAAAGTATTTAATTTATTTTTTTTTAAACGGAGTCTCACTCTTTCCTCCAGGCTGGAGTGCAGTGGCATAATCTCAGCTCACTTCAACCTCCGCCTCCCGAGCTAAAGCGATTCTCCGGCCTCAGCCTCCGGAGTAGCTGGGATTACAGGCGTGTGCCACCACGCCTAATTTTTGTATTTTTAGTAGAGATGGGGTTTCACCATGTTGGTCAGGCTGGTCTCAAACTCCTGACCTCAAGTGATCCACCCCCTCCCCGACCCCCTCCGCCGCGTGGCTTCCCAAAGTACTGGGATTACAGGTGTGAGCCATGGCGCCTGGCCATAACTTTATTTTAAATTAAATTTAAATTTGATTTAATTTAATTTATTTATTTGTTTTTCTTGAGACGGAGTCTCACTCTGTCACCCAGGCTGGAGTGCAGTGGCGTGATCTTGGCTCACTGCAAGCTCTGCCTCCCGGGTTCATGCCATTCTCCTGCCTCAGCCTCCCAAGTAGCTGGGACTACAGGTGCCCAATACCACGCCCAGCTAATTTTTTGTATTTTTAGTAGAGACGGGGTTTCACTGTGTTAGCCAGGATGGTCTGAATCTCCTGACCTTGTGATCTGCCCGCGTCGGCCTCCCAAAGTGCTGGGATTACAGGCGTGAGCCACCGTGCCCGGCCTTTTTTAATTTTTAATTAAAAATTTAGGCCAGGCACAGTGGTTCATGCCTGTAAATTCTAACACTTTGAGAAGCCTAGGCAGGCAGATTGCTTGAGTCCAGGAGTTCGAGACCAGCCTGGACAACATGGTGAAACCCCATCTCTATTTAAAAAAATACAAAATTAGCAGGGCATGGGGACATGCACCTGTGGTCCCAGCCACTTGGGAAACTGAGGCAGGACAATCGCTTGGGCCCAGGAGGTAAAGGCTGCAGTGAGCCAAGATTGCACCACTACACTCTAGCCTGGGTGACAGTGAAACACTGTCTCAAAAAAAAAAATAAAAAAAAATTAGGGCTAGGTGTGGTAGCTCATACCTGTAATCCCAGCACTTTGGGAGGCTGAGGTGGGAGGATTGCATGAGCCCAGGAGTTCGAGGCTGCAGTGAGCTCTGATTGTGCCACTGTACTCCAGTCTGGGAGACAGAGCAAGACCCTAGCATTACAAAAGAAATGTTTTAAGGAAACCAAAAGTGGAACCGATTGACCAATATATTATGAAACTCCAATGAATTGACCTATTCCAAAAGGAAATTCCTTGGCCACAGATTGCAAGTAAGTGTTCTTCAGGTGTTATTTTTTACTGTTAACTTTTTTTTTACCTTGAAATTTTATTTTAAAAATTGGCATGCAGAAAATTGACTTTTGGGATATATAGTTACAGACATTTTAATTTTAAATTTAGCATGTAGAAACTACTTTTAAAATGACTTTTATATAAATGTTGAGTAGATGCAAAAGAAAATGTGCAATACAGGTGTAGGGTACAGAAATAATAACACGGTGGGCCAGGCGCGCTGGTTCATGCCTGTAATCCCAGCACTTTGGGAGACCGAGGCAGATGGATCACCTGAGGGCAGGAGTTGGAGACCATCCTGGCCAACATGGTGAAACCCCATCTCTACTAAAAAGACAAAAATTAGCCAGGTGTGGTGGTGGGTGCCTGTAATTCCAGCTACTCAAGAGGCTGAGGCAGAAGAATCGCTTGAACCTGGGAGGTGGAGGTTGCAGTGAGCCGAGATTGAGCCACTTCACTCCAGCCTGGGTGACAGAGCAAGACGCCATCTCAAAAAACAAAAAAAAGAAATAACACCACGGTGAATCCTGTGTACTCATCAACCATTTTAAGAACATAATGGCTTGTCTTAGAGGCCCCCATTGGCCCATTCTACTCCCTTTCTTCCCCCTAAAAAGTAACCACTGTCCTGAATTTTGAACCTATCATTCTCCTGCTTTCTTTTTTTTTCCTTTTTTCTTTTTTTTTTTTTTTTTTGAGACGGAGTCTCGCTCTTTCGCCCAGGCCGGACTGCAGTGGTGCTATCTTGGCTCACTGCAAGCTCTGCCTCCCGGGTTTACGCCATTCTCCTGCCTCAGCCTCCCGAGTAGCTGGGACTACAGGCGCCTGCTACCACACCTGGCTAATTTTTTTTTGTATTTTTAGTAGAGGTGGGGTTTCACCGTGTTAGCCAGGATGGTCTCGATCTCCTGACCTCGTGATCCGCCCGTCTCGGCCTCCCAAAGTGCTGGTATTACAGGCGTGAGCCACCGCGCCTGGCCTCTCCTGCTTTCTTTTATTACATGCATTTGTATTTCTTAACAATATAGGTTTTGTTTTTGTTTTATGATACAGGGTCTTGCCTTGTCACCCAAGCTGGAGTACAGTGTCACAATCACAGCTCACTGTAGGTTCAACCTCTCCGGCTTAAGTGAACCTCCCACCTGAGCCTCCCGAGTAGCTGGGACCACAGGTGGGCACCACCACGCCTAGCTAATTTTTAAATTTTTGTAGAGATAGGGTCTCACTGTGTTGCCCAGGCTGGTCTCAAACTCCTGGGATAAAGTGGTCCTCTGCCTCGGCCTCCCAAAATGCTGGGATTATGGGCATGAGTCATTGTGCCCAGCCTAAGCAATATGTTTTTAAAACATTTTTACAGTTTGATTTTTTTTTTAGCTTGACTTTTAGATGAATGAAATTATACTATTTGCATACTTATGAGCCTTTTTTTTGCTCAATATTATGTTTTTGAGATTGATTCATTAAAGATGGATGTGATTCATTTATTTAGAGTAGTACTCTATTATATTAAAGAGATCACAATTATCAGTTTCACTATTGGACATTTAGGACGTTTCAAGTTTTTCTTTTTTGCTAGTGAATCAGTGCCGCTATGAACATTACTCTGGGCTTATGCTTGGACATAGAATCTCTGGAGTACAGTCTCAACTGTTAATTCAAAATAAAATGTTTGGCCCAGTGCGGTGGCTCACACCTGTAATCCCAGCACTTTGGGAGGCCAAGACAGGAGGATCACTAGAGGCCACGAGTTTGAGACCAGCCTGGTCAAGAGAGTGAGACCCCATCTCTACAAAAATTTTGAAAATTAGCCAGGCACAGTGGTTCACGCCTATAATCTCAGCACTTTGGAAGCTCGAGGTGGGAGGATTGCTTAAGCCCAGGAGTGCAAGGCTGCAGTGAGCTATGATGGACAGAGCAAGACCCTGTCTCTAAAAAATAAAATTTAAAAGTAAATTAAAATGTTCAATGTATCTTTTCGTTATGATTCCTTGCTTCAACTGATTATTTCAGTTAATAGAACTACCTACTCTCCTACTGTATGTACGTGGGCTTGTTCTATGCTTCTGAATCTTTTCGTTTATTATAATTTTGCTTTTGAAATGAATTTTAAGCTTCTTAAGGACTAGTACTGGACCTATGGATTTCACATCTCTTAGATCTTACCGTGGTGCCTGATGCAATGTTCTGTATACGCCTCTGGTGATGGAGTTTTATTTCCCTAGCTATTGGTCAGGCCAACTAGTCTTTCTCATTTTGGGTTAACATTATCATATTGTTTTCATCTTTTCTCCTCCTTTCTTTTCTTCTTAATTTGGGGGACATTGTTTCTTCTGAAAAGGGGAGTGAGAAAGGGAATAATAGAAGGAACTGCTCAACCAGTCTCTCCTGGGGGCCTGCACTGTATTTGTCATGGTACTTGACACTAAAAAAGAAACAAACATGAAATGAAAGACAAGTTTAAAATATATTTAAAACAGATGTTTGTGCTTTAATTTAAAAATTCCAAATGCAACCCTTTGACCCCGCAAGTCTACTTCTGGAAATCTATCTTATGGAAATAATTAAAACTCGTGCAAAAACATTTAGGTCTAACATGTTCATCTCAGCCTTGTTTATAATGGAGAAGAATTAGAAACAAATTTTCAACCATGGGGATTTAACACATAAGTACAATGGAATTCCTCTGTTAAAAATAATATATATACTGACACAGATATTTATGATTTATTAATTGGAAAACATGAGCTATAATGTACAGTGTCATCCTATTTTTGTAAAAGACAAATGTACGACAATGACTAGGAGGATGGTCACAAAGAATGTATGCTGGTAATGAAATTAAATTTTTTTTGCTTATCTGTGTTTTAAACTTTTCTACAATAAACCTTTATTTTTTATTATAACCACTTGTAGTCTTACCATAAAATAAGCCTTTCTAAAGTTATTCTCTCTGTTTTTTTCTTTTTTTAAGAGATGGGGTCTTGCTATGTTTCCCAAGCTGGTCTCAAACTCCTGGGCTCAAGCAATCTACCCACCTTGGCCTCCTGAAGTGCTAGGATTACAAGCATGAGCCACTGCACCTGGACTTTTTTTTTTTTTTAAGTTATTCTCTTATTGATTGATTGATTGATTGATCGAGACAGGGTCTTGCTCTGTCACCCAGGCTGGAGTGTGGTGTTGTGATCATGGCTCACTGCAGCCTCAACTTCTCAGGCTCTGGAGATCCTCCCACCTCAGACTCCTGAGTAGCTGGGACCACAGGTGTGCGCCACCACACTGGGCTAATTTTTGTATGTTTGGTAGAGATGGGCTTTGCCATGTTGCTCATTCTGGTCTTGAACTCCTGGGCTCAAGCGATCTACCTGCCTCGGCTTCCCAAAGTGTTGGGATTATAGGCCTGAGCCACTGTGCCCAGCCTAAAGTTATTCTTAAAAACTACTCCAGCCACCAGAGCTTATATTAATGTAATTATTTTATATAGTTCTTTTTCCTCAGAAGTAATCAATTACAAATAAATAACTGTTAATAGTTGAGATCTTGTGAAAAGGAACACATTTCTTTTACCTTCTTGCGTTGATAACACTTTTTCCATAGCTGCAGTGGGTTCCGAATCCATAGCTATGTTAAGTTAGAGCCTTGTGAGAACAGGTGACTTGGACTTTGTTTATGGTTGACATACTAATTCTCTTTATAACCTTGGCATATTTACTTTTCTGCTTTTTGTCCAGCAACTCTCTGTGAAATGTGGAGAATGCCTTTCTCGTTACTACCCTAGCAGATGTATTAAAAGTCTCCGGGGGACTCCCCTCCTGGAATGAAACATGGTCCATCTTGGCCAGCCAGGGTAACCTTTCAGGTTACCTTGTAACTTCCAGTGTAACTGCTACGCGCATTCACTAAATTGTTAAGTTAAATCTGAATCATTACTTGTTCATTAATTCAACAGATATCTGAATATTGACAGCCTGGGTTCACATGCCAGCTTAGCTATTTAACTCTGTGAGCTTGGGGAAGTCAGTTAATTTCTCTGGGCTGCCGTTTCCTCATTTGTAAAATGAATAGTATGAATACATAATTGTTGTAAGGATTAAATGAGATACAAAATGCATCACGCCTAGCACCATAGTAAATTCTCAACAAATTACAGCTAAGTGCCAAGTACTGAGCTTTAAGCCCCATTCATTCAGCATACACTAAGTGAATCTTACTGTGGGCCAGTGTTCTAGGCACTTGGTTACTTCAGTGAACAAAACAGAGAAAAATCTCTGTTCTTGTGAGGCTTACATTCAAGCAGATGCAAACATGAAATAAACTGTATTCTAATCCACGGCTGTTGCTAATAAGCATTCCTATTAATTTAGTTCTTTTTTTTTTTTTTTTTTGAGACAGAGTTTTGCTCTTGTCGTCCAGGCTGGAGTGCGATGGCACGATCTCGGCTCACTACAACCTCCTCTTCCTGGGTTCAAGCCATTGTCCTCCCTCATCCTCCCTAGTAGCTGGGATTACAGGTTCCCGCCACCATGCCCAGTGAATTTTTTTTATTTAGTAGAGACGGGGGTTTCACCATGTTGTCCAGGCTGGTCTCGAACTCCTGACCTCAGGTGATCCACCTGCCTCGGCCTCCCAAAGTGTTGGGATTACAGGCCTCAATTTAGTTCTTTTTATGTGACAGCCACTGTGTGGAATGATTGCCTGCATAATCACTCATACATAATCTCATTTTCTCATTAACTGTGTGAGGCAGGGATTCCTGTTGTCATCTGACGGTATGGCAGCTGAGCATCAGAGAGGTTATGTTAAGTTCAGGAGACAAGCCAGTGGAGCAGATGGTATTCAAACCCAGGCTGTCTGTCTCTAAAGTTCACGCCTGATCCCTGCACATTGGGAGTCTCGCTTTCAGCCTCTGTGTGAGGCTGTCATTTTTGCTGATGGTTCTTTTCTGACATTCTTGCCAACACTTTTTTCTAGGCAGCAGAAGCTGTCGGGGAAAGAAATTTGAGTTTTCCTCTTTTATATTAAAGTATTTAATTATCTCTGCAGGAAATGATCGGAGAAGGCATAAATGACAGCTCTACTTAGAATGTTTCTTTGAATCAATCAGGAATTGCAGGTGACTCTCCTCAGTGTGTGGAAAAGAGGTCTCAATTAGAAGGAGAAGTCGGGGTGCAGCCTTGAGGGGGCACTAGATGGGTTGGGGGTGGGGGCACTAGATGGGTTGGGGGTGGGTTGGGGGTGGGAGACCATCAGTGGAGGTCCTTTGATGCTGGTCATGCTACCTGGCTAGGGTGAAGAAATCCAAGAGTTGACGCCTCCTGTACACTGCACAGTGTTGTATGAATATTGGATAATGGATTGGTCCAGCACCTTTACTGTATTTATTCTTTACTGATTATTTCTCTGTTCTTTGCCTACTGGTTTCTTATGTCTTTCTGATGCTGAGTTTCCATACAGGTAGGAGTTTGTTTTGGGCCCCTTTGGTTGATTGGTCTGGTTATCTATTTCTGGGCTAATACTGTACAGTCTAAATACTATACTTTGTAATTTTGGATTTTTTTTCCTGGCCCTGAGTCTTTCGGAAAGGTGTGGTTCCTCAGCTCCTCCAGCTCCCCCATATCCCTCTTCCTCTGCCAGTCTGCAGTTGCCCAACCCTCTGGAATGTTCATGTCCTCCAGAGGTAATGTTGAATAAGTCCCGCATAAATTTTAAAAATTATCATTTGGAGATATTTCAAGTATTCAGAAAAGTATGAAGAATAACATCTCGTAGTCACTACTTATCTTTGACACATCATAACATTCTGCCTTTTGGCTCCAGATCCTTTTTTTAAATAATAAGAGAAAAAGTCATGAACACCCACTATGCACCACTTCCAATTTCACTCTCCTCCCTCCCTCCCTCCCTTCCAGAGGCCACTACTGTCCTGAGTGAGGTGTGTGTCATTACAGGGCATGCTGTCCTCCTGTTACTACATATGCATGCACAGATCATAAGGCACATTCTTTTATTTTTTTAATCTATTTTTATTAGAGATAGGGTTTTGCTATGTTGCCAAGGCTGGACTCAAACTCCTGGGCTCAAGGGATCCTCCCACCTCAGCATCCTGTTAGCTGGGACTGTAGGCATGCACCACCACACCCAGCTAAGGTTTGTTTTGGTTTGTTTGTTTGTTTGTTGAGACAGAGTCTTACTCTGTCGCCCAGGCTGGAGTGCAGTGGTACAATCTCGGCTCACTGCAACCTCTGCCTCCGGGTTCAAGAAATTCTCCTGCCTCTGCCTCCTGAGTAGCTGGGATTACAGATGCCCGCCACCGCTCCCAGCTAAAGTTTTTTTGTTTTTGTTTTATAGAGCCAGGACAGGATCTTACTATATTGCCTAGGCTGGACTTGAACTCCTGGGCTCAAGTGAGCTTTCTTCCTCTGCCTCCCAAGTAGCTGGGAATACAGGCATATGCCACTGTGCTCCACATAAGTCATATTCATGTGTCATTTCCTTGTACCTGTATGCAATTGTTCCTCTAGGGTATTTATCTAGAGCTGCAATTGCTGGGCTTAGTGAGTGCACACTGATCTGGTCAAATTTCTCTCCACAATGCTTGTCCCAGTCGATGGTGTGTATGACAGCTTTTGCTTCTCCTCTGTCTCTACCATGCTTACTACTGTTGGCTGACTTAAATTTTTTGCCAATCTGATGCCTGTGAAATTGTGTCTCGTAATTGTTTGTACATGCCTTATTACTAATGAAGTTGAGCATCTTATGTTTATTGGCCATTTGCACCTCCTCCTTGTTGAATGATCTGTTCATATTCTTTGCTTTTTTGTCTGTTGTGTCATCATTTTTCTGATTGGTTGAAGTAGTTATTTATATATTCTGGTTACTAAACTTTTCCAGCCATGTGCCATGCAGGTATCTTCTCCAAGTCTCTTGCTTGTTTGTTTCTTTACTTTGTCTATGGTATATTTCAGTGTGTAGATAAGTTTAATTTTAATGTAGTCAGCCATTTCACAATAATTTCTTTGTGGTTTATGCCTTCAAGTCTTATTCTAAAAATTCTTCCTCTTCTCCCAAATCATGTATACATTATTCTATGTTTTCTTTCTTAAATTCTATAAAGTTTTGATTTTTTTTACATCAAGCTATAAGCAGTAAGGTAATCCAAAATATAGATGTTGTTGAAAGCCCGGGCACGGTGGGTCACACCTGTAATTCCAGCACTTTGGGAGGCTGAGGCAGGCGGATCACCTGAGTTCAGGATTTGAGACCAGCCTGGCCAACATGGTGAAACCCCATCTCTACTAAAAATACAAAAATTAGCTGAGTGTGGTGGCACACACCTGTAATCCCAGCTACTCTGGAGGGTGAGGCAGGAGAATTGCTTGAACCCAGGAGGCGGAGGTTTCAGTGAGCCGAGATTGCACCACTGCACTCCAGCCGGGGTAACAGAGTGAGACTCTGTCTCAGGAAAAAAAAAAAAAAAAAAAAAAAATCCAGATGTTGTCTAAGGCCTCTCTTTACCTCTCCCCAATTTCACAATTTATTCTGTGATTGGTGTGAAGTAGAGGTCCATTTTTCTTTTCTTTTTAATATGGATAATTGATTGGTTCAGCACCTTTATTGTATTTCTTTATTATTATTATTATTATTATTTTGAGACAGAGTCTTGCTCTGTCCAGGCTGGAGTGCAGTGGCGCGATATCAGCTCACTGCAACCTCTGCCTCCTGGGTTCAAGCGATTCTCCTGCCTCAGCCTCCCGAGCAGCTGGGATTACAGGTACGCGCCACCATACCTGGCTAATTTTTGTATTTGTAGTAGAGACGGGGTTTCACCATGTTGGGCCAGGCTGGTCCCAAACTGCTGACCTTGTGATCTGCTCACCTCAGCCTCCCAAAGTGCTGGGATTACAGGCATGAGCCACTGTGCCCGGCCTGTATTTATTCTTTACTGATTATTTCTCTATTCTTTCCCTACTAGTTTCTTATGTCCGTCTGATGCCAAGTTTCCATACAGGTAGGAGTTGGTTTTGGGCCCCTTTAGTTGATTGATCTAGTTATCTATTCTGGGCTAATATTATACAGTCTAAATACCATACCTTGTTAAAAGCCTTGATATCTCGTAGGGATAACAAGGCCTACCTTCTTTTTCTTTTTTCAAATTTACTTCTTATTATTTTCAGTTCTTTGTTTTTCCATATGTATTTTAGAATCAGCTTATCTAGTACAGGTTGAGTCTCCCTTATGTGAAAAGCGTGGGACCAGAAGTGTTTCAAATTTTCTTTTTCTCCTTCTTTTCACAGGTGTTGAATGTTTCAGATTTTTGATTTTTTGGATTTTGGAATATTTGCACTGTTACCGGGTTAAGCACCCCTAATCCCAAACTGCAAAATCCAGAATGCTGCAATGAGCATGTCCTTTGAGTGCCATGTCGTTGCTCAAAAGTTTCGGATTTTGGATTTTCAGATTTGGGATGCTCAATCTGTACCTTTAAAAACAGAATACATAATCCTGAGTATTTTCCTAGGCTTCATCTAGACCACCATGCTGCTGTTTGCACTAGACCCTGTGACATTATCCTTCCTGATAAGCTTTCAGAACAGTTTCTTCTGTTTTTTTCAAAGACAGGGTCTAACTTTGTCCCCCACGCTGGAGTGCAGTGGCACTATCATGGCTCACTGCAGCCTCGAACTCCTAGGCTCAGGCAATCTTCCCGCCTCAGACTCCAGAATAACTAGTACTACAGGCATGTGCCACCACACGCGGCTAATTTTTTATTTTTTGTAGAGACATGCTCTCCTTATGTTGCCCAGGCTAATCTCAAACTCCTGGGCTCAAGTGATCCTCCTGCCTCAGCCTTCCAAAGTGCTGGGATTATAAGCATGAGCCACCATGCCTGACCAGCAACAGTCTCTAATTCCTGTATTCATAGGTCATTTTGCACATATTACTTTTTTCTTAAAAAATGTGTTGAAATACATATAACATAAAATTTCCCATTTAAGCCACTTTTGTGTATAACTCAGTGGCGTTCATTACATTCATAATCTGTGCAAGCATCACTACTCTGACAAAACTCTCTTCCCATTAACCAAGGTTAATAACTCCCAATTCCTTTCTCCTCCCAGCTTCTGGCAACTACCATTAGACTTCTGTATCTATGAATTAGCGTCTCTTCCTATATGTGGAATCATACAGTATGGTCCTTTTGTGTCTAGCCTCTTTCATTTAGCATGTCTTCAAGGTCCATCCACATTGTAGCATGCATCAGAGCTTAATTTTGACGGCTGAATAATATTCCATTGTGTGTGTGTGTGTGTGTGTGTGTGTGTGTGTGTATGTGTATGTGTGTATGTATATGTATACTGAACCACGTTTTGTTTCTTCCCATGTTGGGCATTTCAGTTGTTTCTAGCTTTTGGCTTTGGTGAATAATACCTCAATGAACATTGGTGTGCAAGTATTTGCCTGAGTCCTTTTTACTTCTTCTGGGTGTTTTCATAGGAGTGAAGTTGCTGGATCATATGGTAATTCTATGTTTAACTTCTTGAGGAACCGCCAAACTGTTTTCCACAGTGGTTGCGTCGCTACATTCCCACCAGCAATGTACAAAGGTTCCCATTTTTCCACATCCTCTTCAACATTTGCTATTTTCCTTTAAAAAAAATTATAGCCTGGTGTTGTGGCTCATGCCTGTAAACCCAGCATTTTTGGAGGCCAAGGTGGGAGGATTGCTTGAGCCCAGGAGTTCCAGGCCAGCCCGCGCAACACAGGGAGACCCCATAGCTACAAAAAAAAAATTATCTGGCTGTGGTGGTGCATGCCTATGGACTCAGCTACTCAAGAGGCTGAGGTGGGAGGATCACTTGACCCCAGGAGGTGGAGGCTGCAGTAAGCCATGATCGTGCCACTGCACTGTAGCCCAGACGACAAAGTGAGATCCTGTCTCAAAAAATATATATAGATATATTTATATATAGCCATATGTATATATATATAGCCATCTTAGGTGTGAAATGCTATCTCATTATGGTTTTCATTTGCATTTCCTTAATGATTAGCAATGTTGAGCATCTTTTCCTGTGTTTATTGGTCATTTGTGTATCTTCTTTGGAGAAATGTCTGTTCAAGCTCTTTGTCCTCTTTTTCTCCCCACTGTATTGTTTTTTAGAGTAGTTTTTAAGTTAACAGCAAAACTGAGCAGAAAGTAGAGAATTCCCATATACCTCTCACCTCCACACATGCATAGGCTGACCCACATTCAACATCCCTCATCAGAGTGGTACATCTAATACAATTGATTAACCAAATTGACATATCATTAGCACCCAGAATGCATATTTACGTTAGAGGTCACTCTTGGTGTTGGTATGCAAGTTTTGATGAGTGTATAATGACATGAATCCACATGATAGTAGCATATAGAATAGTTTTACTGCCCTAAAAATCCTCTGTGCTCATCCTATTCATTTCTTCCTTCCTGCTAATCCCTCCCTTTGCACATTTTAAAATGGGATTGTTTTCGTGTTGTTCAGTTGTAGGAGTTTTTTACGTATTCTGGACATCAAACCCTTATTGGATATATGATTTATACCTATTTTCTCCCATTCTGTGGATTGTGTTTTTACTCTCTTGATAGTGTTCACTGATGCATACAAGTTTTTTATTTTCAAAAAGTTTAGTTTATCTGTATATTCTTTTGTTACCTGTGCTTTTTAAGTGTCATACTTAAGAAACCACTGCCTAATCTAAGACCATGCAGATTTGCCCCATGTATTCTTTTAAGAGTTTTATAGTTCTGCCTCTTAAATTTAGGCTTTTGATTCACCATTAGTTTTTATATATGGTATAGGGTAAGGGTCTAACTTCATTTCGCATGTGGATATCCAGTTTCTTCAGCACCATTTGTTGAAAACACTCTCTTTTTCCCGTTGAGTGGCCTTGACACTCTTGCTGAAATCAATTGACTATAGACATTTGGGTTTATTTCTGGGTTCTAAATTTTATTCCATTGGTTGATATGTCTATTTTTATGCCAGCACCACACTTAGTGCTGTTTTGATTACACTTTTTTGATTACTGTAGCTTTGTAATACGTTTTGAAATCAGAACATGTGAGCCCTCCAACTTTGTTTTTCTTTTTCAAGATTATTTTTGGCTATTTTGAGTCTCTTAATTCTTTATGAATTTTAGAATGGGATTTTTCATTTCTGCAAAAGATGCTCTTGAGATTTTGATAGGGATTGCATTGGATCTGTATAAAGCTTTGGATAGTATTCTCATCCTAACAATATTAAGTCTTCCAATCCATGAACATGGGATGTCTTTCAATTTATTTGGGTCTTGTTAAAATTTCTTTTGGAAATGTTTTATATTTTTTCACTAATTACATTTTAAGTTAGTTGTTTGCTGATGCTCTCTAGGAAGACAGTAGCATATCTCTAGAATATAAGAGGATCTTTCTGAGATGCTGAGTCTTATAAAGTTTAGCTAAAAAGGGAGAAAGCAGTATTTATTTTTAATACCAGAATTGGTTTCCCCAGTCATGGTTTTTGAGAATCATTAAACAAGGTGAAAAAGAAACTTGTATGGCTTTCAGATTCTTGGGAGATTTTGTTGATTTCATTGAGTTTACTCTGTGCTGAATGGTTTTATTCTTTTTGTTTGTTTGTTTTTGTTTTGCTTTTTTGAAGACAGGATCTTGCTTTGTTGCCCAGGCTGGAGTGCAGTGGCATCATCATAGCTCACTGTGGCCTCAACCTCTTGGGCTCAAGCAATTCTCCTACCTTGGCCACCTGAGTAGCTAGGACTACTCACCATCACTTCTAGCCAACTTTTTATATTTTGTAAAGATGGGGTCTTACTATGTTGCCCAGGCTGGGGAGTCTAGCTTTAAAAAAAATCTTTCAGGAAGATATTATTGTTGAATCCATGTTCAATATTGTAATATCATCTCTAATACCATCTTCTATTATTATATCCACACTGCAGTCTATATCATATAATAATATAGAACAAACACTTTAGATGTTTGACTTTCTGGAGCCCCATCTTCTTTTTCATACCCCAATTTTGTTGTAATTCTGCAAACATTCAAACCTGAACATTCAAACATTCTAACCCTCTTCCAAGAATGACTCTTGACTTCATTCTTCAGGTAATGGTGCCACATCAAACACTGCCTAACAAGGCAAACAGAGAACTATTATTTAGTCAAACCTTTTGGGCTTAGAGAAATAAAATGGTAGCAGACCTTTGTTTGGGAGGCAAAGCAAGGTGAGAAGAGTAAGGCCGATGTGTTTTTCTGACCCTCATCATTTCCCTTGTGTTTGTTTATTGACTTTTGTAAGGTTAGCATGAGGCCTCTGATATTAGCAGCATATATTGAATATTCTCTCAATATTTTGAGCACTTTAAAAATCTGCCACCTGATTTAATCTTCATAATAAGTTCACAAAGCCAGGCCTGCTGGCTCACACCTGTAATCCTAGCACTTTGGGAGGCCAAGGTGGGAGGATCACTTGAGTCCAGGAATTCAAGACCAGCCTAGGTGACAGAGTGAGGCACTCTGTCTATTTAAGAAAAAGAAGAAAGAAAAAAAATTCTGCAAGACAAATATTATTATGCCTATTTTATAAGAAAGTCAACTCAGATTGAATACTTTGCCATGGTCATCCATAGAGTAAGTGATAGAGCTACATTTAAGCCGGAACGATCTGATTCTGAAACCCGTGCTCTTGTGATTTTCCTAGTCTTCTTTAATATACCTTGAGAATAAAAATCTTTTTTTTTTTTTTTTTTTTTTTTGAGACAGCGTCTCACTCCTGTTGCACAGGCTGGAGTGCAGTGGCACGATCATAGCTCACTGCATCTTTGACCTCCCTGGGCTTACGCGATCTTCCCACCTCAGCCTCTGGAGTAGCTGGGACCACAGGTGTGTGCCACCCCACCTGGCTAGTTTTTTGTACTTTTAGTAGAGGACAAGGTTTTGCTATGTTTCCTAGGCTTGTCTTGAACTCTTGGGCTCAAGCGATCCACCAGCCTCGGCCTCCCAAAGTACTAGGATTGTAGCATGAGCTACTGCACCTGGCCTAAATCATTCTTTCTTAATAGGTATTTAGCTAACAAGCCCAGGCATCACATTTCTCAATCTGCTATTTACAGAATGATTCAACCTGGTCATGATGGGGGCCTGAACAAGGACAGTAGTTGAGAGAGAGGAAGGGACTAATTGGAGACCTATTATTGGCTTAGAAATAATAGGAGTTAGTTGATGATGGGTGGGTGAGAAAGAGCAGGTGGTGTCAAGATGAGTCCAGATGCAGGATCATTGAGAACCTTCTGCCTTTTAGACAATAAATCCATTCATTTCAGGGAAGCACCTGCCATTAAAACTTATTTTCTCTGTGGCATGCTAGACCCTGGTCATTTATAATTTATAATTTATCATCCATGAGCAATCAGAAGGTTGTTCAACAATTTTTTTTTTTTGAGATAAGGTTTCTCTCCCGTCATCCAGGCTGGGGTGCAGTGGCATGATCTTGGCTCCCTGCAGCCTTTGCCTCCTGGGAGGTTCGAGTGATTCTCCTGCCTCAGCCTCTTGAGTAGCTGGGATTACAGGTGAGCCACCACACCCGGCTAATTTTTGTATTTTTAGGATTTCACCATTGTTGCCCAGGCTGGTTTTAAACTCCTGACCTCAAGTAATCTGCCTGACTCAGCTTCCCAAAGTGCTGGGATTATAGGCATGAGCCACTGCGCCCAACCTGTTCAACTATTTTTTGAATTTTATCCTCCAATTCATTCCCCTCTGTGTCATTTGAGTTTCTATAATTTGTAATCAAAAGAGTCCTGACTAATAAAGGGGGAAGTTTTTTGCTATAGGGCTGTTCCCAACCTTGGGATTAGGAAAGGTTTTGGGATAAATACCTTGCACACGTCAAGGTCTACTGTATTTTTTCAAGTATTCAGGGGCTTGATTTTGCATCTAATTTTACTGACTTCATGTAAATCCTTGTGTTAAATGGTGGGAAACTTTGCTAGCTTCAAATATGCTAAAACCTCCTCAAATAGTTTAAATATTTGCTTACTCCTTTCATAACCCCTAAAGAGCTGAGAAAAAAAAATTGATGAAGACTCAAAAATTACTTGTTGTTTCTGAGATGAATGTGACCATCATTATGGTTGGTTTTTCTTTCTTTCTTTCTTCACAATCTCTCTCTCTCTTACTTTTTTTCGTTTATTTTGAGACAAGGTCTCACTCTGTTGCCAAGGCTGGAGTGCAGTGGCATGATCTTGGCTCACTGCAGCCTCTGCCTCTGGGTTCAAGTGATTCTTCCACCTCAGCCTCCCAAGTAGGTGGAACTACAGGCGCCCACCACCACCACCACACCCAGCTAATTTTTTTTTGTATTTTTTGGTAAAGTGGAGGTTTTGCCATGTTGGCCAGGCTGCTCTTGAACTCCTGACCTCAGGTGATCCACCTGCCTCGGCCTCCCAAAGTGCTGAAATTATAGACGTGAGCCACTGTGCCCAGTCTTATTATGGACTTTAGCAAGTATAAGGAAGAAAGTGGTTTGAATTGCTGGATAGAGAGTTTTAAACTCAGTGGGAGGAAGACTGGGGAGGAGCTATTGGCCTTGCCAGCGCACTGAGTAACGCAGTCATCTCTGCATCCACTGCCCTTTCTTACTCTGGCACCTTGGACAGCTCCACTCTGCCTGGCCCGACTAAGTGGGCCCCACTGACCTGCTGTCCAATGACATCTTCAGCATTATGGGAACATTTTTTTTATTGTAATATTTTAATTTTGTTTAGAGCTGTAACATTCTTATGCTGTCCATCTGAGCTTCCTTTTTTATCCTTCAAGGTTTCTGGACTACATGGTTTGGTACCAATCACGGTTTGATTTTTATTTTTAATGTATACATCTTTCACATTGTACACTCTATTTTTTTGCTTTGTAAGAGTCATCTGTGCTTATTTAAAAAAACAATTGGAAAGCACATCAAAGCATAAAGACCGGGGGGGAAAAACCTACCCATTATTACACAACTTGAAGCCAGTAGCATTCACATTTGGGCATATTTCTCTGTGGTATCTTTTGGGAGAGTTCCAAGCTTGGCTTGGCAGCTAGCCTTGCTTCTATCCTGGGCTCTTTGACCTCCTGGGCTTCACTCCTCCCTTAATAGAGGTTTACTTAATCGACCTTCCCTTCCTCTTTCTGCCTTCCCATAGACACAATTAAAGCCAGCTGCTTGAGGATTCTGGTAACTGGTGAGGACAGCTGATTCTGAGCCCGCTGGCAAGAGGGCAGGCTGAGAGGGTGGGGTTGGACTCTGGCTGATGCAGGGGCACCGGGCAGGAAGCTCAGCAGCTGGGCAGGGACCTGGACACAGGGCTGCCCGTGCAGAAGCCACGTGGTCCTGCTCTCACATTTTCCCTGCTGTTCAGAGCCGGCCAAAGCTGAGGGCATATGCTTGACACCGGACGGTGGGTGGGGGGGTCCCTCAGAAACCAACTTCCTGCTTATTATGTCAGGCCTCAGCAGGGGATATTTTTTCATTATTCTCTTAATTGTTTTGAGTAGGAACACAGTCACATGGTTCATGGAGCAGAAGTCTCCCTCCTGCTCAGCCCCATGCACCCTGTTTTCACCCTCCCTAATCCACTCCAGGTAATCAGCTTTTCATTTCTGTGTGTATTCATCTAGACTTTATTTGTGAATACTAAAGCACATAAAAATATATTCTATATTCTTTTTTTCCCTTCCTTGTAAACAAAAGGAAGTGTCTTATACACCTTTTCTGTACCTTGCTGTTCCCCCCCCACCACCACTTATCTTGGAGACTTTAAAAATATCTGTACCTTGAAAGTTTCCTCATGCACTCTTTTTTTGAGCTCGCTCTGTCGCCCAGGCTGGAGTGCAGTGGCACAATCTCAGCTCACTGCAACCTCTGCCTCCTGGGTTCAAGTGATTCTTCTGCCTCAGCCTCCTGAGTAGCTGGGATTACAGGTGCCCGCCACCATGCCTGGCTAATTTTTGTATTTTTAGTAGAGATGGGGTTGTGTTGTGTTTTTCAGGCTTGTCTTGAACTCCCAACCTCAAGTGATCCACCCACCTCAGCCTCCCAAAGTGCTGGGATTACAGGCATGAGCCACTGCACCCGGCCCTCCTCATGCACTTTTATACCTTCGAAATATTCCATTGTATGTATGTAGCACAATGTATTTCATCAGTCTTCTACTCAAGAATATTTGCCTTCTTTCCAATCTTTTGTTATTTTGAGCAATGCTACAGTGAGTAACTTAGAGTATATGTTATTTCCTAAGTACGGCTGAAGGATAAATTCCCAGAAGTTAAATTACCAGGTCAAAGGAGATACTCATTTGTAATTCTGATCTCTGTGGCCCACTTCCCTCCATGGGGTGCTGTGCCAATTTGTACTTCTACCGGGAAAGTATGCAATGCAGTCTTTGTTTCTCTTGGGGGATTATTACATACTTCTTATATGTTGCTTTGAACTGTTCTTCATTTTTTTTTTTTTTTCCATTTGGATGCTGTCCTCCCAGTTAGAGGGCAAGTTTATTGAGAGCAAGGGCCAAGTGTTTTATTGCTTTTGAAGTGTCTGCATTTATAAATAATATAATACTGCACCCTAGGAGCATAAGAACTGCTACTGCCTTCAGTATCATTTGGGAGATTAAGCCAATTAAACTTGAATGACAAGAGGATTCTCACGCCTGATTAGAGTTCAGTTGAACTGATTTCGATTTCTCTCTCCAAAGTCAAGGTATTCCAAATCCTTGTTTCAGGTAGTTATGGGAGGAATCCTGAGAGGAGAGCCCTTGACCGGGGCCTACAGCAGTTTTGCTTACTTCCAGCTTCTAGCCTGGATCCGGGTGTCGGTTTCCCAGATGCAACCCCAGGGTTGCCCCAACATCAGCAAGTCTAATTGCTGCCGGTCCCGTCACTTACTTTCCTCAATTTGTGCCAGTGCCTGCCCCAAACTCAGCAAGAGAACAAAGAGCTGCTTTTAAGCTTTTTGTATCTGCCACATATGCAAACATGACATCATTGCAGTTTCGTTTGCCTATATCCTGGTAGTGAAAATGTCCTCAGTGTTTCTTTGTTGTCTCAGTTGCCACTGTACTGGAGTCTCCCCTGTGTCTAATTCTGCCTGGGGGTCCAGGGGTCTTCACACTCTTTGGCTTGAATATCCCCTGAAAGAACTTTGTAAAATTGCATGCCCCCTCGCATGTTGACAATCTACATGCAACATTTTACTATACGTTTAAATAGTTGTAAGGATATGTTTTACAGAATATTGTCAATATTGACACTCAACTTAGTTTAAAAAATAAAGTTGGGCCGGGTACAGCGGCTCATGCCTGTAATCCCAGTGCTTTGGGAGGCCAAGGCAGGAAGATCGGTTGAGGCCAGGAGTTTGAGACCAGCCTGGGTAACATACCAAGACCTCATCACTACAGAAAATTTTAAAAATTAGCCCAGTGTAGTGGTGTACACCTGTAGTACCAGCTACTCACAAGGCTGAGGTGGGAGGATTGCTTGAGCTAGGGAGGTTGAGGCTGCAGTGAGCTGTGATTGCACTGCGGCACTCCAGCCCGGGCGACAGAGCAGTGAGACCCTGTCTCCAAAAAAAAAAAAAGTTGTTAGGTAGACATGTACACAAGTATATGTACGTTAAGCTCTCATACAAACATACACATACTATATATACACACACACTCCCAATTATATATATGTGTGTGTGTACACACAGACATATATATATATACACATACACACACTCCCAATTTTTATTGTGTTAAAATATACATAACACAATTTATCATCTTAATCACTTTTAAGTGTACAGTTCAGTGGTATTAAATACATTCATAATGTTGTGCAACCATCACCACTATCCTTCTCTAGAACTCTTTTCATCTTGTAAAACTGAAACTCTGTACCCACTAAATACTAACTCTCCATTCCCCATCCCCCGGCAACTCCCACTCCACTCTCTGCCTTTGATTCTCACTATTCTGTGTGCCTCACATAGGCACGTACAATATTACTTACTTATCCCATACTAAGGAAATAGCCCTCTATTCTAATTTTTGGCTTTTTTTTTTTTTTTTTGCTATTGCTATTTTAATGGGGAAAGTTTTCGTCTCTTTTGTTCGTTTCTATTATTTTTTTTTTTTCGAAACAGAGTCTTGCTCTGTTGCCCAGGCTGGAGTGCAGTGGCGCAATCTCTGCTCACTGCAAGCTCCGCCTCCTGGGTTCACGCTATTCTTCTGCCTCAGCCTCCCAAGTCGCTGGGACTACAGGCGCCTGCCACCACGCCAGGCTAATGTTTTGTATTTTTAGTAGAGACGGGGTTTCATCGTGTTAGCCAGGATGGTCTCGATCTCCTGACTTCGTGATCCGCCCGCCTCAGCCTCCCAAAGTGCTGGGATTACAGGTGTGATTGTTCGTTTCTATTGTTTACATACAATAAAGTCTACCAATTTGAAGTGTATAATTTGATAATTTTGGTCATTGTATACAGCTGTATAATCTCATCACAATCAGAGCATATTCATGTTGAGGCTTTATGTATATGAGCTTTATGTTTTATATATATATACACACACACATATACACACAATATATGTATTATATAAAGCTTTAGCATAAATACAAATGCATATATGCATATGAATAGATAAGCATATGTATACATAATAAAAAATATCTAAATACACATACCTAAATATAAAGCCTTAACATGAATATATATATGTTGGGGTGTATATAAACACACACATATATATAGTATACATATGTATTGATATTAAGGCTGTATGTTATATAAATTATATATGTAGGCCAGGTGAGGTGGCTCATGCCTGTAATCCCAGCACTTTGGGAGGCCAAGGTGGGTGGATCATTTGAGGTCAGGAGTTCCAGACCAGCCTGGCCAACATGGTGAAACCCCGCCTCTACTAAAAATACAAAAAAAAAATTAGCTGGTTGTGGTGGCAGGCACCTGTACTCCCAGCTACTCAGGAGGCTAAGGCAGGAAAATTGCTTGAACCCAGGAGGCGGAGGTTGCAGTGAGCCAAGGTTGCGTCACTGCACTCCAGCCTGGGCAACAGAGTGAGACTCCTTCTCAAAAAAAAAAAATTAAAATAAAAGATAAAATATAAATGTATATATTACATATTGTTTCACATATTACATAATATTAAATATGAAAAGTATTAATATATAATACAATATAAAATATATACTTATATAAACTATAGAGGGTAAATAATAGGTCCTTAAATATGTGTATAGATGTATGTGTATATATGAGTGTAACCTACACATGCACAGAAACCTGTTACATTATTATTTTTTTTGATGGTATACAAAGGAATCTCATGGTGTTTGATTCCTGCCATCATCCATTAAAATAATACCTGGACAAGCTCTCCTTGAAACATAAGAAATGTTATATCATTTTTTTTTTCTAAATTTGAATTTCCATTCCACTTCCCACACAGCCTTTCCTCATATATATTTTTATCCTTGAAAGTCTTTTGCTGGTCACCCTATCATACTGCACAAAAAGTATAGAACTATATTGATATTTTTATTTCCTATGACCATTGAACAAGCATTTAATCATTTCTTCTGATGAAGTTGTCATCAGTAGTAGTAATACAAATTGGCCAAAACAACAATATGTATTTCCAATGAATAAGTCCTATTAAATAGGAAGTTAGATTTAAGTTAGAAATATCTTCCTTAATGGGACAGTTGGCCTTTTTCTCCAGTTAGTTTATGTGTCTAGGTTTGGTTCCTACTCACTGCTAGAATCAATTCTGTTTCTCCATGACACTGCAGAGGAAACCTGTTTGTATAAAAGGTAGAGCCAGGCTTGGTGGTTCACGTCTGTAATCCCAGCACTTTGGCAGGCCAAGGCGGGTGGATAATTAGAGTCCAGGGGTTCGAGACCAGCCTGGGCAACATGGTGAAATCCTGTCTCTGTAAAAAATACAAAAATTAGCCAGGCGTGGTGGCACGTGCCTGTGGTCCCAGCTACTGGGGAGGCTGAGGTGGGAGCTCCTTGAACCCAGGAGGTCCAGGCTGCAGTGAGCTGAGCTGCGATTGCACCATTGCCCAGTTGTTTGAGGCTGCAGTGAACCACGATTGTGCCACTGCACTCTAGCCTGGAAGACAGAGTGAAACCCTGTCTCCAAAAAATTAAAAAGTAGATAGAAATGGAAATAATTGTATTACCGTACTATCAGTTAATTCTTTGAGCTCATTCTGAGCCAAAAACCCTATGCTGATTTATCGTCAAAAATAATTTTTAATGCTCTATCCACATGCAATTCAATGAGATCTCCTTAGGCTTGAGGGAAAGGAAAAATGTTGGAAAGCCCCTGACTTTGCAAAAGCAAATTTTACTCAGTCCTTGCGGTTATACGTTGGTTCAGCACTAATACCAGGATTGGGTTTGGTGCCCCAGGAAACATGCCATGGTAAGATTAGGATGGGTAAGGGGTGTCCTCTTCTTTTTATAAAGTAGAAAAGGGCTACTGGGGAAAGTAAGACCCTGCCCCTCCCTTGCAGGCAAGGGCTCAGGCAGATCAGTTGCAGAAAAGTGGGCCTGGAAATCAATTCCTTTCAAACTGTTGGTGCCCTTGTACTGAAGAGGAAGTGTTCTTATACCTCCATTTGAAGACCATTATTCTTTTATTTTTATTTGTGGTGGTGTCTCGCTGTGTTGCCACGCTAGAGTACAGTGGCGTGATCTTGGCTCACGGCAACCTCCACCTCCTGGGTTCAAGCAATTCTCCTGTCTCAGCCTCCTGAGTAGCTAGAATTACAGGTGCACACCACCACACCCAGCTAAATTTTAAATTTTTAGTAGAGACGAGGTTTCACCATGTTGGCCAGGCTGGTCTCGAACTCCTGACCTCAAGTGATCCGCCCACCTCAGCCTCCCAAAGTGCTGGAATTACAGGTGTGAGCCACTGTGCCTGGCCTGAAGACCACTATTCTTTGAAACCCCTAATTTCTTCCACTTTACAAGACAGCGTTCTTAAATCTCCCCTCAGCAAGACAGTTTCAGGCAGAGGCTGGTGTCTCTCAGTTTTCCTCTCTGGGGCAGGGCTGAGGAGGCTGCCGTTGCTGGCTGCAGGCTAAATTTGGCTGCTCAGTAGACAGGCGTTACGAAGTGAATAGACTCCTGGGAAAAGAGGAAGAAAATAAGTGAGAAAACATTGCTGTCTCTTTATCTTTTGAAAATACACGTGGGCCCTGACCAGGTGACACCTTCTTCACCAGTGACGGAATGACTATTGGTGAAGACACAGTTGACAGGCAGTGGGTTACAGAATGAGCAGAGAGAAAGACCTGGATTTGGCGGGCTGTCATGGTCTGCTTGGGCTGCCCTAACAAAATACCACAGCAGGCTGGGTGGCTTCAACAGCCGGCATTTATTTTCTCACCATTCTGGAGGATGGAAGTCTGGGATCAGGGTGCCAGCATGGTCACATTCTGGTAGGGACCCTCTCCCTGGCTTGCAGGTGGCTGCCTGTCATTGTGTGCCCATGTGGCCTTCCCTTCGTGAGTGCATGGGCAGAGACAGAATCTTTCTTTCCATCTTTGTTTGTTTGTTTGTTTGAGACAGGGTCTTGCTGTGTCACCCAGGCTGGAGTGAAGTGACGTGATCATGGCTTACTGAAGCCTCAATCTCCTGGACTCAAGTGATCCTTCTGCCTCAGCCTCCCAAGCAGCGAAGCCCACAGGCATGCACCACCAAGCCCAGTTAATTTTTTAAATTTTCTTAAGGAGATGGGGGTCTCACTATGTTGTCTCCCTCTTCTTATAAATCTGCCAATCACCATCAATTTGTATTGAATTAGGACTCTACCCAATGACCTCTTCTAACCTTAATTAACTCCTAAAAGCTCTATCAATAATTAGTCACATTGGGGGTTAGGGTTTGATATGGTTTGGCTGTGTCCCCATCCAAATCTCCTCTTGAATTGTTGCTCCAACAATTCCTACGTGTTGTAGGAGGGACCCAGTGGGAGGTAATTGAATCATGGGGGCGGGTCTTTCCCTTGCTGTTCTCATGATAGTGAATAAGTCTCATGAGATCTGATGGCTTTATAAAGAGGAGTTCCCCTGCACAAGCTCTCTCTCTTTGCCTGCCACCATCCATGTAAGATGTGACTTGCTCCTCCTTGCCTTCCACCATGATTGTGAGGCCTGCCCCGCCATGTGAACTGTGAGTCTATTAAACCTCTTTCCTTTATAAATTACCCTTACCTTTATAAAGTCTCAGGTATGTTTTTATCAGCAGCATGAGAATGGACTAATATAGGGTTTCAACATATGAATTTTAGGGGACAATTCACTGATTCACTGAGAATCAGGATATGAGGCGTCTGACCCTGATTCTGCCACTAAGTGACTGTGATCCCAATGGACTAGTGGCTTGGTTGCTTTTCTGGGTTTCAAGGCAGGCATGTATTATTCTGGGGAAATGGTGACCCGGTTGTGGTTACACATACAAGATCCTGTGTTGAGAAGCAAATTGCATTCTGTTCACTGTGGTGTTTACTGTGACAAAGTTGAAGCTAACATATTCAAGTTTTGTTTTGTTTTTTTGAGACAGGGTCTTGCTCTGTCACCCAGGCTGGTGTGCAGTGGTGTGATCACAGCTTACTGCAACCTCCACCTCCTGGGCTCAAACAATCCTCCCAACTTAGCCTCCTGAGTGGTTGGGACTACAGGCATGTGCCACCGTGCCCAGCTAATTTATGTAATTTTTTTGTAGAGACAGGGTTTTACCCTGTTGCACAGGCTGTTCTTGAACTCCTGGGCTCAACCCCATCCATCTGCCTTGCCCTCCCAAAGTGCTGGGATTAAACATGTGAGCAACTGTGCCTGGTCAAAAAAATATTTTAAAAATAATAAACATTGAAAGATAGTTGGGCATTAACATGAAAAGTCTAATTTAAGACATTAACAAGAAAAGTTTAATTTCCCAGAGACCCCCACTGTATAAGTCAGGTTTTACAGTATACCAGCCCCAGAAGGATGACAAAAAGGACAAAAAATATCTGTGTAGGGTTAGGTTGATTAAAGGAAAATAATAAGCCCAAAGTCTGAATTTGAGTTTGTTAACTGATCTTTCAGCCAGCACCAGGGCAGAAAGAGGGCAAATGACCCAGAGAAAAATGGTGAGCATCTCATCTGTAAAATTAATCATGGTGGTTACGGGAGACCCAGGCCATCCTCTTTCTGGGGTCTTTTTCTTTCCATTTCTTTTCTTTTCCTTTCTTTTCTTTTCTTTTCTTTTCTTTTCTTTTCTTTTTTTTTTTTTTTTGAGACGGAGTCTGTCTCTGTCACCCAGGCTGGAGTGCAATGGTGTGATCTCGGCTCACTGCAACCTCCACCTCCCAGGTTCTCCTGAGTAGCTGGGATTACAAGCATGTGCCACCACACCCAGCTGATTTTTGTATTTTTAGTAGAGACAGGGTTTCACCGTGTTGCTCGGGCTGGTCTTGATCTTCTGACCTCAGGTGGTCCACCCACCTTGGCCTCCCAAAGGGCTGGGATTACAGACGTGAGCCACTGCATCCGGCCTCTGGGGTCTTTTTTCATTTTGAGTAAGCAAACACCTAAAGTACTTTTTTCATGTGGAATGAGTGGTGGTAAACAATGTGAGTTTTGACAGGTCTGAATATTTTTTTCATACTGATTCTTGAACTGTGTCGGATGATTCTTTATAGAATCCAGAGTTCAAGATATTCCTTTCCCCAGGCGTTTGAAGATATTGTTCCATTGTCTTCCAGCAACCAGTATTGTTGATGAAATTTGATGGCAGTTTAATTCCCTTTCCTTTCCTTTTTATATACATCTCCCCCCGGAAGCTTTCAAAATTGCCCAGCGTTCTGAAATTTCACAAGAATGCAACACCATTAGGTCTTTTTTAATTCACTCTGTACAGCAGTCAGTGGACATTGTAATCTGAAGATGAGTTCCTCTTCAGCTCAGGGTCTTTTTCTCTCATATCTTTGATGATTTCCTCCCCTTCCTTCTTTGTCTCCTTTGGAATTCCTATGAAAGGAATATTGGACTACCTGACTCTATCACCCTTGAGCCTTTTCTCTCACATTTACCTATTTTTGTCTGTTTCCTTTTTATTCTGAAAGTTTTCCTTTACTTTTTTTTTTTGAGAGGGTATCTCACTCTATCGCCCAGACTGGGGTGCGATGGTGTGACATCAGTTCACTGCAGGCTCCACCTCCCAGGTTAGAGTGATTCTCATGCCTCAGCCTCCCGAGTAGCTGAGATTACAGTTGCCTGCCACCACCATGCCTGACTAATTTTTGTATTTTTAGTAGAGACGGGGTTTTGCCATGTTAGCCAGGCTAGTCTCAAACTCCTGACCTCAGGTGATCCACCCACCTCGGCGTCCCAAAGTCCTGGGGTTATAGGCGTGAGCCACCGCGTCTGGCCACCTTTACTTTCATATCTTAAGCTCAGTCGTCACTTGTTTACATTTTTTTTTCTTTTTTTTTGAGACAGGGTCTCGCTCTGTCACCCTGGCTGGAGTGTGGTCATGGCTCACTACAGCCTCAATCTCCTGGGCTCAAGTGATCCTCCCACCTCAGCCTCCCAAGTAGTTGGGACTACAGGCACATGCCACCACACCAAGCTAATTTTTGTATTTCTTGTAGAGATGCGGTCTCACCATGTTGCCCATGGCTCAAACTCCTGGGCTCGGGCAATCTGCCCATCTCAACCTCCCAAAGTGCTGGGATTACAGGCATGAGCCACTGTGCCTGGCCTACTTGTGTACATTCTAAGGAAGGCAGTCCTGCCATCTGATTTTTTTTTCTTATGCCCTGTAATCATACCTTAATTACCAAGTACGCTTTTTTATTCTTTTCTGGATAGGTTTTCTATGTTTAGCTGGAGGGCAAAAGCTGAATGTGTTTAAGACACTGGCAGTCCCAACTCTCCCAGCTTTAATGAATTATCCTAATGATCACCGTGGTGCACTTCTGTGCCTTCTGTCTGGCGTCATCCAGTTAGAAGCTTCCATGGACTTCTTTTCAAGATCTGGCCTTCCTGGTGGCGTTTGAGTCTGTGGTTTTCTTGTCTGCTTCTTTGTCAGTCTCATCCTAATGCTTTCTGCCGTCCAGGAGTTTTTAAGATTTCTTGCCTGCTGATGGCAGCCTTTCTTTTTGCGCCTCTTATTATTTCATTCTTTTTCAAAATATCTTTTTCATCATTTCAATGGGTCCTTGAATGGGAGATGAGAGAGATCTTAGGTACTCAGTGCATCAGTTTAAACTCTGGAAGGTTCTTTCTTTCTTTCTCTCTCTCTCTCTTTCTTTCTTTTCCTTCCTTCCTTCCTTCTTTCTTTTTGTTTTTAGACAAAGTCTCACTCTGTCACCCAGGCTGGACTGCAGTGGCATGATCATGGCTTCCTACATTTTCAAACAACTGGGCTCAAGTGATCCTCCTGCCTCAGCCTCCCGAATAGCTGGGACCACGGGCGTGTACCACCAAGCCTGGCTAAGTTTTTTTGATGGAGTCTCACTATGTTGCCCAGGCTGGTCTCAAACTCCTGGACTTAAGCAATCCTCCCACCTTGGCCTCCCAAAGTGCTGGGACTATAGGCGTGCTTATGCCCAGCCACTCTTTTCTTTTCTTTCTTTTTTTTTATTTGAGACAGAGTTTCACTCTGTCGCCCAGGCTGGAGTGCAGTGGCGTGATCTTGGCTCACTACAACCCCCGCCTCCTGGGTTCAAGTGATTCTCGTGCCTCAGCCTCCCCAGTAGCTGGGATTACAGGCACATGCCACCACACCCAGCTAATTTTGTATTATTAGTAGAGATGGGGTTTCACCATGTTGGCCAGGCTGGTCTCGAACTCCTGACCTCAGGTGATCTGCCTGCCTCGGCCTCTCAGAGAGCTGGGATTACAGGCATGAGCCACCATGCCCAGCCCCACCCACTCCTTTCTTAAAATTGTATTCCAGCCCTCTCCTCCTGCCTTCGACTCCCTGGTTTGTCTCCTTACCTTGCATAAAGGTCCCCACAGCAATGCAACCTGGAGAGTCCTCCTGGCAGACTCAACTTGAAGGTGTGGGAGCTTCCTGTGCTGGTCAGTCTGTTGACCCAGACACCAGATCCACTGGGGCGGCAAGGATGAAAGACTCTGGTTGTGCTAATGGAGCTCCCTCATTGTTTACCTGTCAGAGAAAAATTGCGCTGAACAAGTTAAGTAGGCAAAGAAAACTTTTTTCAAGACTATTGCATTGGGGGTCAAGACTCAACCCTGAATATAACAGTGGCAGCTGGGGATTTGTAGACAATGGACAAGGTGCAGGGGCCAGTGGATGGAAAAGTAATGCGAGGAACTTGGTAAAGTAACAAGGGTGGGGGATTCTTGCAGAACCAGATTCAGCGGGCCAAGGACGAGGCCTGGTCAAGAAGAGCACTCAGAGGAGCCTGACTCAAGTTTGGTCAAGGACCAGGAGTCACTGTTGGCCCCTCCTTCATTCAAGGTACTGTGAATATTTCTGTTCAATACCGGGCCTCCTGGCCAAGTGGCTACCCTCCTCACTGGACTTGATAGCTCAGGCCTCTGATATTTCTTTATTTTGCATGGTTCTGATTGGTGAGGTTTCCTTAAAGCTTACTCAGCTGTAATGCTTTGGCAAGCAGAATCAAATTGTGTTTAAGCCCAAGCTTTGGAATCAGAAGCACTTAGGTTCAGATCTTGTCTCTGCCACTTATTAGCTGTATGACTTTGGGCAGGTCACTTAAGAATATTTTCTTCCCTTGGTGTAGGGGGAGGGGAGAGGGACAGCATTAGGAGATATACCTAATGTAAATGACAAGTTAATGGGTGCAGCACACCAACATGGCACATGTATACATATGTAACAAACCTGCACATTGTGCACATGTACCCTAGAAATTAAAGTATAAAAAAAAAAAAAAGAATATTTTCTTCCCTTGGCTGGGCGTGGTGGCTTACACCTGTCATCCCAACACTTTGGGGAATTGAGGCAGCAGAATCTCTTTAGTCTAGGAGTTCAAAAGCAGCCTGGGCAAGCTCAGTGACTCACGCCTGTAATCCCAGCACTTTGGGGGATTGAGGTGGGAGAATCTCTTGAGTCCAGGAGTTCAAGACCAGCCTGGGCAAGATGCTGAGACATTGTCTTTACAAAATAAAACTGAAAAAATTATTCGGGCATGGTGGCATGCACTTGTAGTGGCAGCTACTTGTGAGGCTGACGTGAGAGGATTGCTCGAGCCCAGGAGTTCAAGGCTGCAGTGAGGTATGATTGCACCAGTGCACTCCAACAAAATGTGAGGTCCTGTCTCAAAAAAAAAAAAAAAAAGAAAAGAAAAAAGAAAAGACAAAGAATACTTTCTTTCCAGAGTTGTTACTTTTTTTTTTTTTTTTTTTTTTTTTGAGACAGAGTCTCACTCTGTCACCCAGGCTGGAGTGCGGTAGTGCAATCTCGGCTCACTGCAACTTCCACGTCCCAGGTTCAAGCAATTCTCCTGCCTCAGCCTCACCAGTAGCTGGGATTACAGCCACAGTGCCCACCACCATGCCTGGCTAATTTTTGTATTTTTAGTAGAGACGGGGTTTCCCCATGTTGGCCAGGATGGTCTCGAACTTGTGACCTCAGTTGATCTGCCTGCCTCGGCTTCCCAAAATGCTGAGATTACAGGCGTGAGCCACTGTGCCTAGCCCAGAGTTGTTAACTATTGATGTTATTATTCACTAAATGGAAGCTACCATTAATTTTCACATTTTATTGATCCAGACTCACACCATGTAGATCTCCTGAAGCCAGCATCAGCCCCAACATACTTCTCATATCATGGCTAGTGTACAAGTTTACCTAGGCTTGGCATCTGGCAAGCATCTAATATGCACCAGTAACCAATAGCATACCCCTGTCTCCTTTGATAGAAACAGAATCTCTCTCTTTTTTTTTTTTTTTTTGAGACAGAGTCTTACTGTGTTGCCCAGGCTGGAGTGCATTGGCATGATCTCAGCTCACTGCAACCTCCGTCTCCTGGGTTCAAGCAATTCTCCTGCCTCAGCCTCCTGAGTAGCTGGGACTACAGGTGTGTGCCACCATGCCCAGCTAATTTTTGTATTTTTAGTAGAGGCAGGGTTTCACCATGTTGGCCAGGCTGGTCTCAAACTCTTGACCTTAAGTGATCCACCTGCCTTGGCCTCCCAAAATACTGGGATTACAGGCATAAGTCACTATGCCTGGCCTGATAGAAGCAAATCTCTGAGGCCCTTTATGGTACCTCTCTTACTCTGAAAAGCATTTCTTGGTCTTCTTCAATTCGCACTGCACTAACTATAAGGAAAATGTCCTAACTTTATTCCGATGGTAGCATGTATCAAGGCCATTGGAACACTCTTTCTTAATGGCATAATTATTACAGCAGTTACCTACATCAGTACTTAAAGTGGAGTGGGGTGTTAATGCTATGCAGCTTTGCTGCTCTTTCATGCCTATCAAATGCTTCTCTTCAAGTTACCATTTCCTGCATAATGCTATTACTCTATTAGATAAATTGATATGTCCTCTATAGCCTCTTTACTTTCAAAAGTATGTCTGAGAGCTTTCAGAAGTTTGAGAAGGGGTGTGTGTGTTGTGCAAACTAAGGGGGAAATGGAGGGCAGAAAGCCCTGTCATTTTTGTAGTAGCTCACACAGAAGCTCAAGAGAAAAGACAGAAATGGAATCTGTCCCCATAATTCACAAATTATGGGGACGGTACATGTTGTTTCCACTTTTGATATCATCTCTAACTTCTCTGTTCTCTGATATTAAGCAAGAAAAATTAGCATCACCCAGAATATTACAATGGGTGTCTAAATGAACATGTGTTCCACTTTCAGCAAGCCTCAACCTTGGCTTCACTTCCAGGGCTGATGGCACAACAGGGCTGAAATCACCACTGAGTCATTGAATCTGAATCACCTGTACTGAGATGCCAGGTTGCAGATGTCCTTTAAAGGGACTTTGAGGCCGGGTGCAGTGGCTTATGCCTGTGATCTGAGCACTTTGGGAGGCTGATACGGGTGGATCACCTGAGCCCAGGAGTTTGAGAGCAGCCTGGGCAACATGGCAAAACCCTGTCTCGACCAAAAATACAAAAACTAGCTGGGCATGATGTTGTGTGCCTGTGGTCCCAGCTACTTGGGGAGCTGAGGCAGAAGGATCGCTTGAGCCAGGGAGGCAGAGATTGCAGTGAGCTGAGATTGCACCACTGCACTCCAGCTTAGGCAGCAGAGTGAGACTCTGTCTCAAAAAAAAAAAAAAGGTTGGGGGGAGATGGGGGACTTTGAGACAGGTTGCTAGGAATAGTGCTAATTTTTAGTGAGGTAGAAATTAAGGCAGAAAACAGTGATTTAGAAAGAATTTTTGGTCCAGTTCTGTATTAAGGGATTGCCAGAGAAACAGATCCAATAGAGTATGTGAGTGTATAAAGATTTATTATAGAATTGACTCACACAATTATGAAGGCTGACAAGTCCCAGGATTTGCAGTTGGATGGCTGGAGACCCAGAAGGGCTGGTGGTGTAAATTCCAGTTCGAAAACCAGCAGGCTTGAGACTCAAGAAGAGCTGATGTGTCAGTGCAAGTCTGAAGGAAGAGGTGATGTCTCAGTTCAAGTCAGAAGGAAGAAGCGATGTCTCAGTTCAAGTCTAAAGGCAGGAAACAGCTGATGTCAACTGTGATGCTCAACAGTGAGGCAGGAGTTCTTTCATACTCAGCCATTTTGTTCTAGTCAGGTCTTCAACTGTTTGGATGAGGCCCAAGCACAGCAGGCTTTACTCAGTCTCTCGATTCCAATGTTAATGTCCTCCCCAGACACCTGAATAACGTCTGACCCAATGTTTGGACACTCCTGACCCAATCAAGCTGACACATAAAATTAGCCATCACAAAGTGCCTCCTCCTCAATATCATTTTGGTATTTGGGTAGTCCCTTCAACTGTCTGAAACATAAAGGAGAGAATAGAATGAGAGCAAATCTTTACTCCCTTTCCTGATAGCACCATAGCTTCTGTTTTTTTTTTTTTAAATTAATTTATTTTTTGAGACGGAGTCTCGCTCTGTCACCCAGGCTGGAGTGCAGTGGCACAATCTTGGCTCACTGCAGCCTCCGCCTCCCGCGTTGAAGCGATTCTCCTGCCTCTGCCTCGCCAGTAGTTGGGATTACAGGTGTGTGCTACCACGCCCAGCTAATTTTTTGTATTTTTAGTAGAGACGGAGTTTCACCATGTTGGCTAGGCTAGTCTTGAACTCCTGACCTCAGGTGATATGCTCACCTTGGCCTCCCAAAGTGCTGGGATTACAGGCATGAGCCACTGTGCCTGGCCTAATTTTATTTTTATCTTTTTATTTATTTATTTTTTTTGAGACCGACTCTCTCTCTGTTGCCTAGGCTGGAGTGCAGTGTCACGATCTCTGCTCACTCTCTCCTCCGCAACCTCTCGAGATTTCGGCAACATCTGCCTCCTGGGTTCAAGCGATTCTTGTGCTTCAACCTCTGGAGTAGGTGAGATTACAGGTGTGTGCCACCATGCCTGGCTAATTTTTGTGTTTTTAGTAGAGATGGGGTTTCACCATGTTGGCCAGGCTGGTCTTGAACTCCTGACCTCAGGTGGTCACCCGCTTTCGCCTCCCAAAGTGCTGGGATTACAGGCATGAGCCTCCATGCCCAGCCCATAGCTCCTATTTTAATTGTACCTGTAAATGTTGGCTGCCCCCTTTAATCAAACTCACCCCATGTTAATGCATCAGTCACTAAACTAGGATAAAGGTAGGAGTTACTGAAATGCTGCTTTCCACTGGCACCACTTTGTGAGGAAAAGGGAACCCTAGAAGAATAACATTGTGGGCATGATTTCTTTATCGTACGGTGAATTCAGCCTTGCAGTGATTTTTTCAGAGATGAACAGAATTTAAAGTGTTAGAACTCATTTGGGAGGCTAAGGCAGGTAAAGTGCTTGAGCCCAGGAGTTTGAGGCAAGCCTGGGTAACATAATGAGAACCCTGTCTGTACAAACAAAACAAAAACTTATGTTCCTCCGCTTTTCCAACATTTAACTTTTACATACACAGTTGATGTTTTCATCCCTTAAGTAGCAAGGAGGAGATGGAGGTTGCTGAAGTGTGTAATTGTGATAACTGTTTGCTTTCCTTAGAATATGGTTTTCTGGCCAGGAGCGGTTGGTGCACGCCTGTAATCCCAGCAGTTTGGGAGGCCAAGGTGGGTGGATCACCTGAGGTCAGGAGATCGAGACCATCCTGGCTAACATGGTGAAACCCTGTCTCTACTAAAAATACAAAAAAATTAGCCGGGCATGGTGGTGGGCACCTGTAGTCCCAGCTACTCGGGAGGCTGAGGCAGGAGAATGGCATGAAACCAGGAGGCGGAGCTTGCAGTGAGCCGAGATCGTGCCACTGCACTCCAGTCTGGGCAACCGAGCGAGACTCCTTCTTCGGGGCGGGGGGGTGGACGGGGAGAAAGAAAAAAAATAATATGGTTTTATTAAGGGAGATCAGATTGATTAGTTTCTCTTGGTTGTGAAGATTGTCAGGTGTAGCAATTGTACTCTTGAATTTACTGGTTCTCTAAGTGTATTCCTTTGATCAGCATCAATATCACCTGGGAATTTGTTAGCACTAGGAAATCTCAGGTCCCATCCAAAACCAACTAAATCAGAAACTCTAGGGGTGGACCCTAGAAATCTGCATTGTAACAAGCCACCCAGGTGACTCTGATGCATGCCCATGTTTCAGAATCACGGACTGAGTATATCTGCTGTGTAGTTGCTTGGTGGTGATGTATGCATCTTGAAATTGACCTAAAACCTAGAAAGGTAACCGATATGGTTTGGCTGTGTCCCCATCCAAATCTCATCTTGAATTGTGGCTTCCACAATTCTCACGTGTCGTGGGAGGGACCCGGTGGGAGGTAATTGAATCGAGGGGTGGGTCTTCCCTGTGCAGTTCTTGAGATAGAGAGATCTGATGGTTTTATAAAGGGGAGTTTCCCTGCACAAACTCTCATTTGCTCTTGCCTGCGGCCATGTAAGATGTGCCTTTAGCCTTCCGCCACGATTGTGAGGCCTCCTCAGCCACATGGAACTGTGAGTCCATTAAACCTCTTTCTTTATAAATTACCCAGTCTTGGGTATGTCTTTATCAGCAGCGTGAAAATGGACTAATAGAGTAAGCAGAATTCTAGAGAACTTCAAAACTGTACAGATGACACTCTTCCTTTCAGCAGGCATTTTCATCACTGTGTGGTTGCTCAGTTTAGTCATATGCCCATGAAATGGTTAATTTTATCTGTCAACTTGACTAGCCATGGGATACCCAGAATAAACATTATTTCCTGATGTGTCTTTGCGGGTGTTTCTGGCTAAGATTGACATTGGATTCTGTAAAGTAGATTGCCTTCCCTAATGTGAGCAGGCATCATCTGATCGATGGAGGGCCTGAAGAGAACAAAAGGCAGAGGAAGAAGGAGTTTGCCCTGTTTTGGTTTCCTGCCTGCCTGCTTGAGCTGGAACATCTCCAGACTGGGATTTACACACCGTTGGTTCCCTGGTTCTCAGGACTTTGGATGCAGACTTAATTATACCATGAGCTTTCCTGGGTCTCTGGCTTACAGAAAGGCTGGTCATGGGACTTACTATCCATAATCGTGTGAGTCAATTCCTTACAATTAATCAATCTCTCTCTCTCTCTCTTTTTCATTGTGTCTTTGAGAGTGTTTGTGGATGAGACTAGCTCTCTGTATCTATCTATATACAGGACCAGAAGGAGATATCTGGAGATATCTCTATGCCTATCTATATATAGAGATATCTCCTTCTTGTTCTGTTTCTCTGGAAAACTTTGTATAGATTTTGGCACTGAGAGTGCTTCTAGAGGAGCAGAATTTTAAGGATGAATTTTCTGAACTGGTTCTGGGGTTTCTAGAATTGGCTCTCTAATCTGATTAGATTTAAAGGCACTAATGACTGTATTTCCAGTAGTAAAAAGAGTGCTAATAGTCCATAGCGTGAGCTGTTTGTAGAGATACACAGAATACTGTGTTGGATACTCCTAATCAACCAACTGTAGAATCAATGAGCTCAGTAATGTTATATATGATACCTTTTGTTTGTTTGTTTTCTGAGGTAGAGTCTTACTCTGTCACCCCAGCTGGAGTGCGGTAGCACAGTCATGGCTCACTGCAGCCTTGACTGCTTAGGCTCAAGTGATCCTCCCACATCAGCTTCCTGAGTAGCTGGGACTACAGGTATGTGCCACTTTGCCCAGCTTTTTTTTTTTTTTAGAGACAAGGGTCTTGCCATGTGGCCCAGGCTGTTCTCAAACTCCTGGGCTCAAGTGATCCTCCCACTTTGGCCTCCCAAAATGCTGGGATTACAGGTGTGAGCCACCATGCCTGGCTTATATATGATACTTTCAAACATTTTGGAAAATGAATGAATATAATGATGTTGGTTGGAACCCTAATGTCATGCTGGTAGAAGGAAAGGATGAGGTCAGGGATTCACATTCCTAGTTCATGCACCACAAAAATGACCTAGGAACTTTTATGTGTGCCCTGAGGGAGACCTTTATTTACTGTACAGAAGGGCTGAAATTGCTGAAAGTCAAATGCAGAACCTCATCCTGCAAGTGGCTGAATTACAACACAAGTTGAACTCACAGCTTTGCAGGCTATGTGCAGTTAAAGTGAGAGCATTAATTGGGAAAGAATGGGATCTTGCAAGTTGGGATGGGGATGTTTGGGAAAACTTTGATAAAGCTGAGGACATTGAGCCCCTAAATTCTGATGTCTCCTTTATCAGTGAAGGAGCACTCCCACCTTTGCTTCCCAACAACCCCAGCAACAGCGGCATTCCCAACCCTCAGTGGTATTGGTCTTTCCACCTCTGAGAGGATGAAGCCTGCATTGCCTGAGGAAATAGTAATGGCCTCCCCTGAGGCAGGTGCTGAGCAACACAACGTTGAACTCCTCAGGACCCACCCCACCACTCCTCTTTGTTAGACTTCAGTCCAGCAGCCCCTGAAGATGAGGTACACTGTGTGACTGGCCCATAAGAGGTGTGCTGCACTCCACTGAACTACTTGACTTTTTAAATTTCTACAGACAGAAATTCAGGGAATGTGTATGGGAATGGATACTATGAGTGTGGGATAATGGTGGTGAGGAGAGCAAAGATCACCTGGGAGAGGCACCAAACAGTCCATCCAGAGGCCAAACTCCTCAGCTGAGGGATTTAGAAATAAGAGATTCCCTATGATCTAAAGCAGGCATCTGGTATGGGCTGCTTTCTGCAAAATGTATAAATAACTAGAATTTCTATACATCTCCAGAATGCATGCATGTCGAAACTCATCGTGCAACCCTTGCTGACATCAAGGCACCAAAATGTCTACAAATGTAATCATGTATCATGACCTATGTGGTCAGTATAGTCCAATTACCGTTAAGCTCCCTCTTTAAGATTCATAAATACCCCTAAGGAAAAGTCCACTGCAGCACGCTCAGTCCTCTCTTGCAGTAGTGCCCAGCTACACTCTTCTATCTAATAAAACTGTCTTTTTCTAACCTATACTGTTGTCAGTAAATTCTTCTTACTACCCTACTACCCATGAGCTGACCACTTTCTGATGCTGGGGCTCTGACACTTCACCCAGCAGGTGGAAGGAACATAAAGTTGGATGGGGCTGAATGTTTTGACATGGGCTCACTAAGCAGGGATTCTCCATTTAGCGTTGCAGCTTTGGGCGTTAGAAAATGTTGAATCTGGCTGGGCGCGGCAGCTCATGCCTGTAATCCCAGCACTTTGGGAGGCCAAGGCGGTCAGATCACTTGAGGTCAGGAGTTCGAGACCAGCCTGACCAACATGGTGAAACCCCATCTCTACTAAAAATACAAAAATTAGCTGGGCGTGGTGGTGCACACCTGTAATCCCAGCTGCTTGGGAGGCTGAGGCTGGAGAATCGCTTGAACCTGAGAGGCGGAGGTTGCAGTGAGCCAAGATCATGCCACTGCTCTCCAGCCTGGGTGACAGAGTGAGACTCCATCTCAAAAAAAAAAAAAAAAGAAAAGAATAAAAAAGAAAGTGTTGAATCTGATTGGTTGGTTGGCTGGCTGAAACATAGACTCAAAGGTGGTCCACGTGAGTGAACTGGAGATGGTGGACATGCCTTGGTTTAATGTGGAGGAAGGGATTCAAAGACTTAAGGGACTGGCAGTTACAGTGCAATTGTCATTTGAGGCCTACTCACCCACCCTGGGAGGGTCTAGAAGGCATACATTTCATCAAGAATGTGAGAAATAAATGTATGAGGGGTGCCCTGGCATCCTTGAAGAGCTCTGTGATTGCTCTTGTCTATAGGCCAGACCTTGTGGTGTGCACTTCAGTCAGTGAACTGGGAAGCATAAATGCAGTGGGTGTAGCTGGATCCCAGGGTGGCAGGCGCCAAGGGGGTGGCAAAGCTGTCATACAACCCAGATTATTGACATTGATGCAGAGTGGGTTTAGGAGATACTAAGTTGGTTTTAGACATAGTTTAGAGAACTGTGCAACATTTTGGTAAACAAGTCCAGAAAGCAACTGGACATTCTTAGGGCTCAGAGAAAGAGGTCTGGGATAGAGACATAAATTTGAGAATCACTGGTATAAACCTATGTTAAAACACACAAATAAGCAAATCAACCTTTGGTGGATGAGATCACGTAGGGAAATGATTGAGTGCAACGAAGCCAAGGCCCAGGACAGAGCCCTGGGGAAGGTGCACACCTTAAAGGGACAGAGGAAGATCGCCCAAAGTGGTGAACGGAGACAGGAAGTAGAGGCAGTGCTTCTCAGACCCCCGTGTGCCTAAGCATCACCTGGAGAGTGTGTTGAAACAGATTCTTGGACCCCACCCACAGAGATTCGGATTCAGTAGGTCTGGGTGCACCTGAGAACTGCATTTCAAATCTGGCTCCCTTGGGATGCTGGTGCTGCTGGTCTGCAGACCATGCTTTGGGTAGCACTGGAATAGGCTCGTCTCTTGGCTACGAAGAGAAGGGAAGAGAGTGAGCATTTGAGGGTAGCTGGAAGTTTCTGAGGATGTAAGAAACTTGTACATGTTTATAGGTCGAGGTGAAGGAGGCAGTAGAGACAGGGAGAAGTTGAACATCCTGGAGAGAAAAGGGATAATTAATGAAGGAAATGAATGGAAGGGATTAGAGGAAAAAGAAAATGAAAGCACCAGAGATGTGCATGGTAAAAATATCAAAGAGCTATGGTGCCTGCTTTTAGAAAACTAAAGCCGCTTTGAGGAAGATGATTTCTTGTCACTTCCCGTCCTTTTATTATTTTTTTAAAAATCTAACTCCTTGGAGCCGCTATTTACTTGTACCTTTCTGACTCCCCCACTGTGCCTAGGAGCCTTTGTCTCTCTGCCAAAATACTCCCAGGGCTGTAACTTCCGAGTACAGAGACCTAAAGGGATGACTCGCTACAGATGACTGAACAGTAATGAATAGATTTTCGACAACACAAGGCATTTCAAGGATAAAGGAAATTTTCAAAAAATGTATGATCATTATTGCAAAATTGTGTTTCTACCACTTCTTGCTAGAATTGCTGTCAAGCTGTTTGACAGCTCCCCTGGGACATCACTCTCTGGCATTGCAATCATTGTGAAGCACAAAGACAGCTCGCTCTCCTCTGTTCACTAAAGCTGCTTCTGTATAGCCTCAGAGCCCTCTGACAAACTAGAAAAGCATCAAAAATCACTTTGTTCTGTTACGAAAAAAAACCACAACCACCCCAATAATAGCTGTGAGCAGCTATCTGCCTGTGTGCTGCACACTCTGAGTTCAAGACAACAAAATTTATTGAGGGCTTGTAATAGAACAAGCACCAGGAGAGGTGCTGGGATCCAAAGATTAGTAAAATACTGTTGGGATTCTGAGAGGTCCTTCATCTTCTTCTCTCTTTTGAGTCCTGAACCAAATGGTACAGTCACAGGAATCAGACTGGGTTTAAAATGTCAGCTTGATTGCTACTGAAGCTGGCCTGGAGAAGGTGGCTTGGATCCAAGGCCAAAACAGGCTTCTCGTTTCTTTCTCCATGAATTGAACTTGACCTTGGTCATAGGCATAGTCGCCGGAAACTGCTGTATCTGCTGCTGAATGGAGGAGAGAAGAAGGCACGTGGCCTGTGGGCAGACATCTACAAAAGAGGAATTCAAAGGGAGCCTGAGTGGTGAGTGTGCAGTGACCCTGCACCTAGTCTCATCGATCACACACTGAATTGTTTTCTTCTACAAGGAAGAGTAAGTCAGCAGAGAACGCAGAGAGAAGGATGGATGCTGAGATAGTTTGGATGTCTGTCCCCTCCAAATCTCATGTTGAAATTCGATTCCCAGTGTTGGAGGTGAAGCCTAATGAGAGATGCTTGGGTAATGGGGGTGGATCGTTTAGGAATAGATTAATGGTAGAAGGAGTGGGTGAGTTCCCACTCTATTAGTTTCTGAGAGAACTGGTGTTAAAAAGAGCCTGGCACCCCTCTCCCCTCTCTCTTTGCTTTTTCTCTCTCCATGTGATCTCTGTACACGCTGGCTCCCCTTCAACTTCCCCCATGAGTGAAAGCAGCCTGAGACCCTCACCAGATGCAGATGCTGGTGCCATGCTTTTTGTGCAGCCTGCAGAACCACGAGCCAAATAAACCTTTTTTTATTTATAAATTAATTACCCAGCCTTTATAGCAACACAAATGGACTAAGACAGATGCCATCGCTTCAATACTGTGGAGAAGAGAAAGCTTCCTAGCTTCTTGATCAAAACAAGCATGGGGAGAAGGGAAGAGCATGATTTCCCCTGTATGTTCCAACTGTTTGGTGTCTTAGCCCATGGGTTTTAAAGTAAAACCTCTGGCCAACTAAGGATGGGCTTCCCTCCTGCACTGTGTGTAGTGGAAGTGATAAAACAAATACCAGGGGTTGCAATCCTAGGCATCAATGGCAAATTCAGCTCCAACTTTCATGAGGCCTCTCCCTTATACCAGCTTCTTTGTGCATCTGCCTGGGACCGGGGGTGGACTTTCCAGTCTTGCCTGCAGAAGGTTCTGTAAAGACACAGAACAGTACATTGAGTAGATTAATGCCAGCACTGTTCTATGCTCCAAACCAAAGGGTCATTTTCTATTCTTGTTCCCGTTTTAAGAATGTCCAGTCTAGGCCAGGCGTGCCGGTTCATGCCTGTTATCCCAGCACTTTGGGAGGCTGAGGCGGGCAGATCACGAGGTCAAGAGATCGAGACCATCCTGGCCAACATGGTGAAATCCCGTCTCTACTAAAAATACAAAAATTATCTGAGTGTGGTGGCGCGTGCCTGTAGTCCCAGCTACTTGGGAGGCTAAGGCGGGAGAATCGCTTGAACCTGGGAGGCAGAGGTTACAGTGAACCAAGATCGTGCCACTACACTCCAGCCTGGTGACAGAGCAAGATGCTGTCTCAAAAAAAAGAATGTCCAGTCTGGTGGCTCATGCTTATAATTCCAGCACTTTGGGAGGCCAAGGTGGGAGGATTCATTGAGGGCAGGCATTCAAGAGCAGCCTGGGCAACACAGGGAGACCCTGTTTCTACAAAAAACTAAACATAGCTAGGTGTCGTGAGGCACTCATGTAGTCCCATCTATGCAGGAGGATCGCTTGAGCCCAGGAGTTCAAGGCTGCAGTGAGCTATGATCATGCCACTGCATTCCAGCTTGAGTGACAAAGCAAGACCTGACCCTACCTCTTAAAAAAAAAAAATGTCCAGCCTTGTTTACTATGATCCTAAATTGTAGCATATTAGTACTCTAATAATGCCATGCCAGGAAAATAATACTGCCCTGAATTAGGATACTTGTCTCACTATTCAATTCCAAAAGGCAATTTAAGTTCTTGCATCAAGAAGCTGTCAGTCTAATAGAATAAGACAAATGCTTAAACCAATAATTACAACCCAATCCAGGCTTTTTATAGTAAAAATAAAAACATTTACAGCAGCTTAAACCAAGCAGCATTAGTTCTTTTTTATTTTTTGAAAAGCAAGCTAGAATTTAATATTTGTGCTTTTTTTTTTTTTTTTTTTTCCGGTGTAAGACAAATACTATTGCCTTAAAAAAGAAGCAATTCCTCAGCCGGGCTTGGTGGCTCATGCCTATAATCCCAGCACTTTGGGAGGCCAAGGTGGGCAGATCACCTGAGGTCAGGAGTTCAAGACCAGCCTGGCCAACATGGTGAAGCCCCATCTCTACAAAAATACAAAAATTAGCTGGGCATGATGGCAGGTGCCTGTAATCCCAGCTACTCCGAGGCTGAGGCAGGAGAATCACTTGAACCTGGGAGGTGGAGGTTGCAGTGAGCCAAGATCACACCATTGCACTCCAGCCTGGGCAACACAGACTCTGTCTCAAAAAAAAAAAAAAAAAAACCAGCATACTATTTATTTCTTCTTTTCTTTATCCCAGCTTTATTAGTGTGTAACTGATAAATAAAAATTGTGTATATTTACAGGGTATGACATGATGTTTTATGTACACATTGTAAAATGATTAAATCAAATGAATTAACACATCCATCACCTCACATACTTATTTGTGTGTGTGTGTGGTGAGAACATTTAAGATCAATCTCTTAGCAATTTATAAATATACATTAATTATAGTCACCATGCTGTACAGCAAATCTCCGGAACTAATTGATCCTAACTGCAACTTGGTACCCTTTGACTAACATCTCCCCATACCCCCAGTCCTCACAACCACCATTCTATTCTCTACTTTTATGAGTTTGACTTATTTAGATTCTACATATAAGTGAGATCAATGCAGTATTTGTCTTTCTGTGCCTGGCTTATTTCACTTAGCATAATGTCTCTAGGTTCATCCTTGTTGTTACAAATGATAAGATTTCCTTCTTTTTGAGACAAAGTCTCACTCTGTCGCCCAGGCTGGAGTGCAGTGACACGTTCTCAGCTCACTGCAACCTCCGCCGCCTGAGTCCAAGCGATTCTCCTGCCTCAGCCTCCTGAGTAGCTGGGATTACAGGCACCCACCACCATGCCTGGCTAATTTTTGTATTTTTAGTAGAGACGATTTCACCATGTTGGCCAGGCTGGTCTCAAACTCCTGACCTCGTGATCCACCCACCTCGGCCTCCCACAGTGCTGGGATACAGGCGTGAGCCACTGCGCCTTGCCAATTTTCCTTCTTTTTTATAAGGCTGAATAGTATTCCAATTTTAAAAATTCATGCATCCCAGACAGACACACTGGCTTACGCCTGTAATCCCAGCACTTTGGGCGGCTGAGGCAGGCAGATCACCTGAGGTCAGGAGTTCCAGACCAGCCTGGCCAACATTGTGAAACCCTGTCTCTACTAAAAATAGCAAAAAATTAGCTGGGCATGGTGGCACGTGTCTGTAATCCCAGCTATTCAGGTAGCTGAAACATGAGAATCATTTGAACCCTGGAGGCAGAGGTTGCAGTGAGCTGAGATTGTGTCACTGCACTCCAGCCTGGATGACAGAGCGAGACTCTGTGTCAAAAAATAAATAAAATTCATGCATCCCTTGATAGACACTCGGGTTGATTTCATATTTTGGCTATTGTAAATAGCACTGCAATGAACAAGAGAGTGCAGATATATCTTTAACATGCTGATTTCATTTCCTTTGGGTAAATACTACAGAAGTGCGATTGCTGGGTCATATGGTAGTTCTATTTTTAATTTTTTGAGGAGTCTCCATACTGTTTTTCCATAATGATTGTGCCATGTCCCATTCTTATCAACAATATAGGCTGGGCATGGTAGCTCACGCCTGTAATCCCAGCACTTTAGGAGGCTGAGGCAGGCGGATTACCAGAGGTTGGGAATTCGAGACCAGCCTGACCAACAGGGTTTCTCCAAACCCTGTCTCTACTAAAAATACAAAATTAGCCAGGCGTGGTGGCACATGCCTGTAGTCCCAGTTCCAGCTACTCGGGAGGCTGAGGCAGGAGAATCGCTTGAACCCGGGAGGTGGAGGTTGCGGTGAGCCGAGATTGCGCTATTGCACTCCAGTCTGGGCAACAAGAGCGAAACTCCGTCTCAAACAACAACAATATATAAGGTTTGCTTTTTTTTACGTCTACATCAACATTTGTTTTCTTTTTGATAATGGCTATTCTAACAGGTGTGAGATGATATTTCATTGTGGTTTTAATTTGCATTTTCCTAATGATTAGCGAAGTTGAGCATTTTTTTGTATATATATATACTTGTTGGCCATTTTTGCGTATTTTTTGAGAAATATCTGTTCAGGTCCTTTGCTCATTTTTAAATTGGGTTATTAGTTTCCTTGCTGTTGAGTTGAGTTCTTATATATTTCGGCTATTAACCCCTTATCAGATGTATGGTTTGCAAATATTTTCTCCCATTCTGTAGGTTGTCTCTTCACTGTTGATTGTTTCCTTTGCTGTGCAGCAGCTTTTTATTTTTATTTTATTTTTTTGAGATGGAGTCTTGCTCTGTTGCCCAGGCTGGAGTGCAATTGTGCGATCTCGGCTCACTGCAACCACTGCTTCCCAGGATCAAGCGATTCTCCTGCCTCAGCCTCCCAAGTAGCTGGGACTACAGGCGTGTGCCACCATGCCTGGCTAATTTTTTGTATTTCTAGTAGAGATGAGGTTTCACCATGTTGGCCAGGCTGGTCCTAAACTCCTGACCTCAAGTGATGCCCCCACCTTGGCCTCCCAAAGTGCTGGGATTACAGGCACGAGTCACTGCACCCAGGCTGCAGCAGCTTTTTAGTCTGATGCAATCCCATTTGTCTATTTTTGCTTTTGTTGCCTGTGTTTTAGGGTCATATCCAAAAAATCATTGCCCAAACCAACGTCAAGAAGCTTTTCTCCTGTGTTTTTTCTAGTAGTTTTACAGCTTCAGGTTTTGTGTTTAAGTCTTTAATCTACTTTGAATTCATTTTTGTATATTGTGTGAGATAAAGGTCTAATTTCATTCTTTTGTATGTGGATATCCAGTTTTCCCAGTGCCATTTATTGAAAAGACTGTCTTTTTCCCGTTGTGTGTTCTCAGTACTTTTGTGGAAGAGCAATTGACTATAAATGTGTGGATTTATTTCTGGGCTCTCTATTCTGTTCCATTGGTCTATATGTCTTTTCATAGCGGTACCATGCTATTTTGATTGCTGTAGCTTTGCAGTATATTTTGAAATCAGGTCGTGATGTGTTCTTTTCATTCAAGATTGTTTTGGCTATTCAGGGTCTTTTGTGTTTTCATATGGACTTTAGGATTATTTTTTCTATTTTTAAGAAAAATGTCATTGGAATTTGGATAGGGATTGCATGGAATCTGTAGATCACTTTAGTAATATGATCATTTTAACAACATTAATTTTTCCATTCAATGAACAAAGGATATTTTTCCATTTATTTGTGTCTGTAATTTCTTTCATTGATTTTTTTGGGGGGATATCTGTCACCTCAAACATTTATCCTTTATGTTTCAAACAATCCAATTATACTCTTTTAGTTATTTTAAAATGTACAATAAATTATTGCTGTTGGCCGGGTGAGGTAGCTCACACCTGTAATCCCAGCACTTTGGGAGGCCGAGGCAGGTGGATCACAAGGTCAGGAGATCGAGACCATCCTGGCTAACATGGTGAAACCCTGTCTCTACTAAAAATACAAAAAATTAGGCATGGTGGCACGCGCCTGTAGTCCCAGCTACTCAGGAGGCTGAGGCAGGAGAATGGCGAGAACCCAGGAGGCTGAGCTTGCAGTGAGCTGAGATTGCCCCACTGCACTCCAGCCTGGGCCACAGTGTGAGACTCCGTCTCAAAAAAAAAAAAATTATTGCTCTCTATAGTCACCCTGTTGTGCTATCAAATACTAGATCTTATTCATTGTTTCTAACTATATTTTTGTGCCCATTAACCATCCCACCTTTCCCCCACCGCTGCCCTTTCTAGCCTCAGGTAACCATTGTTGTTCTACTCTCTACTCCATGAATTCAGTTGTTTTAATTCTTAGCTCCCACAAATACGTGAGAACGTGAAGTTTGTCTTTTTGTGCCTGGCTAATTTCATTTTACATAATCACCTCTGTTTCTATCCATGTTGCTGCAGGTGACAGGGTCTCATTTTTATATGGCGGAATAGTCCTCCCTTGTGTATATGCACCACATTTTCCTTATCTATTTGTCTACTGGTGAACACTTAGGTTGCTTCCAAATCTTGGCTATTGTGAATAGTGCCTCAGTTAAACATGGGAGTGCAGCTATCTTTTTGATATACTGATTTTCTTTCTTTTGAGTATATACCCAGCAGTGGGATTGGTGGATCATATGGTAGTTCTATTTTTAGTTTTTTGAGGAACCTCAAAACTCTTCTTCACAGTGGTTGTACTATCTATCATCAGTGCTTTTTGGTTTTCAGAAGGCATTATTTCTATCTGAGGTGGTTCTGTAAAAATATTTTTTTATTTTCAGTGGGCACGATGCATGATGGCTCACCCTTGTAATCCCAGTACTTTGGGAGGCTGAGGTGGGAGGATTGCTTGAGGATAGGAGTTGGAGACCAGCTTGGGCAACACAGCAAGACCTGTTTCTATAGAAAATAAAAAATGTTGCTGGGTATGGTGGTACATGGCTGTAGTCCCAGCTACTCGGGAGGCTGGGGTAAGAGGGTCACTTGAACCGAGGAATTTGAGGCTGCAGTGAGCTGTGATTTTGGCACTGCACTGCAGCCTGGGCAACAGAGTGAGACCCTGCCTCAGAAAAAATATTTTTTAAAAAAGTTAATTTTGAAAACATTTCAAACGCGCAGAAAAGTTGTAAAAGTGGTAAATCTTAATACAGATTTATCAATTGTTAACATTTTGCTATATTTTTTCTCTCTCTAGACACACATACGAACACAGACCATTTATCTGAAACATTTTAAAGTTGCACATATCATGATCCTTTGCCCTTAAATATTTTAGCATGAATTTTTTAAAGCACAAGGCCATTCTCTTACATAACTACAGAATAACTTTTAAAAACATTTAGCATTGTTATAATGCTATTATATAATAAAGAGTCAATTTGCAAATTTCACCACTTGTTCCAATAATGTTGTTTTTTTTTTTTTGAGATGGAGTCTTGCTCTGTCCCCCAGGCTGGAGTGCAGTGCCACAGTCACAGCTCACTGCAACTTCTGCCTCCTGGGTTCAAGCGATTCTCCTGCCTCAGCCTCCTGAGTAGCTGGGATTACAGGCACGTGCCACCACGCCCAGCTAATTTTTATATTTCAAGTAGAGATGGAGTTTCACCATGTTGGCCAGGCTGGTCTCGAACTCCTGACATCGTGATCCACCCACCTCGGCCTCCCAAAGTGCTGGGATTACAGGCATGAGCCACCATGCCCAGCCAAGTAATGTATTTTATAGCAGTTTTTTTTTAATGCCAATTTAACATCCAATCCAGGATCACACATCGCATTTAGCTCTCATGTTTGTCTTCTCTAATCTTGAACGCTTCTTCAGCTTCCCCTTCTTTCCTCCTGTTTCCCTTTTCCTTCCTCTCCCCCTCCCCTTCTCCCTCTTCCTCCTTTCCTTCCTTTTGCCCTTGCTTTTTTTGATGACATTGACATTTTTAAAACATAGGCTAGTTGTTTGGCCCTGTTGTCCAGGCCGGAGTGAAGTGGCAGGATCATAACTCACTGTAATCTTGAGCTCCTGGGCTCAAGTGATCCTCCTGCCTCCGCTTCCTAAAGGGCTGGGATTACAGGCACAAACCACCCTGCCCGTCCTTTCTTTTTTCTTTTGAAGTATTTTCAAATTTACAGAAATGTTGCCAGAATTATATGGCATTTTGCAAGTTTTTTGTACATTTGAAATTTTTACCCAGATTCACCAGTTTTTGATGTTTTGCCACATCCACGTTTTAGCACTTTTTCTCTCTCTCTTCCTTTGTGTGTGTGTATATATGTATATTATGTATGTGTGTGTGTATATATATACATATTTTATATTTTTATTTATTTTTTATTTTTATTTTTTTCTTGAGACAGAGTCTTGTCTTGTCACTCAAGCTGGAGTGCAGTGGCACCATCTCGCCTCACCTACAACCTCCGCCTCCCGGGTTCAAGCAATTCTCCTGCCTCAGCCTCCTGAGTAGCTGGGATTACAGGTGACTGCCACCATGCCCAGTTAATGTTTGTATTTCTAGTAGAGATGGGGTTTCACCATGTTTTTCAGGTTGGTCTCTAACTCCTGACCTCAAGTGATCCGCTTGCCTTGGCCTTCCAAAGTGCTGGGATTACAGGCGTGAGCCACGGTGCCTGGCCTATGTTTGCGTATATGTAAAAAATAGTTTTAAAAAATTGAACCAGGCCAGGTGCAGAGGCTCACACTTGTAATCCCAGCATTTTGGGAGGCTGACATGGGGGTGGATCACTTGAGCCCAGGAGTTCAAGACCAGCCTGAGCAACATAACAATATCCTCTCTCTCTCTCTCTCAAAAAAAAAAAAAAAAGAAAGAAAAAGAAAAAAATTGAACCACTTAAGAATAGGTATCATCCTTTATATGATAGTTTTTGAAGTGGGCCTTGAGGTTCTTGCCAATTGGACAGAACTTGGTGTGGGGAAGGGAATTAGTCAAAGGGCTCTTCATGTGTGGAGATTAAGCCCGTATGTACATGAAGTGGCTGGCAAAAAGCCAATGTTTTGGAGTAAATGGGCTTGGGGAACAGGGACCAGAAAGGCAGCTGGAACTTACCACTTATGTTAAGGAATTGAGACTTCATTCCATAGGAAAAAAGAAAACGTTGAAGGTTTTAAAGCCAGCGATGATAGTACCAGATTTATTTATTTATTTATTTTAGAAAAATTAACTCTAGGGCAATTAGGAGGAGAAAGGACAAGATAGACCAAGTAGGTAGATATTGCATTCCACCCGGTAGCAATGGAGACCCAAAGGAAGGGGATGCAGCGGAAGGTTTGTTGAGTGCTTACTGTGTGCCAGCTATTTTACATATGATATCTCATTTAATTATCACAAAAAGCTGAGGTCAGAGAGGTTAAGTCACTTGACCAAAAACAGTCATTAGTAGGTTTATGGCATAGTTAATATTTGAACCCAGGCCCATGTGACTCTAAAGCCCACTCTGAAATACAGTGGGGTCATGTAGGATGGAGCAGGACTCGGGGAAGCCATGAGACTTTGAGGTGGGACTGTCAGGCCCTGATAGCCAGTTGGACATGCTGGGTGAGGGAGATACAAGGATAACAACTGATGTTTCCAGCTTGGACTCCTGGCTAGACTATAACAATGACATTCCAGTCCAAGCTGGAAACTTGAGAAAATGTGATTAGTAGGGGCTGGTTGCGGTGGCTCACGCCTGTAATCCCAGCACTTTGGGAGGCCGAGGTGGATGGATCACTTGAGGTCAGGAGTTCGTAACCAGCCTGGCCAAGACAGTGAAACCTCGCCTCTACTTAAAATACAAAAATTAGCCAGGTGCAGCGGCATGCGCCTGTAATCCCAGCTACTTGGGAGGCTGAGGCAGGAGAATCGCTTGAAACCAGGAGGTGGAGGTTGCAGTGAGCCGAGATCACACCACTGCACTCCAGCCTGGGCAACAGAGAGAGACTCCATCTCAAAAAGGAAAAAAAGAAAATGATTTACTAGGGAAGGGAAAGAATTGGGGAAGGGAGAGAAAATAATGATTTAGTTAATAGTCTCTATAAATTTGGTTTGGATGACTGTGAAAACCTTAGACAATAAATTTAGTGGACAGTTTGGCTCAAGAGCTCAGAAGGAAGGTCTGGGCTAAAGATAGAGATTTGGCTGCTGAAGTCTTAGAAGTGTTCACCTAGTGATAAAAAGATGGCTAAGGGTGGAGACCCAGACACACAAGCATTTAAGGGATGGTGGAGAATTAAGACTTACTGAAAGAAAAGAGAAAGGATGGGGAGAGGCAATGCCATGCAAAGCAAAGACTGGACCATTTCAAGAAGGTGAGTGACTAGGTCTGTTAAGTTCTAAAGAAGAGTTCCAAAGGCCTGAAAGATTAAGTGGGATAACGAATTAGGAAGTTGCTGGTTCTTTTTTTCATTTTGTGTTTTCATTTGTTTTTTCTATAAACTCATATTAGAAGTGATCACTGGTTATCTTAATGAGAGCAGTTTCAGTAAATTGACAGCAGCCAGCCCCCCAGGGATTAAAGAGTGAATGACAGTAGAGAAGAGATGACTTTTTTTTTTTTTTTTTTTTGAGACGGAGTTTCACTTTTGTCACCTAGGCTGGAGTGCAGTGGCGCGATCTTGGCTCACTGCAACCTCTGCCTCCCAGGTTCAAGCAATTCTCCTGTCTCAGCCTCCCAAGTAGCTGGGATTACAGGTGCCTGCCACCACACCTGGCTAATTTTTTTTGTATTTTTAGTAGAGACGGGGTTTCACCATGTTGGCCAGGCTGGTCTCGAACTCCTGACCTCAGGTGATCCATCCACCTTGGCCTCCTAAAGTCCTGGGATTACAGGCATGAGCCACTGTGCCCAGCCTGAGATGACTCAAGAATTTGGGCAAATGATGATGATGACAGCAGTTGATGTTAGTGAAAGCTTACTGTATACCAGGCCCTGGACTAACAATTTACATGCGTTATCTGGGATAATCCTTACACTACTCCTATGGATAGGTACCATTATTATCCCCATGTTCTGATGAGGAAATTGTAGTGGAGAGAGTATAGAGAGGTTATGTAATATGCCCAGGGTGTTCCACCATGAATACATAGTGGAACAAGGATTCAAATCTAAATCTTTCTGGGTTCAGAGCCCGTGTTGTAAGATGATGGTAGCTTGAGCTGAGTTATTCTCTTATTTTCCCCAGGCCTGAGACTGAGCCTGTTTATAAGCAGAATGGGGGTAAAACGCTTATAAGGAGGTTATTGACCATGTATGTAGCAAAGAGAATAACTGATCAAGCAAGAGTTAAAGGAAGGATATTAGATCACATTCAAAAATGGAGCACCTAGTTTCAGAAAGGAGTTAAGGACATCTCTTTGTCAAGGGCCGGAAGAGATGAAAGAAGAATCAGTGAATATGTACTCAGCTGTCAGCTTAAGGCAACATTCTTTTCTGAGATTTAAGTAACATTGGCTTAAGTCCCCATTCTGCATCCATTGGGAAACTCAATCCAAGATTTCTGTGAATTCCTGGAAGCTCTCCTTCTTATGGTTTCTTTGGCTTTGAGTTTCTGCTTCCATTAAATTCTTTATCTTACTTGTATCTGAACTTCTGTGGCTGTTCTCATTTCTTGGTTCTTTGCTGACCCAGTTGTGGAGCTCAGCCCCTTGCAATCTTTTTTCTTAATTCTCCCCCAAATCACTCACATAAGGCATTTGTGCATGTGACAGATATTACTGAAGGCTTAGGGGATTTTATATCCTTAGCAACACAAATAACTTAAAATTCCGACAATAGATATCTCTATTTTAAACATTCTCCAGCTCCCCTATCACTGGGAACTCTCTCCCGCAGCTCCAGCCTCCCACACTGTTATTTGAGCCCCATCTCTTCTTATCCACCTCCATTTCCTCTCCTCCAGTCCCCATGTTTTTGGATTTTAAAAAATATAGATCTGACTAGCTGTCTCTCTGCTTCAGAGTTTTATTCTAAGTCATTCTCTCTTTTTCCATACTTCAAATGTCATTTCAAAGTAGTTTCCTAAATAAGGCATTTTCCATCCCTAAGAACTCTAGCATCTACTAAAATAATAGTTTTCACCTCAATACTTATAGTTTTAAAGGTGGAAGGAAGGCATTTCAAAGAGTTCATATCTGTTGTCTTCTATTTTCTTAGTGAAATATAAAACATGCTCCTCTTTTGAGGTATGGATGAGTCTAGCAAAGATTTGGACAGCTGGGGTTAGGGATTCTGTCAATAGACATTTACCAGTTTTCTAAAATTTCATAAAATACCATATTTACATAAAGTAATTCCTTTAAGCATATAAACTTTCAGGATTGAGTCCCTTGCTAGAGATGGATTATTCAGTTTACTGAGTACCCTGGTCAATACAAGAAAAGTAGAAAAAGCAACAGAGAAGAAAAAAGTCAGAGTATGTAAACTAAAGCCAGGGTAAAGGAGATCACAGTCTTTGCTGATCCGATCTCTCTTCCAACTCAGCCATAAATACAGTTTCTGCATTGCACCACATTGCATCCTTAGGGGGCTACAGGGATGTTCATTTTGTGGCTGAAATAGGATAAAAGGGTTGTATTTATTATCTATTGGTCAATAACAAATTACCTCAAACTTGATGGTTGAAAGTACAAATATTTATTTATTTATTTAACTTTAATTTAAAAAATATTCTACACATTAATTTTTCTTCTCTCTTTCTTTTTTTTTCTTTTCTTTTTTTTTTTTTTTTTTTTTTTTTGAGAGAGTCTCGCTCTGCTGCCCAGGCTGGATTGCAGTGGCACAATCTTGGCTCACTGCAACCTCTGCCTCTCAGGTTCAAGTGATTCTCATGCCTCAGCCTCTCAAGTAGCTGGGATTATAAGCACATGGCACCACACCCAGCTAATTTTGAAAATACAAATATTTATTATTTCATAGTTTCTGTAGGTTAGGAATTCAGAAGTGGCTTAGCTGGGTGTTTTTTCTGGGTGGTGGTGGTGGTGGTGGTGGTGGTTTTGTTTTAACTTTTAAGTTCAGGGGTACATGTGCAGGTTTGTTGTAGTAAACTTGTGTCATGGGGGTTTGTTGTACAGATTATTTCATCAAGCTGGGTGGTTTTGGCGCAGGGTCTTTCATGAGACTGCAGTCATCTGAAGGCTTGACTGGGGCTGGAGGATCTGTTCCCAATCTTATTCATGTGGCTGTTGGCAGGAAGCCTCAGTCCCTCACCTGGGCGTCTCCATAGTGTTGTCACAACATGGCAGTGAGTTTCTCCCAGAGTGATCTAAGAAGGAGAAAGCAACCAAGATGGAAGCTGAAATGCCTTGTGTCGTTTAATCCTGGGAGTGACATACCTTCACTTTTGCTGTGTTCCATTGGCCACACAGATGGATCCTAGTTAGGGTGTGGGTGGAGACTTCACAACTGTGTGAATACCAGGGGGGCAGGGATCATTGGGGGCCCTTTCAGAGGCTGGCTGCCATGGGAGTCTCCAAAAACATTCTATATTGCAGGGGTGAAGTTGGGGGGAAGTGTATGCCTTAATATATATGTGTGTTGTTAGACAGGCTAGACTGGTATTATAGTTACCAGACTTTTAGGTTTAATAGACCAGTAAAATAAAAAATAACTGGGTAGGGGATACCAAAATTAGTATATTTCAGTGTTTTGTTAAGTGAGAAAGATACAGAAAAAGCTGCCGTTGACCACCACCATGGTCATTTCATAAAAACACATTTTAACATAAAAAAGGGAGAAGAACATAATCTCAGAATAAAGTCTAATCCTTTCAATTGAATCATTCAGCTTTGTTAAAAACTCACAAACTTGTCTGTGCTTTTCGCATTTAACTGTGGACTGATGAAAACTTCATCCTAGCTTGGTCAATAAACTGTTATTCAGGAATCACTGAGCTAGACCATAGGATGCTCCAGTAACTTTCAAGATGACTGTGAGGATCATGTAGAAACATAATACTTCATTCAAAGTAAGTGAAAAAGAAGGACTTGAAATGGTTGACACATAGAGATAGCAATTTTATAAAATTATGCTCATGAGCTGGAAGGAAGCCACAGAGTTGGTAAATATTTATCAGTTTTTGTGATTTTTTTTTTTTTTTTTTTTTTTTTTTTGCTATTGTGTTCCTACTAATATGTAGATGTTGGCCGGGCACGGTGGCTCACGCCTGTAATCCCAGCACTTCGGGAGGCTGAGGTGGGTGGATCACCTGAGGTCGGGAGTTCGAGACCAGCCTGACCAACATGGAGAAGCCCCATCTCTACTAAAAATACAAAATTAGCCAGGCGTGGTGGCGCGAGCCTGTAATCCCAGCTACTCGGGAGGCTGAGGCAGGAGAATCGCTTGAACCCGGGAGGCAGAAGTTGTGGTGTGCCGAGATCACACTGTTGCACTCCAGCCTGGGGGGCAACAGCGAAACTCCGTCTCAAAAAATAAAAAAATTTAGATATTTATTATTTAATTAATGAAATAAAGATAAATAGAGCATTATTGAAGCCTGGTTAAATGTACACAAAAGTAAGACAAGGCTCAGCATGTGCTTTTAAAAAGCTTTCATAGTTAACACATTTCACAGATATTTAATATATTTTTTGAGTATTTGCATCATTTATGTCAAGTATCCTTTTTCTAAATAATTACCTCTTCACTTTAAAGATATGCTTTTCTTAGTAACCTAGATGATGTAATTATACATGTTTCTTTTGACATGAGGGTGAAATATCTAACACTGTCCATTAGAGATGGGCTTTGGATTGTTGGTTTTTTGCCCTCCAAATTGATGGATTTGTAGAAATATGGTCACATTTTCATTTGGTTCCACTTTTGATCTATGGCATAGTGTTTGCAAGGCTGAAGGCTTGGGTTGGGGAAGGGATCAATTATTATTGTGTTCTGGGATTGACTTGGACCCTACTAGAATCATGCTGTCACCTTTTGGGTTGAGAATTAATTTTGAGTAATATTTAGGAAAATAGGGGAAAACTTTCTCTTCAATAAAATCTTATTGCGGATCTTCATAAATTGGTTTAAAACCTATATATTTTTCTTTTGAAAATTCCTGTGGTGGAAACTACTGTTTCTTTCCATACATAAAGTCCAAATGTTATTATCAAGTTATATATATTTAAAAGTATTTAGCATAGTTTTGGAAATCGCACTTTCAGTTTTGATTTTACAGCCAAATTGGTTGACTAAGAAGCTAATTGATGTTCTTTAAGAACCTCTATGAATTCTGCCAGTTTTCAGTTGGAACGCCTTGTTCACACAAGGCATTTTTAAATGAAAGTAGTGAGCAGTTGATTTTTTGAATCTATGAATAACTTTTTTTTGGTGTAAGGACAATTCTGGAGTCATTGAGCTGTATATAAATGTGACACTGGAACTCAGCCATCAACACTCTGCCTAATTTTACTTCTTTCCTCTGGGTATAGCTCTCGCTGCACTAAGTTCTTCCAACAGTCAGACCATGTTGTGACATGTTACATCTAACTGAGCACATTTTTGCTACTCACTGGCATAATTTAGGGTAAATGTTAGATGCCTTTATGCTTGCCTTAGGGAACATTTGTAGGTGCAAGCTTAGAAAATTTTGATGGCATTTTGATACCCGCTGTTGGTTCTAGCTAATTTGAGTCTTAATTGGTCATTACAGGTTAGGTGTCTTATGCAGATAACAGATTTTTTTTTTTTTTTTTGAGATGGAATCTTGCTCTGTCGCCCAGGCTGGAGTGCAATGGCATAATCTCGGCTCACAGCACCCTCTGCCTCCCGGGTTCAAGCAATTCTCCTGTCTCAGGCTCCTAAGTAGCTGGGATTACAGGCACCTGCCACCACACCAGGGTAATTTTTGTATTTTCAGTAGAGGTGGGTTTTTGCCATGTTGGCCAGTCTGGTCTCAAACTCCTGACTTCAGGTGATCCCCTGACCTCTGCCTCCCAAAAGTGCTGGGATCATAGGCATGAGCCACAGTGCCCAGCCACAGATAACAGATTTGAATCAGGCTAAGCTTTCTAATGTGAAACTTGAATGTTTATTTTTTTTTTTTTACAGCCACATGCAAGGCAGAGAATACTATGACATGAGGTAATGAGTTAACAAATAGTTTTTTAACAATAAAATGTGTTTTGTCTTGAAACTAATATTAACTCGGTGTTGCCACAAATTATCTGTGAGCCACCCAAATGGCCCCACCTTTGGCCAGACAAAAACCAGCCACTTTTAAAAGGTAACATCAAAGCCAGGACTTCTGGAGTGAGCCATTTATCAGGGTAATGAGTGCTATCCCTGGAGCCTTAGAAGATGACCTTTTGGCTTTTTGGCACTGATAGACCAAAGAGAAGAGTAACCTTGGAACCTCAATCTAGAAATTGTCATGCATTGTTCTAATTATAAGGCACAAAATTGCTCAGTCATTTATATATAGAAAAGATCTTGAATAGTGGCTGTCAGCACTTTCTTTTAAAATCAAAGCCTTACAAATAGACTAAGTTCTTATCTGACTTAACCTCACTGATAATTCCCTTTGAAGATTGCTGGGGGTCACCAATGGCTTGTTTGGGATTGATCTAGAAGGCTTGCTGAGTGGATTGTGGGGCTGGCAGCCATTAACATGGAAAATGACTCAGGCACCTCCCTCTCTGAGACTTGAAGTAACTGTTATCACCAGTTTCTCCTTCTGTGGGACTCAAATCCCCTTCTCCTGGATATTAAACACGTGGGGAAAAATAAGCAATCAGTGGGGGCCCCCAAGAGAGCATTTGCTGAAATCTGTAAACTAATTTATTGGTAAGAGAACACAGATTTGTTTGGCATATTTGTCACACTCTATGCAGTTTACATTTCTCTGGCTTGTATACCTCAAACGATAATTCCCTTGTGAAAGAAATGTGCGCACCAGCTTCTCTAGACAGCCGATCTTTTGTATCATTTCTACATTTGAACTCATTTAACAAATCAAATGCCTTTGTTAAATCTACTAATGCAGCAGACAATTCACATCGCCATGGTCAGCATTTCTCTTGCACCACAGCGGAGCACAGCTGGTAAAGTTTCAGGCTCTGGAGTTAGACTGTCAGGGTCCAAAACCTGGCACCACCACTTACTAGGCTGGTGATTTAGGCAAATTAGTTAACCTCCCTGGGCTTCATTTTTCTCATTTGTGACAAAGGACTAATAATGGTCCTTATTGTTTAGGGTCGTTAAAGGAGCACATGGGATGACACATGCAAAGTGCCTAAGAGTCTGGCTCTGAAATAACTACTTAGGGGCTGGGCACAGTGGCTCACACCTGTAATCCCAGCACTTTGGGAGGCCAAAGCAGGCGGGTTGCCTGAGCTCAGGAGTTCGAGACCAGACTGGGCAACCTGGCGAAACCCCATTTCTACTAAAAATACAAAAAATTAGCTGGGCGTGGTGGCACATGCCTGTAATCCAGCTACTCGGGAGGCTGAAGCAGGAGAATTTCTTGAACCCAGGAGGCAGAGGTTGCCAAAACTGAGCTGAGATCACGCCACTGCACTTCAGCCTGGGCGACAGAGTAAGACTCTGTCTCCAAATAAATAAACAAACAAAATAACTACGTAGTTTCTTCCAGGGAAGAACATGCAGGGTCATGTTTGGTGGCCGGAGACAGAAACGTATTCATGTTAGTTTAAGTAAATGAGGATTTTTTTTTTTTTTGAGGCGGAGTTTTGCTCTTGTCACTCAGGCTACAGTGCAGTGGCGGCATCTCGGCTCACTGCAACCTCTGCCTCCTGGGTTCAAGTGATTCTCTGCCTCAGCCTCCCGAGTAGCTGGGATTACAGGCACCCACCACCATGCCCGGCTAATTTTTGTATTTTTAGTAGAGATGGGGTTTCACCATGTTGGCCAGGCTGGTCTTGAACTCCTGACCTTGTGATACGCCCGCCTTGGCCTCCTAAAGTGCTGGGATTATGAGGATTTTTTAAATAGTAAGGCTACATAAGCAATCATGTGGACACCCAGTGTCACCTGGGACATGTGGGTACCACAGGTCAATGTCAACAGCCTCTGAGGCTTCTCCATCTCTGGTGGGTTTGTTTGTTTCCCTCTCTATGCTGACTCTATTTGCTTCTGTTTTCTGCAGACCAGCTTTCTGAGCTTATCACTGTGCACATGCCCAGAAATTCTTTCTTGCAAATCTGTGTAAATTAATAGATCAAGCACTCTGTCACTTGACTTAGTTACAGTGACCTGTTCCCACAATTCCAGGTAAGAAGTCCAGTAGGCTGGGACCAGAGGGAAGGAGGTCATGCGGTAAATACAGTGGCTCCTTCCAAAGGCTCCAGTGTCTTATGTGTCTAAGAAGGGGGCATAATGGTGGTGGTGATGGGGAGGAGGTGGGGAGTGTGGGAATAATTGGCAGCTCCAGGATAATCATGGTGCTGATGTTCAAGGGAGATTAAAGGTGTCTTACTTTGAGTGCCAATTATTTATTTTTATTTTTTTAAGACATGGTCTTGCTTTGTCACTCAGGCTGGAGTGCAGTGGTGCGATCACGGCTCACTGCAGCCTCAACCTCCTGGCTCAAGCGATCCTCCCACCTTACCCACCTAAGTGTGCCACCATGCCAGGCTTTTAAAAATTTTTTGTGGAGACAGGGTCTTCCTGTGTTGCCCAGGCTGGTCAAACTCCTGGACTCAAGTGCTCCTCCCACATCAGCCTCCCAAAGTGCTGGGATTACAGGTGTGAGCCCACCACACGAGCCCAATTATTTATTTTTTAAAAACTTTTTATTGAAGGATGACATACATATAGAAAAGAAGATGTATGAGAAGTGTAAGCTTGATGAATGTGACAAACTGAACACACCTGTGAACCCAGCACCCAGCTCAAGAAACAGCATTATCACTGCCCAGATGGCCCCTTTTGTTCCCCTTACTTAAGACTCCATAAGGGTGAATTAATTTTGCCTGTTTTTAAGCTTTCTATCAATGGAATCATATACTGTACACATTGTTGTGTGTCTGGATGCTTTTGTTTAACATTGGGAGAGTCAGCAATATTGTGTATATTTGCAGAACACTCATTCTTATTGCTGTAAAGTATTCTGTGCATGCATACACTATACATATACACTTTTTTTTTTTTGAGATGGAATCTCGCTTTTTTACCCAGGCTGGAGTGCAGTGGTGTGATCTCGGCTCACTGCAACCTTGGCCTCCCAGGTTCAAGCGATTCTCTTGCTTCGGCCTCCTGAGTAGCTGGGATTACAGGCACATGCCATGACAACTGGCTAATTTTTGTATTTTTAGTAGAGACGGGGTTTCACCATGTTGATCAGGCTGGTCTCAAACTCCTGACCTCAAGTGATCTGCCGGCCTCAGCCTCCCAAAGTGCTGGGATTACAGGTGTGAGCCATTGTGTGGTGGTATATTTTATATTTTATCTGGTCTACCTCTGATGGACATCTGGGTACTTTTCTGTTTTTGTGTAAATGGTGCTGCTGTGAGCTTTTGTTGATCATGTACACATTGCTGCTAACTATTTTTACCGTCACTGGCTTATACTAGGTATAATGAATTATCTTCCATCATGTGTAACTGAATTGATGGTCACTCATGAGTACTTATGAATACTGTTATGCTTTTTTTATCTGGTGACTTCTTTTTATGTGGTAACGTTCATGGTGTGAGGGCAGGGCCATGTTTTATACATTTTGTGTACATAATAGAACCTTAAATATATTTCTATAGATGCTCAACTATTTGCTGATTGAATGAATGAATAAACAAATGAATGGTGTGTGCCTCCCTCTTTTTTGGGAACAAGCTCTATTTACAAGTGAGGCCCCCAACTGTGATGTTTGGACCAGGATGACCTGCTGCTTGGCCAAAGCTGATTGATTAAAGGGGTGGACACATGACCCAAGCTGGGCCAATGATGTCTCTCTTACGGGAGTTTAAAATTTGGAGCTGAAAGGACAGTGGATGCTGCTGATGCTCGGTCCTTGTGATTGTGCTCCAGACAGAAGACCCACAGGCTCCTGCTGCTGGGTACCAAAGGTTCAATGCGTCCTGCTTTTCCTAATTTTTGGATGTGGATAAATATCTACACACATGGAGGGGCTGGGTGTGGTGGCTGATGCCTGTAATCTTAGCACTTTGGGAGGCTGAGGTGGGCAGATTGCCTGAGCTCAGGAGTTCAAGATCAGCCTGGGCAACATGGTGAAATCCCATCTCTACTAAAAATAAATTAGCTGGGCATGGTGGTGTATGCTTGTATTCCCAGCTACTCAGGGAGGCACGAGAACTGCTTGAACCCAGAAGGTGGAGGTTGCAGTGAGCCAAAATCACGCCACTGCACTCCAGCCTGGGTGACAGAGCCAGACTCTGTCTCCAAAAAAAAAAAAAAAAAATCTACATACATGACTGTTAAACAACAAATGCAAAACTATTTTGGATTCAGTTTCAAAATACAAAGTAGAGATAATAAGTGCTGTAAAATGTCAAAATATGGAGAGATCAGTGAAGACTCACTTCATTGTGCATACTGTTGCCTTGGCTTCCTTCTTGGGGACAGCTGCTGTGAATGTGACCATATTTTCCAAGCCAGGATTTCAGTGTTAAGGGATGGGCCAGGAGAGGAGTTATGGGGATTTGGGAACGAGAATGGGATGTAGGTGTGAAACTGTAGAGGATCAGTGGTAGAGATCCTACAAATAAAGCCTTTAAGTCTTGGAAACTGTTGAATGTGAAGGTAAAGAGAGAAGTCAAAGATGATGCCAGGTTTTGAGTTTCTGGGTTAGGAAAGATAAAGGTAACTATTTTAAACAAGGACATTTGAGGAGTGCAAAGTGGGAAGGGATAAAGATGAGTTCAGTTTGGGATATATTAAATTTAAGGCCCTGGTGAGATAGCCAGATGAGCACACGAGTTAGGAAGATTTGCAGTCCCGTGTCCTTTGCTCCATGCTCTGTGGTGTTGGACACCTTATTTAGCTTCTTGGAGTCTCAGCTCCCTATCTGGCAGCCGATACTTCCCTGTAAGGATTAAAGTGAGACAGTGAATAAAAGGGTTTACCTTATTGCCTGGCAATTAAGTATCAGAAAGTATATATTAATAGGGTGATGAAGGCCCCGCGTGGTGGCTCACGCCTGTATCCTAGCACTTTGGGAGGCCAAGACAGGCTGATTGCTTAAGCTCAGGAATTTGAGACCAGCCTGGTCAACATGGTTGAAACCCCGTCTCTACAAAAAAACAAAACAAAACAAAAATTAGGCCGGGCGTGGTGGCTCATGCCTGTAATCCCAGCACTTTGGGAGGCCGAGGTGGGCGGATCACTTGAGGTCAGGAGTTTGAGACCAGCCTGGCCAACATGGTGAAACCCTGTCTCTACTAAAAATACAAAAATTAGCTGGGCACAGTAGTGCGTGCCTGTAATCCCAGTTACTCGGGAGGGTGGGGCAGGAGATCACTTGAACCCGGGAGGCAGAGTTTGCAGAGAGTCGAGATCATGCCACTGCACTCCAGCCTGGGCAAGAAGAGTGAGACTCCGTCTCAAAACAAAAACAAAAAAAACAAAAATTAGGCACAGTGGAAGGGATCTATGGTACCAGTTATTCCAGAGGCTGAGGCGGGAGGAACATCTGAGCCCAGGGACATCGGGGCTGCAGTGAGCCGTGATCGCACTACTGCACTACTACACTCCAGTGTGGGCGACAGAACAAGACCCTGTCTCCAAAAAATAAATAAAAATAGGATGATGATGATGATGTGAGGGTGTCCAGAGTGCTACTGGGCAGCAGGGCCCCAAGCTCTGCTGTAAAGGACCAGCTTGCAGGTGGAGATGATGCAGGGAAATTGGTTGAAATTAGCAAGAAGAGAGTGTGAGAAGGAAAAAAGAAAGTAGCCCCAGTCATATCACTGGCAGAGAACACAAGGTAGGAGAAGGAACAGGAGCTAGAGGAGACTGAGACAGGGGAGCAGGAGAGTGCAGACTCACAAGATCAAAGTGGAGGGGGGCTCAGCAGCAGGTGAATATCCCTGTTCTTCCTAAGGCTTCATAATCTTTTTTTTGTTGTTGTTCCCTAGATGGAGACTTGCTCTTTTGCCCAGGCTGGAGTGCAGTGGCGCGATCTCGGCTCCCTGCAACCTCTGCCTCCCGGGTTCAAGTGATTCTCCTGCCTCAGCCTCCTGAGTAGCTGGGATTATAGGCACGCGCCACCACGCCCAGCTAATTTTTGTATTTTTGGTAGAGACAGGGTTTCACCATGTTGGCCAGGCTGGTCTTGAACTGCTGACCTCGTGATCCACCTGCCTCGGCCTCCCAAAATGCTGGGATTATAGGTATGAGTCACGGCGCCTGGCCAGCTTCATCATCTTTAAAAGCAAGTAAGTCAAAGTTAAGGGCAGCAATGTGTTAAGTTACTCCAACGTAAAAGACTAAGTTGAACAGGTAGCAGGTACCTGCACATCCTCTCTCGCCAGTGTGGAGATGAACCAAGGCCTGGTAGTTCTTCCCTGTCTTCTGTGGTGTCTCCTCCCACACTGCCAAGCCCCTGCCTGCTGTGGCCGCGTACCTTTGGAGGAGAGCCAAGTAGAGGAACTGTTAAAAAAAAAAAATTTATGATACCCAGGCAACACTCACTCCATTTTTATTTCCTGCAATGCTTCGGATTTTTAAACTTTGCCTCCTCCTGTCTTGACTTCAACAAATTGGTAACAGTAAGGGTTGCATATGTACACATATGATGGCGGTAAGACTTGGAAAGCATTTGTTTATAATAATCAAGAGGAAAGGAGAGGAAAAGTGAATAGGAGACGGGAGAGCAAGAGGAAGAGGATAGGAAAAGGAGGATCCGAGTCGGGACTAGTTTGGGGGTGGAGAGATGAAGAGTGTGCTCTAGGAAACAGGTTGCTATGGGTTTTTAAAGGTTTGTTTTGCAAACGTTATCCTTAGCCCAAGCTGTCCCCCGTGGGCATCAGTCTTCAGCATTTTCTCAGCCTCCTTGCTGGAGCACTGGGCCTGGGCTCCGGCAGAAAGGGCGAGTGGATAAGGTCGGCAGCTGCGAGACTGTCTCTGGGGTGCAGTTCTTCTTAAGGCAGCCGACCACCCAAGCGCAGGGCCAGAAGCCAGCTCCACCCGGCTTCTCCAGGTCCTGTGTGTTTGGGGTTCCCTGGCGAGGAAACCCTGGAGTAGAAGCCCTGTGTTCTGGGTATTAAAAACATTAAAAAAAATACGTTAAGACAAATTTGATCGTAGCTCATACTGCAGTTACAGGTTTTAAAAGCTGGTTTCTAAGTTAAGCAGGTGACCAGGTAGGGTGCTTGCTCCCACCCCCATCCCCTGTTCCATTATCCAAGGGGTCTTGTCCTGACTTCTCAAGTGTGGAAACACACAGTCACGTGTTCCTTGGGACTGTGGAAAACGTGCACTTTGGGGCTCACAGGGGCTGGCTTTTCAGCATTGACACGGTGTTCTTCTTTCCTGTCTTGTTTTGGTGATCATCCCACACGACTAGATTAACCTGTTGTTTTTGCAAAGCCCCAGGATTTTCCTAAGCGTCCAAGCCGCCCGGCCTTGTCTTTGTTATGAAATAGTCAAAGGGCTTCAAAACTGCAGGCAGTTGCCGCGCACGGCGCCCGTCCTTGGAGGCCTTTTCTCTGAGAATGGAGTTTTAGATTCAGGGATTTATGACTTGACTTTCCCGGGGCCGGCGCCCCTGCGGAAGCGGCGGTGGCTCGGGAGTCAGACCCGGTTCCCGCGCCGCCGGGAGCATCCTCCCCGCCATCTGCGGTCGGGTCTTCTCGACAGGGCCCGGCGGCCTTTGCAGGACGCGAGTTGCGGGGCTCCGAAGGCGGCCGGCGCGCCCCCCCGCGCCTCCCACAATCCCCGGCGCCCGGCCCCGCGCCCCTGACCCGGGTGTCACCGCGGCGCTGCGGGAGGCCTCGGCGGTCTTCGGACGCGGTCGGGAAAGTGGCGAGCGCGCGCCCGCGTCCGCGCCCCCGCTCGCGAACGCCGGCTTCGGCCATTTCCGGCGCGGCGCCCTTCGGCAAGTTCCGCAGTCGCCTGTCGGAAATGGCTGCCGGCCGGCAGGGGGAGCGGCGGATCAGGCGCGGCCTGGAAGGCGGGCGGCCGGCAGCCAGAACGGCTTCTGGGACGCCGACTTTCGCGCAGGCAGCGGCGGCGGCGGCGGCGGCGGGTCCCTGAGCTGGAAGCCGGTAGGACTGCTGGCCGCGCGTGAGCCCGAGGAGCGGGGGCCGCGCCCGGAAGGGCTCATGGGAGGGTGCCGGGGCTGGCCCCGAGCGCTGGGGACGCGGCGGGAGGGACCGGGTCCGCCGTGCCCCGGGGAGGCTGCTGCTGCCCGGCGGCGGGAGGCATGCAGCCTCCGAGCGGAGTAGGCCTGCCCGGTGGCTCGGGGGCCCGGGGAGAGGCCGCCAGGCCCTCGGCCGGCAGCCGGGAGGGCTAACGGGTCCCTGGGCTGGGGCACCCCCTCCCCGCCCCCACACGCCCTCTCTCGTCCCAGTTTGGGCTGCTCGGGACCCGCCTCCACCTTTTTTTGGACGCTCGGCTGCAGCTGTTGGGCTTCCTCTGCTCCCTGAAGCCCTCCACCCTCTGTGACCCGCGGCGTTTCTCTGGCTGCTGGCCCGGAGCATCTTCTGTCGGCGGAGGCGCAGCTCCGGACTACTCCCACCCCTTCCCGTGCACACCTTCCCACATCTGCCCCCCGCTTCTACACGCAGTCGCCTGCTGCCCTCCCCGCTGGCTCTTTTTGCCGGGCTCGCCTCCTTTCAGGAGCCACAGTCAGAGGAGCCGCTTCCTGTCCGAGGGTCCAGGTGCTGCAGGAGCCTGGCTCCCAGGCCCAGCTCCCCTAGAGCCGGCCTCGCGCTGCACGGGCTGGACCGGACAGGGGTGCGCGGGGCGTGTGTGCGCGGCGGAGCTCCGAGCCCAGCGACGGGGACAGCACCTTTTCCGAGCCCCTCGGAGGCGAGCCAGGGCTGCCCGGCTGCTGATGGGTGCTGCTTTCTCTTCCCCACATTGAGCGAGAGCTTCGGCTCCTTTTATTAATAAAATCTGTATGGCTCTCAGAAGACTTAAATTTTGTGGATTTTGCCCCTCCCCCGCCACCCGCACCACCCCACCCCCGCCCTTCCCCGCAACCTGGATTGTTTTTCTTTCCTTTTTAAAAACTCTAAAAGCTTCATCAAGTCCTCTTGGTTCGACTTCTTTGGTGGAGGAGGAAGCGCAGAACACCACCACATGTCCATTTTTCCCCCCATATGTGATTTACTTAAGAGTCGTCTTTAGCATTTCTTGTCACTTTGTCCTATTCTTTGTCCAATTTAGGTAGCTTCATTTTTACTGGCCGAGCTCCCCGTGCTTTCTTTTGTTTTTAAAGGCTTTGTGTGTTGCAGCCATGCAGACTCTGCAGTTTTCTGTATTTTGTTCGGCAGTGAGTCCTGCATTCTGATACAGTGACTATCGCTGTGACCTGTGTGCTGGGATAGTAACTGCGGGGCAGAGTCTGGAGCGAAGCGAAGCCTTCTCAGCGACTTGCTATTTAGCAGAGGGACTTTGAAATATTTTGTGATGAAAGAAAAACCGTTTTCTTAAACTGTTATTTGATGTGTTAAAAATACCTTATCCTGTGGGAATTTCCCATTCGTTTGCCTGTGGGGAGCCGGAGGAATCGTAAGAACTCACGAGCAAGAGAGAATCGAGCCTAAGTGCTTTCTGGAAGAGTCAGAATTGTGGCTCTTCAGACTTCCGGAAACGTGCTTAATATCCAGAGATGTGAGGGGCATACCTACCTAAAAAATGATTGACAGGCGTATGTCTGTATTCCTCCACTTCTCGCTTTTCTAGTGGGGGAAAACCCTGTTAATACTTGGTGTGTAGTTGGGATCTTTCAGTGATTAGGCTTAAGAGTTTTGACCTCGGAGTAAAAAGATTTTAAGGGAACAGTTTGGAGAGAAGTAAGTCAGGGGCCAGGCTGAGCATGGGAAATGTATTTCTAGGAGAGAGGGCAAGTCCAGAGGGTGGTTTGAAGCCAGCAGAAGACTAGAGAGAGACCTGTTCTTTTCCGCAGGGCCCTAGGCCAGCTGTGGATTGGAGGGTTACGGGTGATGAGGGGCTGCAGGAGTGATGGAGTCCTTGTCTCAGTTGAGACTGGTGGTCTTCTGGAGGAGGGTGGGAGGGATTCCCTGATGTAGACTCAGGTGTTAGGAGAAAAATGAAGTCCCATCAGACCTACTCTTGGTAAAGGTTCGAGCGCCTTTGTATGTTACTCTAGAGTGAGGCGAGGAATATGAAACCAGGACCTTTCATAACGTCCTAAAACTGCCTACTCCATTCGCTGGTTATTAAGTTTAGCTCAGAAAACTTCTATTAACATATTTCTATTTTATTTTTGTTACCTCTTCATTTCGGCAACTATCATTTCGAAGACTTTCAATGATAGGGCAGCTGACTAAGAGGGAAGAAAGGATTTTTCACGTTTGGAGGTTTCATGGAAATAGCATAGCCCAGGCAGAGAGAGTTTGTGAGCTCAGGAGGGACAGAGGTGGGCTCACCTGTAAGCTTCATCTTTTCTTTTCTTGCCTGAACCAGTTGCACAGTCCTTTTAAATTTTCAGTCATTCAGACCTCTTGGGTGATGTTACTAGGGAGAAGAGAAGCAGGATTTAAAAAAACCTGTGATCTTGAAAATAGAAGAGGATTGCGGAGACTCATTACTAACATACTTCCCTCTCCCACACTTAGGCCATAAAGTGCAGTGTAGGATACTACTCACATGCACCCAAATGACCCATCAAAAGTCTAGAAGTGGAGCCATAGGAAGATGAACTGTAGAATCTGTTGGAGAGTGAAAGCATCATATACATAATATTTAAGAATGCCTACTATACGCAGCCATACAAACGGAATCCATAACTGAATGAGCAAAGCTGTATTCCAGTGAAACTTTATCTACAAAAGCAGGCAGCTGCCGCTTGCGGGTGCCTGCCTTAGAGTGCCACCCCTCACACACATGCCTTTCCTTTGGTATATTCCTTCATTTGGCTGTGTCCAATACCTTTTGGACTGGTCAATAATATTAATGGTTAACGTCCTGGATGTTTGCTTTTTTGACCATTTTCCCTTTAAAGTCTCTTTTCCAACTTGCTTTTAAATGTTTTTTCAGCAATTTTGACCTACTCTTTCCAGCATGGCTTTTCTTTTTCTTTTTTTTTTCATTTTTCTTTTGAGACGGCGTCTCGCTCTTTTCGCCCAGGCTAGAGTGCAATGGCATGATCTCAGGTGACTGCAAACTTCCGTCTCCCAGCTTCAAGTAATTCTCCTGCCTCAACCTCCCAAGTAGCTGGCATTACAGGTGTGCGCCACCACACCCGGCTAATTTTGTATTTTCAGTAGAGACGGGGTTTCACCAAGTTGGCCAGGCTGGTCTTGAACTTCCACCCACCTCGGCCTCCCAGAGTGCTGGGATATAGGCGTGAGCCGCCGCATCCGGCTTCCTTTGTTTCTGAAGTAGAGCTGTAAAATATAAAAGCACAGTGGCTTCGAATGGAGAAAATAGTTGATGGGATCCCAAATTATTAATGGAGTCTGTGGAAAATTAAGGGGGGCCTTAAAGCCTTATGCCTGAAATCTTGGAGGTGAAACGAGAAGGAGGTCTTGGGAATGGCCTTGCTGCCTTGAGTAGGTAGGGTGGTGAAATTTTCCCCACAGCAAAACATGTTTTTGTGCTTCCTGGGAGCAAGGCAATTGTCAGTGAGGGCCTAGAGTCTAAAAGGATCTTTGAGGTCATCCGGTCTAACCCCTTAATTTACGAGTTAACAAAGGACAAGGAGCTTATGAGTCAAGAACGAGGAATTGGGAAGTTAGGGGACCTGATGAATCAGAAATACGGTAATGATGATGGGATGGTAAAGCGTCTCAAGCTGAATTCACCCACAAAGGGTGAAGGAGAATGCCCGAGTCATAAGCTGATTTAAGGCTGGGCACGGTGGCTCACACCTGTAATCCCAGCACTTTGGGAGGCGGAGGTGAGAGGATCACCTTGAGTCCAGGAGTTCGAGACCAGCTTGAGCAACATTATAGTAAGACCCTGTCTCTTAAAAAAAAAAAAAAAGAAAAACCTGATTTATGTATGGCTTAGCAAACTTGCTTCACTTTCTCTATCTCATTCAGGGAGGCCCAGGGCACTAACGATATCAATTGTATGCCTCCACAGCATAAAATAAAAATCATGTATGTTTGAGAAGCGAAAACCGTTAGATTAGTTTATACTCTAGGCACTTGCATACTAAGTTGACTGTTCTGAGAATAAGTTAGCAAAATCCATCTGAAGACCTTATTTAAAAACCTTGTTTCTACATCTCTACCCAGCCCTTATGAAAATGACGCATCTCATTTTAGGAGGGAGAGTGAGAAAGATAGGAAGAATGCAGAAATCACCTATAATTTCACAATCTAGAAGTGCCTCTGTTGGTGTTTTTGCTTCTGTTTGTTTTTCTATTCAGAAATATATACATATGCATTTTAAACATGTTATACTGCATATATGGCTTTGAATCTGTATTTTTCCAGCTAACATTGTGAACATGTTTTCATTTTATTTAAAATCATTGAAAAGCTTCCTAATAGTCATATCAGTGACAGTCACACTTTGTTTAACCTTGCTCCTAGTCTTGGACATTTAATTTGTATATTTTATACAGATGATAAAGAATAATGAGGTGATTGCATCTTTACATACAAATCTTGCTCACCTAAAATATATTCCTAGAAAGTGAAATTGCTGAATCAGAGATAAGAAAATTTTGAAGGTTTTTTTCTTACAAATGGCAAATTACTTTTCAGTTTACCTTTCTACTAACACAAGAGTACCTGCCACATTGTAGCAGCCAGCATAGTTCAGAGTTGTACTGTACTTTAATCACTATTTTAATGTTTTAGTATGAACATTTTGGAAGTTAAATCTTTTTTCTCACTCATGATTCTTTAAGAATAATTTCTCGGATAGAATTACAGGGAAAGAGGATAGACACAGTTTCAGTGTTTTTATTACTGCCAAATTGTGCTCCAGAAAGGTGTGCCAATTTGCAATCCCAGCAGCCAAGTGTGGGAATGTTTACCCTGGATCCTGCTTAGCACCAGATATTATAATTTTACAATACTTTGATGATTTATTAGTGGAAAATATCACAGTATCTTGTTTGAAATGTGTATTTCTTTGATCGCTAGGAAGGTTAAACATATAAACATGTTTATCACTTGAACCCTTTTTTGTGTAACTTCTTATTTATGTCCGTTGACCACTGTTGATTGCCTTCTTTTAATTCTGTCATATTGAGCAGACTTCCCCATTTTTAATCAAATTTAAGCTTTTTTTTTTCCTTCTGAATACATAGAATCCTTTGATTCTTATATAGTCAAACCTGTTGAACATTTCTGGATTTTACTTTTGCTTGGATTCCTGGAAAAGTGGCTGTACTTGAGATGAAATTACATGTATATTTTCCTTTTCTTGTTACGGTTCATTTATTATAATTAACTCTTGAATCCACCTGGAACTTATTTTTGGATTTGGTTTGTCATGCAGTAATCTGACTTTACTTTTTTTCCCAAATAGATGTGTCACATTGTTTATTGAAAAATGTAATGAGGTGTTCTTTAAAAAGATTGCAACAAGGTAATATTTTTAATTACAAAAGTAATACATAATGATTGTAAAATGAATTAAGACAAAATGAATCCTCTAAGTAAACAAATGGTAGATAAGCAAGAAGCAGTATACAGGGCTGTAGGTCATACGGACCTGGATTTGTAACTTGGTTGCTGTATTGCCTTGAACAAGTTTCCTATCCTTGGTGATACACCACTGCTTCATCGGTGAAGTGGAAATGACAGTACTCCCATGTGGCTGATGAAATGAGATAATATGTGTGAAGTGTGTTATCTAGAGTACTGTGCCTAGCACACTGTAAATATAAATCAGTAGCAATTATGAAAAAGCCCTCTCCTCCCCATCTTCCAAGGGTATGTGGTGCATTGAAGTGCGGACTTTCTGCGTTAGCTAAGGGATAGTGCTGTTTGTCTTCCTTAGCTGTCTACGTTGATTGAGCTGCCATCAATCTGAATCTCCATTACTATCAATTCTTCATTAGACCAATAGTTTTGGAGTTAGGGTTGTGTGCTCTGCATTAAAATCACCTGGGAACTTTGTCAAACTGCAGGAGTTTGGCCCCCACACCTAGGAATTCTGATTTAGTTAATGTAGCACGGGTCCTGGTTTGTTATTTGAAAAAATTCTTAAGTGGTGAATCTGATTTTTACACATAATTAAGCTGACTGGTAAAACAATACGATTTGGATTTGTGGGACGTTAGCAAACTGGTGGGAAGGGAAGCAGATAAGGCAATGGCATAATTTTCAAATTGAGGACTTATCCTGGGAGTTGAGACTTCTGGGCCCAGGTTTGTTGCCAAGTAAACAGATAACTTGGAGTAATCAATAGCCTCATTTTCCTTGTTAATATCTGTATATTCAGCAGCGGAAGGAATGCTCACCACTTATTGATGAGTTCCTTTTGTATTTTGTGATTTGTCTGCTAGTGGCATTTGTGGAACACCTTGGGATTTAGAAACCTACTCTTAAGCCCAAAGAATAAATTGTTTTCCCTTTCAAACAGCCCTGTAATAAGGGCGGCTCAAACTCCGGTTCTCTGGTTGCATCATAATCTTCACTCTTCAGTCAGTAGGTCAAGGCACAACCAGTTTTTCACACTTCGTTTTGCTTTTTAATTGCTGAGGATGTTCTGTTTCCCTTTTTTCATCCAGGCTAGGTTACACAGTAAGAAACCACTGTGGTCGTTGGATTGTGAAAAACATAGGGCCTTGGTCTCCTGTAACTTGGGAAGTGTCTACATGTAGTTCTTAGAGCTTACTCTTTATCTACAATTAGTTTCCCTGGGAAGTGCCTTTTTTTTTTTTTTTTTTTTAAACAGAAGACAAATCAGTGATAGTGTTGGGAAATGTGTTTTAGTGCTTATTAACATACTTCCTGACTTCACGAACTAGGTACTGTCTTGCCTTGACAGGCTGTTTGTCATGCCTGTAGTTAGGAAATCAGGAAATGATGTTTTTTTGGGTTGTTAGTACTTAAAAACAAAACAATCCTCTGAAATACTGCTTTCAGCGACCTCACTGAAATGGTTTCCTGTGGAGAACTCTCTTTACCTAATTGGAAGGGCTCCTGGTGATGGCAGCAATGGCAGCAGCATGCAGACAGCTCTGTAGAACCCGCACCTGGGTTGTCATGGAGTTCTGCCACTTGATGGGCCTATTTTGACCTAAATGAAAAAGAGAAAATAGTACTACAAGCACAGATATACAGGTGGGCCATAGGCACAGTGGCAAACATCTTTTGTTCTGAGTCTGCTATTCTCTTTAGCAGGTAAATACTTTGAATATAGTGTTGGTTTTGGGTTTTAGAGGAATATTATGTGTGTCAATTGTAATTATTATTCATGGTTACAGCGGAGTAGCAGTGATATGGAGAATGTAAAAATGATACACATGATAGGCATGTGTGTGTGCCTGCTCGCACTGTTACTTGAATTAATATAGACAGTGTAACATAATTAAGGCATTAAAGGTATGAGCTTTACAGCCAGCTTGCTTTGGTTTGAATTCAAGTTTTACCACATAACATGGGTGACCCATGGCTCATTAGCCTCTGTGCTTTGGTTTCCTCGTGTACAGAACAGGAATAACAGTAAACCCACTTCACGGGATTGCTGTGAGGATTAAGTGAGTGTGTTGAGAAATATGTGGTAATAGGTTTAACCCGGCATACAGTAAGCATTCAATACCTGTTAGCTATTATCATAATTATTTAAGATATTAGAGGCCGTTGAAGGTTTCATTGGGAACATCTGGAAAGCGTCTAGCCCCTCTCTCTCTGTTTCTCGCTCTGTTCTCCCTTCATACCTTCCACGTGGAAGGCATAACAGCCAGATGGAGCAGTGACTCCCTTCTTCCCTGTCGCGCCTCCTGTCTCTCCTGTCTCTCCGGTTGAGTGTTTTAGTATAGTTTAACTTTTTTTCTTTCTTTTGGAGTAGTCTGATAATTTTCTGCGTATAAAAAAATTTACAGTTTTATTAAAAGATGCAAAAGAAGACCTAAATAGAGACATATCCCAGATCCGCAATGGGAAGTTTCAATATCGGTGTTTTAGTTTTACAAGGAGAAAAGTCGAGTCCGTAGGATGGTTGTTATATCAACAAACTCTTGAAAGCAAGGCCGTGAGTAATGTTCCTGCAGATAATCGCAGTTTGCTGTTGTGATAAGGGATGTGAGAGGAGGAGGGCCCTGGTACGTGGAGGTGGAGGGGCGAGAAGTTGAAGGGAAACACCAGCACGTGCACAGTTCTGGATTGGAACTCTGAGCCCCGACTTCTCAGCCCACCGCTCAGACTCTCGAATGGAGTGATTACATTACAGCTTTCCAGGGCTACTGCTTGGTTCAGCCCTCCAGTGGGTAGCTAGCAGATGGCGACTTCTACATTACATTTGTCAGCAAAAATGTCTGATTAGGGAAAAGAGTAAAAGGTAGAATGCTGGCCACAATCTGAATGATAAATCTCTGTATACAACTATTTTAATTTTTTTTCCCCTGGGAGAAGACACTGTCATGATCCTGTTCTAGTCATAGAAGATGTGCTTGCTGCCATTGGACGTCTGAGGTGTAGATGTCTGTGTTGCTGACCACTGGAAAAAGGATTATCAGGAGGGAGGTGAAGATGGGAAAAGTAAATTTGAGAGTCAGCCAATCAGGGGGCTAAGCGAAGCTCATTGGCAAGCTCTGGGAGGTGAAGGCAGAAAAGAGGTTGAGGACAAGCCTGCAGGAACAGCTACATTTGGGGAGTGGTGAAAAGGGGTCAGAGAAAGAGAAGCAGGAGAGGACATGGGCAGGAAGTGTAAAATGCAGACTGACTTAATATGAGGTGCACAGCATGGGTGAGAACGCAAGACACTTTGATAGGAGAAATGAAGGTGTAAGTGGGGAGAATTTTTATGCTTCTGGATAGGATTACCCTAATATTGTGTTAAGTATTTTTATGTCTATATTCATGAGAGATTTTTTTTTGTAGTTTTCTTTCTTTCTTTTTTTTTTGAGGCAAGGTCTTGCTCTGTCACCCAGGTGTGATCTCACCTCCCACCTCAGCCTCTAGTAGCTGGGACCATGCCTGGCTAATTTAAAATTTTTTTTTTTTGGTAGAGATGGGGGTCTCACTGTGTTGCCAGGGCTGGTCTCAAGTCATCCTCTCCCCTCAGCCTTCTGGAGTGGTGTGATTACAGGCATGAGCCGCAGCGCCTGGCTTGTGGTATTCTTTATTTTGGTACTGTCTTTGTCTGGCTTTAGTCAGGGCAATGCTAGGTTTATAAAATGAACTGGGAAGTGTTCCTTCCTCTGGAAGAGACAGTGTAGAATAGGTGTTTATTTTTCTTTAAATGTTCAGTAGAATTCTTCAGTGAACCATCTGGGGCTGGAGATTTCTTTTTTGGGATTTTCAAAAGTATGAAGTCAGTTTACTTAATAGTTATAAAACTAATTCAGATTATTCCCTATTGGATGAGTTGTGGTACTTTGTGTTTTCCAAGGAGTTGGTCTATTTCACTGAAGTGTATAGAGTTGTTTGTAGCCTGCAGGGACTGTGGTGATAGCCCCTGTTTCATTCCTGCTATTGGAAATTTGTGTCTTTTCCCTTTTTTCTTTGTCATTCTTGTAGGTTTTTCAAACCAGTGACAAACCTCTTTGTTTTCTTGATTTTTCTCTTCTGCTTTTCTGTTTTCGATTTAGTTGATTTCTGCTCTTTAGGTATGTTTTGTTTTTTTTCTGGGTTCTTGAAGGAGGAGCATAGGTTATTGATTCGAGACTTTTCTTCAATGCAAGCATTTATGCATAAATTTTCCTCTTAGCACTGTTTTAGCCATGTTCCCATTTTTTTTTTCTTCCATCTATAATATCTTACTTAATTTGTGCAATAACCCTGGCGGTAGGTAGAGATTTTCAGACTCACTTTACAAAGGAGGAAATGAGCTCAGGGAGATTATGTAACATTCCCAAATTCTCAAGGCTGAGCTGCATCCTGAGCCGGGTAGTCTAGCTGCAGGTCCATATGGCCATCCAGCTGCCTCCTGGCTCTGAAGTTCTCTCTCTCTGTAGTTTATAATGTATTCAATACAATATATTATTTGTTAATGGATTCATTAACATTATGTTGAGAGCCATGGGGAACACTTTCAGTATGAGGTAGGAGGACTGGGTCCCAGCAAAGCAGAAAGGGAAGATGAGTCAGGGAAGTAGATGGAACACTAAAAAAGCACAGCTTCATGGAAGATCAGGGGAGAATTGAGAGTTTGTAGGATGAGGAAGTGATCAGTGATAGGATTCATTTATTTAACAAATATTTATAGAGTGTTTACAGTGTGCTGGACACTGGGCTGGGTGCTGGCCACGCAGCAGTGATCCAAACACAAAGGGTTCCTCCCCTCGAGGATTAGGCTTTGGTGGGGAAGGGAGGGAATTAATAAATTAAAAGATATTAGGAAGTAAATCAGTGGGTCGGTGCCAGAGAGCATCGGGGGGTAAGAAAGGCAACTTTAAATGGTAATGCCAGGAAAGTTGAGGCCTGAAGGATGAGAAAGAGTCTGCCAGGCAGAAGCCTGGGGAAGAACATTTCAGACAAAACAGGCATAAAGTTTTGAGAGCGAGAAGCTTGGCACAGTCGACGAGGTAAGAGGAAGCCAGTGTGGCTGAAGCTGAGAGAGCAAGGGGAAGAGCGATGGTAACTGAGATGGGTCTGGGGAGCCCGGCAGTACAGTGGGCAGCCTTGAAAATATTGAGAGGGGAGGCGTGGTCTGACTCACGTTTCAAGATGGTCCTGGTTGCTGTGTATGGAGTGCATTGTAGGGGCAGGAATGGACGCCAGCTGGCAAGTTAAGCATGAAATGCTGTGGCAGGTGACTGAGAATGAATTAGACATGTACATTGTATATGGAATAAAAAAAATCTGAAGGTTGCTCCTTATCATTGTTTCAGTGACATTTATTTCTAGAGGCTGATATGTTTATTGTCATTTTCCAGAGAATGACAGAAGAGATTCTGAGGGTATCCTTTTTCTTTTGTGCTTGAAATAATTTAATTAGCTGTTTAGGAAGGAATGCTCATGCTATTGGACATGGATGATGCTTTTGCCTGGCTCCAGTAAAAGAGATGGGAATTTAGTGGGGATGCATTCTTTTGAATCATTGTTGAATTATTGGTTTCTGTGAGAACATTTGTTTCTACTCTCAGCTCTGCTTATATGTAAGTTGGTAGCACTAGAAATATTAGACTAACTATAGTCAGTCTCCAAATGACTTTTTAATAACCTCTGTTTAGACTCTGTATGTAGTATCTTTTTGAATTTTTGGTATGAAAAATTTCAAACCTAGACAAAAGAGAGCCTGATATAATAAGCCCCCATGGGTACCCATCATTCAGTGTCAACAGCAGTCAGCTCATGGCCGATCTTGGGTTCATTTCTACCCGCAAACATTCCCCGCCACCCTCATCCTGTTTATTTTGAAGCAAATTCCAGGTATATCATTTCATCTGTAAATATCTCAGTATATACCTTCAACGAGTAAGGACTTTTCCATATTTTAGTGTTTGGTTTTATTCCCCCTTAGAGCACATAAATAGGTAACGTCTGTCTGGACGGTTTGCCTGCCAGAGTCCCCGTGTATACCTCTTGTCCCAGTGTATTTATTAACAGTCTCCCTTTCCACTTCAAAGAGTCTCTGTTTGGACAGTAAATTATTTGGTGACCTCATGTACATAAGAGAAATCTTTTCATAGGGGACAGTAAATAGGTTCTTTAATAGCACTTTCAGTATTGAGTATTTTTCTAATAGTATGTCACTGTTCTATTTTTGTTTTTTTTTTTAAATCAGGAGAGCAAGCCCTGGAGGTTCACTCTTTCAAGAAGTCGTGTGCTGAGGTGTAATGCTACACAAGTCAGAGGAAAGAAGGGTCCTGAAACACATGGTGAGGAAGGAATGAGTCAGCTGGATTGCTGTGATTACGCCTTCTTTTCTTTTTCTTCCATTCTGTTGTTTCTTTGTTACAATTTGGTCATAAGTGCAAAGAAGATTCTTTTGAAAGCAAGAGATTTAAACATTTAAATCACAAGGATAATGTAAATTTGAGTATTTGGTCAGCTGCTAATTATCCAAGTTTAGATTATCCAAATACTTAAACCTTTTAGTAATATTATCATCAACTTTAGGTCTGATGTCTTGTCAGATGTTCTTTCTAATGGACAAAGTGACTCACACCATCATTTCCCTCCTCTCATTCTTTGCTGTTAGCCGATTCTAATATCCTCTTTTCTTTTTTTTTGAGATGGTGTTTCACTCTTGTTGCCTGGGCTGGAGTGCAATGGTGCGATCTCGGCTCACTGCAACCTCCGTCTCCCGGGTTCAGGCAATTCTCCTGCCTCAGCCTCCTGAGTAGCTGGGATTACAGTTGCGTGCCACCACACCCAGCTAATTTTGTATTTTTAGTAGAGATGGGGTTTTGCCATGTTGGCCAGGCTGGTCTCAAACTCCTGACCTCAGGAGATCCACTCGCCTCGGCCTCTCAAAGTGCTGGGATTACAGGTGTGAGCCACCATGCCCGGCCTAATATCCCCTTGTCTTTAGAAATTGTTATTATAATTTATTGACAGATTAAAATTTAATGTCAAATGTTACGATGAAATCAAATGTTACTTGAAAAAATGTTAGAATGTTTAAAGGAATCTTTATTCTGAAACATAATTAAAATTATGTTTATAAAAATGGTAAAAAGGAGAGAAGACTATTACACCTTTAATAGTTAAACATCTTTGACAGAGGTAGAAGCTAGAGAAAGTGGTTGTGCCTCTGTGAAGTCCTACTCATTTTATGCTACGTGTACCCTTGTTTGTTTATATCTTATCTCTTAGGGTAAGGGAAGTTCCATGAGGTCAAGGATTATACATCCTAGATTCTCCCACAGTTATACTTAGCATGTCTTAGCCCTGTTAAGAGTATGGTGAATATTTTTTGGAAGAATTAAAAAAAGAAACCGGGAATATTCCCTGGCATAGAATATTATGATTTGCTTCTAGCTGTGTTGAATTTGAGGGAAAGCAAGTGGCAAGCCTCTGTAGCCAGGGGCAGTGAAGCTTGGTGAGAGAGCAGGGCTGGGAGTGTTGCTGAGGGACTGAGTCGCTACAAGCGTCCTCCCATCCACTGCACTTTGTATCACAGCAACGTGGTGCATTGCCGTCTCCGTGCACCTATCTCCATTTTAGAAGATTAGGAAACCAAGGTCTGATAGCAAATCTGTCAGCAAAGAAGGAGAACGAATGCCTCTCATTTCTAAGTATAGTGTTCTTTCTAAAAGAGCAAGTTACTATTTATATTTTAAGAAAGAGCACATGATGTCTGCTAATGGAAGATAAATGAGAAGCAAACTGGGAAATACATTTTGTCTCAGGATTACTGCATCTACTACTGGATAAAGATCAAAAGAGTTCTCTTCAACCCTTTCAACTCTACATTTAACAAATTGAGCTTTTCAGAGTCTTTTTTTGTAAAGTATTTCCAAAGAAGACTTATAGGTTAGGAATAAACATAAACTACCCAGGTTGGCTAGGAAGGTATTTCTGTTCATCTAAAGATGATGCCCAGGTGTGGAACAGGATTAAGAAAAGACCATGGACATCTTTGTCCCATGAATTTAGTTGGTCATCATGTTACAGGGCTATAATGCCGCTCTAGATCCAGTTAAATAAGAAGTGGGGAGGGGTTGTAAACTACAGCTTTTTGGGGCACTTATCCATTTATTACCCCAAGTAAAAGACCTATACCAAATAGCAAACAACATCTCTGCATTGTCATTATAATGTTCTTTGAGACACAACCAGTGTTCCAGCCATTGTTCCATCTAAGATTTAAGCATTTTCTAGAAATGTATGGTGGCAGAGGTGTTGAACATAACTTCTTCAAGACTGACATGGTTCTCTTTCTTTTGCAGGCCTGATTGTTGGCAAAGGCATCGTAAGAAGCTGGCATTTATTTCTGTTCTAACCTATTACTGTATAGCTGTGAATAGACACTATGCATATTTGTTGGTCAGCAAAACCAAGAAACAAGAGCTATGGCATTTGAAAAAGTCTGTCTGATTCCAGGGTGTTTTTCCTGGGTTTCATCATCAGGTACCTCCTCCCTTTCATCTCAGCAAGAATGTGGCACCTTTTACCGTTTGATAAAGATTAAGGACATGTTCTTTGGTCAACAGCCAGAACTTAAAATCTGCTGGAATAGGGTCAGAGACCATTTCAGCTGCAGCTGAGGAAAATGAAGTGTTCATTTTATTTGGTGCCTTGTCCAGGGAGCACACTAACTCTTCTGGAAACGTGTCAGTGAAACAGAGATCGTTTTGTGGAATAGCAACCCATGGTTATGGCGAGTGACCCGACGTGATCTGGGGGGCAGGCTGCAGAGGACTCATGACAGGCTATACCATGCTGCGGAATGGGGGCGCGGGGAATGGAGGTCAGACCTGCATGCTGCGCTGGTCCAACCGCATCCGCCTCACGTGGCTCAGCTTCACGCTCTTTGTCATCCTGGTCTTCTTCCCGCTCATTGCCCATTATTACCTCACCACTCTGGATGAGGCTGATGAGGCAGGCAAGCGGATTTTTGGCCCCCGGGTGGGGAACGAGCTGTGCGAGGTGAAGCACGTGCTGGATCTGTGCCGCATCCGGGAGTCGGTGAGTGAAGAGCTCCTGCAGCTGGAGGCCAAGCGCCAAGAGCTGAACAGCGAGATCGCCAAGCTGAATCTGAAGATCGAAGCCTGTAAGAAGAGCATTGAGAACGCCAAGCAGGACCTGCTCCAGCTCAAGAATGTCATCAGCCAGACCGAGCATTCCTACAAGGAGCTCATGGCCCAGAACCAGCCCAAGCTGTCCCTGCCCATCCGACTGCTCCCAGAGAAGGACGATGCCGGCCTCCCTCCCCCGAAGGCCACTCGGGGCTGCCGGCTACACAACTGCTTTGATTATTCTCGTTGCCCTCTCACCTCTGGCTTCCCGGTCTACGTCTATGACAGTGACCAGTTTGTCTTTGGCAGCTACCTGGATCCCTTGGTCAAGCAGGCTTTTCAGGCGACAGCACGAGCTAACGTTTATGTTACAGAAAATGCAGACATCGCCTGCCTTTACGTGATACTAGTGGGAGAGATGCAGGAGCCGGTGGTGCTGCGGCCTGCTGAGCTGGAGAAGCAGTTGTATTCCCTGCCACACTGGCGGACGGATGGACACAACCATGTCATCATCAATCTGTCACGTAAGTCAGATACACAGAACCTCCTCTATAACGTCAGTACTGGCCGTGCCATGGTGGCCCAGTCCACCTTCTACACTGTCCAGTACAGACCTGGCTTTGACTTGGTCGTATCACCGCTGGTCCATGCCATGTCTGAGCCCAACTTCATGGAAATCCCACCACAGGTGCCGGTGAAGCGGAAATATCTCTTCACCTTCCAGGGCGAGAAGATTGAGTCTCTGAGGTCTAGCCTTCAGGAGGCCCACTCCTTCGAAGAGGAAATGGAGGGCGACCCTCCCGCCGACTACGATGACCGGATCATTGCCACCCTGAAGGCGGTGCAGGACAGCAAGCTGGATCAGGTCCTGGTGGAATTCACCTGCAAAAACCAGCCCAAACCCAGCCTGCCGACTGAGTGGGCACTGTGTGGAGAGCGGGAGGACCGCTTGGAATTGCTGAAGCTCTCCACCTTCGCCCTCATCATTACCCCCGGGGACCCTCGCTTGGTTATTTCCTCTGGGTGTGCAACACGGCTCTTCGAAGCCTTGGAAGTCGGTGCCGTCCCGGTGGTGCTGGGGGAGCAGGTCCAGCTTCCCTACCAGGACATGCTGCAGTGGAACGAGGCGGCCCTGGTGGTGCCAAAGCCTCGTGTTACCGAGGTTCATTTCCTGCTCAGAAGCCTCTCCGATAGTGACCTCCTGGCTATGAGGCGGCAAGGCCGCTTTCTCTGGGAGACTTACTTCTCCACTGCTGACAGTATTTTTAATACCGTGCTGGCTATGATTAGGACTCGCATCCAGATCCCAGCCGCTCCCATCCGGGAAGAGGCGGCAGCTGAGATCCCCCACCGTTCAGGCAAGGCGGCTGGAACCGACCCCAACATGGCTGACAACGGGGACCTGGACCTGGGGCCAGTGGAGACGGAGCCGCCCTACGCCTCACCCAGATACCTCCGCAATTTCACTCTGACTGTCACTGACTTTTACCGCAGCTGGAACTGTGCTCCAGGGCCTTTCCATCTTTTCCCCCACACTCCCTTTGACCCTGTGTTGCCCTCAGAGGCCAAATTCTTGGGCTCAGGGACTGGCTTTCGGCCTATTGGTGGTGGAGCTGGGGGTTCTGGCAAGGAGTTTCAGGCAGCGCTTGGAGGCAATGTTCCCCGAGAGCAGTTCACGGTGGTGATGTTGACTTATGAGCGGGAGGAAGTGCTTATGAACTCTTTAGAGAGGCTGAATGGCCTCCCTTACCTGAACAAGGTCGTGGTGGTGTGGAATTCTCCCAAGCTGCCATCAGAGGACCTTCTGTGGCCTGACATTGGCGTCCCCATCATGGTAATAGAGAAACGAACAGTTCGTTTTGGTGCATGAAATAGTATTTCACTCTTAATCCCTTTTCCAACTTCCTTCACTTTAGCAATCGTAACTTCTAGCAGAGGAGAATACATGCATACTCATGAAAAACCTGTATAGATTCCTTTCTTCCTGAAGGGTTTGCTTGCTGCTTTTTCAAGCCTTGGCAGTTCTGTGGCTGTTACTCACTTCCTAAATCGAGGATCCCCGAAACTGAAACTGATTTTATATTCAATATACAAAACCTTGTCGGTTATCCCATAGACTTCCATGTCATAACAAGATGATGATGATAATGATAAGCTACCATTTAGGAAGCACTTAGCCTCTAGGCACTATAATAAGCATTTTGTGACATATTATCGCTGTTTCTTCAGCTTATTCATATGGGAGCTGAAGCTTAGATTAATGAATTTGCCCAAGATCATGGTGAGTAATGGAGAAGCTGAGCTTTAGTATGTCTGATTCCAGAAGCGGCAGCTTTAGTCACCTCCCAAAGGGTTTAGGAAGGCCTGTGTCATTTTCCAGGTATTCATAGAAGTCTTTTGGAAGACTGGAGTTGGGGTTTGATATTTTGGAGTTGGAGAACCAACTCCAGTTGAACCTTCCAGGGTGTCTTGTAGGTTCTTTCTCATTCTTTACTCCATCTCATGGTTAAGTGCTGTATTTTACAGGAAAAATAATAGCTAAATATGCAGGACAGGGCTTTAGTTCTGAGGAGTTTACCATCTTCAGAATTAAACTTGGCATTCTAGGAGAGAGATGGCGACCATCTCTCTTAAATGTGCAGCCTTAGAGCAGGTCTTAAGCAGACTGCCAACTATTTAACCTGCTGCATATGTAGTTACTTCCTGGCAGAAGGTAGCAAAAAGTCTGATGGGCCACACGTTGCTAGAAGTCTCGGTTTTTAAAAAATGTACTTCACTGGGAAGCCAATTCATTTGAATTGTTTTTCTAAGCAGCAGCATGGTGTAATAAGTATGAGATTTGGAGTGATACAGACCTGGGATTAAGTAGTCATTTCATGATCTTTGATAATTAGCTTTTTTGATCTCAGCATTAAAGAGGAATCTAAGATAAGACAACTAAGGATTCTAGAAAGGTGCTCACTTATTTGATTCCTTCTTACCCCTTAATGTTAAAGGAGATGGAAGCCAGTATGTTTGTCTTGCCTATGCTCTGGGCAGCTTTAACTGACTTCACTCATAAAGGCTTCTTCTTGTATCCTCTCTACATCATTTCTGTTTGTGTCATAGTTGTTACTGCCTACTTCCTTCTGTGCAAAGTGCCTCTTTGCTTTAAATTTTTTCTTACTGCTGCTAATCTTTTTTTTATTTAATTGAATTTATAATCAGAAGCTATTCAAAGACTGTAGGGTTATAAATCCTTTTTATCCCAGTGTATTTTGTATATTAAGTTTTGTAAATAGGGAATTTTTTTAATAGACTTCTCAAAGTTCACTTTTTTTCTTTCTGTTACAACTTTATGTCATTGAAATTAAGAAAGCATTTGCTCTGTGAAAGATAGATGCTCCTCAAATAGTAGAATAATAGAGCAGCCATTGTTTTCCATTTTTCCTGAGTTTTCTTTGATTTTGATAGGGATGTAGAGAAGCTGGTGCCATACCAGTTAAGTTGACTGAAATTCATCAAGAACTTACCAGAATGAATCTTTTTTTAAAAACTCTGGTGGGAAATAAGTAGTCCTGACTATTGGGCAGCCCATCGCAATAATACCTAATTGGAAAATGCCAGAAACTTTACAGATAGGCTATTCTGAACAGCTTTCTCATATTAGCAATACAAGTTTTTTTTCTGGTCCTTTTAAAAAAGAGGAAATAGCTTCAGATGGAGAATTTCACTCCATCCTGTAAATATTCTGGTTGTGCTTTCTATCTAGGAGAGGCGGGTGTTCTGGGGAGCAGTTGAGGTTGCTGACATCTCGGATGTACCCAGCTATCAGAGCTAGAAAGAGACTGGTAGCTCTCTCTGCTATAGAAAAATGGCACTACTGTGATACACCTCAGAGTGGGTTTTCCGTCTAGATGTAGACGTAGCCAATTCAATATGCTAAGGTTAATTTTTATAAATTTAGCACCAGGGTTGTTCCCAGGCGTCAGTGAATCTACCCAGGAACCTCCGTGCCATTTCAGAAAGTGCTGGGCAATACGGGCTCCTCTTATGTTTAGGTTCCCACTAAGCAACAGGCATAAGTGCTGGATGTTTGTGGGCTGTGAAGTGTATTGAGCCCCAGCTATTTTAAGTGGAGAAGGATTGTCTTAGGGGTGCCCCATAGGACTTATATGTTAAAATTCCTCATTCTTCTAAATAATTATTTGCATAAAAAGATCTAGCTTAGAGTGAAGGTGATCTTTATTGCCACCACCCTTGAACACTCCTGATTGAAATGCTCTGTGTAAAGAGAACTTCAGCACAAATGGGATGGTGGCGGGGCAAGGAGACAGGACTTGCAGAGAGATGGGAGAAGTGCCACCAGTTGAAGTGGGTCTCCTGTTGAATGGGGTAGGACTACCAAACAGAGGGGCGATGGTGGGTGTCTGCTCTCTCCCTTGCTCTTGTATATTTTGTAAACACATGGATCAGGTCCCTTAGCTCCTGGAGCATAACAACAAAGATATCTAATGAAAGCCAACTAGAGAGTATTATTATGCCAAGGGATTTGAGGTCTAGCCTTTTGAAAAACTCTCCACTATGTTGGGGACCACCACTTTCATGGCACCTGAAAGATGTTCCACTGTTTCCAGGCCTCCGTTGTTTCTGAGGATTTATCAGTGGTTTTCAAATTTTTGTTTCCTTATATGTAAGGTGTGGTTTTCTCTGGCTACTTTTGAAATTTTTTCTTTGTATTTGGTTTTCAGCAGTTTGACTGTGGTATGCCTTAGCATGGTTTTCTTTGATTTTTATTCTGGAAAGTGTTGATATTTTTGTTTTAGTAGGTGGTTAGCTGTATTGACTCAGACTGAAAGCCCTGTCTCGTGAATGGCCACTCTCATGTTGAGTTCTTTTATATGTAGCTGGTCTGCTTACAGCCTGCACCAAGCATGCATGGCTTAGGGGTGGGCCAGAGACAGGGCAGTTTCTACGCAGAACTTGGAGCTCCCTCTCTCTGGCTTTCTCCTGTCTGGAATTTTCTCCATTCTTTCTACAGGCTGTGGTTACCTTACACATTTCCTTTACAGGCCAGAAAGACCATGGGTTTTGTATGAGAGTTTTAGCTGTCTTTCTTGGTACCAACTCTGGCCTACTCTCAGTGTGAAAGCAACAGTAATTCTCCCTGTGTCAGTAATTCCCTCCCTCTGAATTTTAGCACCCCTCCATAATTGGTTGTCTTTTGTTCACTCTCTAGTGCCTTCTGGAAATTCTTTTTTTGGTATTTTTGTGCAGAGGTTATAGTTGTCATCTGAGGGAGGACTGGGTCTGGCAGGAGCTTACTGAACTCTTCTGGAGGCAGAAATGCCAAGTAATCCCTTCTTGATAGATAGTCCCATTAAAAATTTTGGTTTGAGTTACTACTTTATTCTGACCAGTTTACACATCTTCCTTACTCTGCTTTATACTCTGGAAAATAGTAAGTAGGGTGGCTGTTTTAGAGTCTGTCCTTTTGGAGTTGTAACATGTGGGCTGTTAGGAAAGGGACATCTTTCATTTACTAACAGTGTAGTCTAGCTCACTCAAGGCATCGCTTCCCTTCACACTGTATACTCACTGACTGCTGAGACAGTCTCTTGGCAGCCCATCCCTGAGTCTTAGGTTTTCATTCTCTTCTTCATAAAGGATATGGCTAATTGACGCAGGGTGCCTTGGAAGGGGGCTTTTAGAAGGGGTGACATTTGAGCAGAAGCCTGAATGAAGCGAGAGAGGAGGCCATGTAAATTCTGGAGGGATGTATGGGGAATGGCAAGCACCAGAAGCGATGCCCAGTGCATCCGGGTGGCGCGTTTGAAGGAGGTTGGAGAAGGCAGTGGGACCAGCAGGTGCAGGACAGTGCAGGTCGTGGTTAGGAAGTCTGGGTTTTATCCTGTCTGCCTTAGGATGCCCTTGGAGGGTGTTGAGCAGAGGAGGCACATGATTTTTATGGAACTATGGGGAAAAGAGCAGAAGCAAAAAGACTTGCAGTAGCCTAGGCGAGGAGTGGTGGTAGAGAGAACCAGTTCAGAGATCAGCATAGCACACATCCTTGCAGACTGCAAGGTCTCTGTGGAAGTGATGAGGTCAGAATGCACCATTTTTTTTCCAAATGAAAATGATAGTGCCGGGCGCAGTGGCTCACGCCTGTAATCCCAGCACTTTGGGAGACTGAGGTGGGTGGACTGCTTGAGCCTAGGGGTTTGAGACCAGCCTGGGCAACATAGGGAGACCCCATCTCTACCAAAAAATAGAAAAAATTAGCCAGGCATCATGCATGTCTGTAATCCAGGCTCTTGGGAAGCCGAGGTGGGGGGATTGCTTGAGCCTGGTAAGTCAAGGCTGCAGTGAGCTGTGATTGTGCCACCGCGCTCCAGCCTGGGTGATAGAGGGAGACCCTGTCTCTAAAAAAAAAAAAAAAAGAGAGAGAGATACAAGATTATTATTTTTCAGTGCCCTTTTCCCTCTGTCCCAGCCCTTGCTATTCAAATTGAACAGGGAGAGTTCTTTTTTTGGGTAATATAAATATCATTCCAGGGGAGTTATTTTCATCCTCTCCCCAGTAGTCTATTAGGGAAAAGGGAAGACTGGAAGAGAAGCTGCATCCGTAGTGCGCTCTTGGCGTCAGGAACTTTCTGGCTGGGGACTCCGCCTCTCAGGCTAAGAGGCTTGGCTTCTGGCTAGACCTCAGGCAAGAGAGTGGAGATCATTCTCAGGGCTTACTCCTTAAAGTGTTGGTAAGCTGTATTTTTTTATTTCTGCCCACTCTACTTTTAAAAATATCCCTTGAACGAATGAGATGATAATTTCCTAAAATTGTGATAGCTAAGTGAAGCCAGCAGGAAAAACCTTGTCCAGCTTCTCCAGGTCCAAGACTATGCAAGGTCTGGTGCACTTCACTAGGAGCTGGCACATCTGGGTGGTTCGTCTTTCTCTTTGACAACATTTTACTTAATAACTTGGTGGCTATAGCTGTGGGTTTCTGTTTGCGAATGGGCTGTATGGCTGCAAGGAAAATTATATAAAACAAGGCTACCCCGAACCAAAAATGAATACCAAGAAATACAGAAGTTGAAAGCAATTGCTGGAAAGTCATGTTGCATAATTTACTAATTGCAGCAAATTGATTCTTGAGGTAATGTCTTCCCCTCTTAGTGTATGTGTACTCTTTTTACCAATTCAAAGTAAGGAATCTGAGACTGTAAGAATTCTGTTGCTTCAGGTCACTTGACTAACTGATACCTGTATTAGAATGAGGGCTCAGGACTTTTTTTTTTTTTTTTTTTGAGACAGAGTCTCACGCTGTTGCCCAGGCTGGAGCACAGTGGTGTGATCTTGGCTCAGTGCAGTCTCCACCTCCCAGGTTTAAGTGATTCTTGTACCTCAGCCTCTTTTGTAGCTGGGACTACGGGCGCATACCACCACGCCTGGCTAATTTTTGTATTGTTAGTAGAGTCAGGATTTTGCCATGGTGGCCAGGCTGGTCTCAAACTCCTGACCTCAGGTGATCTGCCCATTTCTGCCTCCCAAAGTACTGGGATTACAGGTGTGAGCCACCACCAGCACCAGGTCTTAGGACTTCTGACAATAGATATGTATTTTTTTTCTTTTTTTTTTTCCACGTGTAAATTTCTTGGAGAAGCACAAACTTGTTTTTTTAAATAAAGATATGTATAAAATATAGAAAATGTATAAAAATTAAAATACATACAGAATATGAAATATACATGTAAAATGTATGAAAATTAAAATAGAGACTGCTAATATCATGTTATAATAATTGTTAACAGTTTTTGGGCATTTTCTGTGTGCTAGGCACCGTGGATGGTCTTTATCTGCATTCTCTCATTTGTTGACCTGCTAACCTAGGCTTTCTTACCTGCACTTACACTGGGATCATTGGCAACTTTTTCTCTTATAAGTTAAAACAGACTTGTCTCATCTAAAACATGTACAATTTTGTTTGTACTGTATGACATCCCTGTGTAAAGTTATAAATGGAAAACCAATGCACTGTTACCTTCTTATTCTCTTTTCTTCCTTTGCATTTTCTTGCTTTCTGCCCCATCACTTGACGTTTATTGAATGAATCCCTTAAATAATGTAGTCCTCGGCTGGGTGTGGTGGCTCACGCCTGTAATCCCAGCACTTTGGGAGGCTGAGATGGGTGGATCGCGAGGTCAGGAGTTTGAGACCAGCCTGGCCAAGAAGGTGAAACCCTGTCTCTGCTTTAAAAAAAAAAAAAAAGAAGAAGAAGAAAAAAAAATACAAAAATTAGCCGGGTGCAGTGGCGGACACCTGTAATCCCAGCTACTCAGGAGGCTGAGGCAGGAGAATCGTATGAACCCAGGAGGCAGAGGTTGCAGTGAGCTGAGATCGTGCCACTGCACTCTAGTCTGGGTGACAGGGCAAGACTCCATCTCAATAATAATAATGATGATGATGATGTAGTCCTCTTTCTATCATCTTCTCTCTGTCGCTCACCTCCCTCCCATCGCTCACCTCCCTCCCCACTCACTCCAAGCTCTGTTACCTAGGTCCTCCTGAGTTAGGTGGGCATGACTGTGTGCCTCTTCCTGGATCTCATTTTCCTGGTTCCTGAGTTCTCTGATGGTTCCTCTTTTAAGTTGGAGGAAGGGGATGATGGAGAACTAAGGTCAGTTGCTGTTTCCTTTCTTGCCTGTGTGATGGCTTGATGTTAAGTTTCATTCTCAGATATGGATTTGCTATAGGGATGTATTATGTACGTATATATGTTTTGTTGGAGGATGGAGATTGTCGGGCTTGGCTGGGCTGGATGTAATCTGAAAAGGGGCATTTCAAGTGTATTTAAATGGCCGAATTTCATAGGTGGCAGGTTCCAGGCCATGATTGCTGTCCCTTTTCCTTTGTGATGGGAGAAGGTCAAGGGTCCCGTGAATGATATTGTGCAGAAGAGCTAGCGAGGCACCGTCAGGGAGCCCTGTGTGTGAGACAGGCCAAGCAAAGAGTGGGCATTGCTCCTGGCTTGATGGAGGTGGATGGGTTTTTTGCTATAGAAAACTACACTAAATACTAAGAGGTTTCCTAATTCCTCTCTATCATTCTTTAAGATTATTAAAGATATTGAATGTTTACCTATAATTTTGATCTAGAAACTTCTCAAGTCTTTATTTCATATTCTGTAAATAGAATGGCAGGGCTAAATTATGTTCTATTTTCTGCCCATTCATTCATTTATAAAACATTTGTTGAACATCTGCTATATTGCCAGGCACTGTGGTCTATTCATTTTGGTTAATGTCATACCAGTAATTAAAGCAATCACTTGAAAGTGAGTCTTCCTGTTTGCAAATTACTAAGATGTAATCATAAGGCATCTAATAGCAATATGCTATAGTAACATGAAGAAATAGCCAGTATTGTGGGGTTGAGGGAAGAGTGTTGGTTTAATTTGAAACAAAACAACATCAACAAAAATGAGAACCTTTCCTAAACATGACACAGTCCCTCTGGTTGACTTGTTTCTTTTATGTTCGATCTGTCTTTTCTCAGATTCTTAGAGGCCGTGCTGATCTGTGAGTCTGCATTTAGAAGTGTTTTTTTTTTTTTTTTTCCGAGATGGAGTCTCGCTCTCTCACCCAGGCTGCGGTGCAGTGGCACAATCTCGGCTCACTGCAGCCTCTGCCTCCCGGGCTCAAGCAATTCTCCTGCCTAAGCCTCCTGAGTAGCTGGGATTACAGGCGCACACCACCACGCCCGGCTAATTTTTGTATTTTTAGTAAAAACTGGGTTTCACTATGTTGGCCAGGATGGTCTGGATCTCTTGACCTTGTGATCCGCCCGCCTCGGGCTCCTAAAGTGCTGGGATTACAGGCGTGAGCCACTGCGCCCGGCCTGCATTTAGAAATGTTTGAGCCTTTCTGTTCTTCTGATTTTGGTGCCAGAATGGATAATAGTTGGTTTGCTGAGCTTTTGTTTAGCCATTAAGCACTGCAGCTTTGAAGCAAAACTGTTAGAAGAAAACTTTTACTCTTCCACCCATTTAGTTTTAGTTGGCGTTTGCAAGGTTTGTGAGGGCAGAAATCTTTTTGTGGCTATAGGGAAAAGGGGAACATCTTAGGTAATGAACTATAGTTAGTTTTCCAAGTGCTGTTTTGGTTTACTGTCTTCCTGCAGGTTGACTCTAAATCAGGGTGTTTCAGCAGTGGCACAGTGACATTTTGGGTCAGATAATTCTCTGTTGTGGGGGCTGTCTTGTGCACTATAGGATCTGGCAGCATCCCTGGCTTCTGCCCACTAGATACTAGACGCAAGTAGCGCACCCTTTTCTCCAGTTGTGACAACCAAAAATCCCTTCAGACATTGCCACATGTAGCCTGAGGCAAAATTGTTCCTGGTTGAGAACCACTGCTCTGAATTCTTAAAGCTGACTTACTGATTGCAGTTATTTTTGTCAGCTAACTGACAAAACTGTAGTGCTTGGTGTTGTGTTTCTGTGAATCTTTAACAGCTTTTTTTTTTTTTTTTTTTTTTGAGACGGAATCACTGTTGCCCAGCGTGGAGTGCAGTGGTGCAATCTTGGCTCACTGTAACCTCCACTTCCTGGGTTCAAGTGATTCTCCTGCCTCAGCCTCCTGAGTAACCAGGATTACAGGTGCCCTCCCCCATGCCTGGCTAGATTTTTAAAAAATTATTTTTAGTAGAGATGGGGTTTTGCCATATTAGCCAGGCTGGTCTTGAACTCCTGACCTCAGGTGATCCACCTGCCTTGGCCTCCCAAAGTGCTGGGATTACAGGTGTGAGCCACCATGCCTGGCCCTTTTATTCTGATTGCTGTTCTGATTGTTAAAATGCAGTTTGCTATACCTGAACAGCTGTTGTCATCCAGCCCAGAGCAGTTGTGCTCAGAGGGTGAGCAGAGATGGCAGGCGCCCTGTGTTCCTGGAGTCCTTAGTAGTTGTTCCCTTGTTGCTTCTTGATATCTAAGTAATGGACTTTAATAAACTTACTTAAAAAAACTAGTGTGAAATCTAGGCCAAAACACTTTGATATTTGACCTCCAGCTCCATGACCCCACCTAAGTCTTCTAAAGCACAAGTAGGTTCTCTTGATTTGGTTGTTTGCAAATTAGATAATTTTGGATATGATCTAGATATCAAATCATTGTAGTTTTTCTTGTTTTTCGTTTTCAGGTGCAGAGTTAGGTTGTTTATAGGATTGTCAAGTTTGGCTGATAAGTAACTTCAGATTTTGCAAACAGTGTGGTGCTATGTTGATTTAGCAGAGAGGGTGCTGACATTCACACGTCTAGTAAGAGGAGGAGTTGGAATTTGAACCCAAGCTTTTCTGATTGGCCCCAAAGCCATGCTTTCTCCCTCTGTACCAGTGCTTCTCCCCATTTAATGTGCACAGGAATCCCCCAGGGGCATGTTAAAATGCAGATTCTGACTCAGTGGGCTTGGGGTGTGCCTGCACTCCTGCAGGCCCCGGTGGTGTGTGCTGCTGGTCTTCGCCTCACACTTTGAACTCTGAAGCTCCTTGCTATATTCCTGGTTTACTAATTGTGCCATAGATAATCCACCTGAAGGCTAACCCACAAAACTGATAATCTACAAGCCGATATTCAAGAACTGAAGTGGTTTTTCTTCATTTTAAGCTGTGTGAGGGGGAGCTTTGTTTGGCTGAATTGGCAGAATCAGTTCTGTACTGAGTGAATGCTAGGTGTGTTAGGTAAAGTGAATGTTCGAGGGGAGTTTGTTGAGGGAGTTTGTGAACAGCTACCATATGCTGTCATTTCCAAGGCGGACCTTATTTTACATTTTGTCATCTCTGAAATTGAGATGTGTCTTACAATGGATGGCCTCTTACCATTGCTGAGCTTGCCATTCAAGTCCGGCCCCTTCTTGCCACCCTCCCGCCCTTTGGCGAGTGGAACCGACAGCTGCTAAGGTGAGCACTTGGCATCTCCTCTCCTTGCTGCTCTCTCGTCTGACCTAGGCCTCACTCGGTCCTTCGTTTTGTCATTGTGGACTCTGAGCTTAGGATACCCTGGGCTGTACACTTGGGAATTTTTATGCTGGTCAGACATGCTGCAGGGCAAGGTGGATTTCTCGGTCTGTTGCTTGGCTTGGACATCTGTTAACTGTGGTGGCGAATCTGTTACAGATCCTTCTTTGTCTTGAGTTGGGCAGGAACTCCTCTGGGGCTGAGGTGAAGTCTTAAAGAAAGCTCTGGCCAAGAGTGTTGGCTCTTGCCTGTAATCCTGTCACTTTTTTTGGAAGGCTGAGGGAGGAGGAATGCTTGAGACCAGGAGTTTGAGGCCAGTCAAGGCTACATAGCCAGACCGTGTCTCTACAAGTTTTTTTTGAAATTACCCAAGTGTGGTGGTGCATGCCTGTAGGTCCCAGCTACTTGGGGAGCTGAGGCAAGAGGATCAATCACTTGAGCTAACGAGCTCTAGGCTGCAGTGAGCTATGATAGCACCATTGCACTCCAGCCTAGGTGACAACTCAAGACTCTATCTCTTAAAAGAAAAAAAAATTTAAGTTCTGTAATCAAGTAAACAAGGGATCATCAATTTCACATGCCTTCTTAATTGGCAACATTGTTTTTTCTTGATGGTACACAGATTAATAATGCATTTTCAGGCCAGGTGTGGTGACTCATGCCTGTAATCCCAGCACTTTGAGAGGCCGAGGCAGGCAGATGCCATGAGATCAGGAGTTCGAGACCAGCCTAGGCAATATGGTGAAACCCTGTCTCTACAAAGATACAAAAATTAGCTGGGCATGGTGGTATCTGCTTGTAGTTCCAGCTACTTGGGAGGCTGAGGCAGGAGGATCACTTGAGCCTGGCAGGTGGAAGTTGTAGTGAGCCGAGATCACACCACCGCATTCCAGTCTGGGCCACAGTGAGACTCTATCTCAAAAAAAAAAAAAAAAAAAAAAAAAATGGGCGCAGTGGCTCGTGCCTGCAGTCCCAGCACTTTGGGAGGCCAAGGTGGGCGGATCATGAGGTCAGGATTTCAAGACCAGCCTGGCCAAGATGGTGAAACCCCGTCTCTACTAAAAATACAAAAAAATAGCCAGGCGTGGTGGTAGGCGCCTGTAATCCCAGCTACTTGGGAGGCTGAGGCAGGAGAATCACTTGAACTCAGAGGGCAGAGGCTGCAGTGAGCCAAGATTGCGCCACTGCACTCCAGCCTGGGTGACAGAGTGAGACTCCATCTCAAAAAAAAAAAAAAAAAAAAAAAAGCGTTTTCTATGGTGGCTTTGGTTTGAAGAAGTTTATAAAGTTAACAAAAGTTTAGCAGGAAAAGGACTAAGTTCGGAATCAAAGTATGAGTTAGGACCGGGTGTGGTGGCTCATGCCTGTAATCCTTGCACTTTCGGAGCCGAGATAGGAGGATCTCTTGAGCTCAGGAGTTCGAGACGCCTGGGGGGAACATAGTGATGAGACTTCGAGAACTCACTTTTTTTTTTTTTTTAAAGGTATGAATTAGAGTTTTGGCTCTTGCAACTTGCCAGTTGTATGACATCACTCTGGGCCTCAGTTTCTGCATGTGTAAAGTGACAGACGCTATAGTCTCCAAAGCCCTTCTAGCTCTGAATTAATTGGATTTTAAGTGTGCTAGAATGAATTAATTGAAGTATGAGGGCTCTGCATTAAGAATATAGAATAAATGATTCTCTTGGCAAGGAGGGTGTGGCAAGAGGCGTCTGAACTGGACCTCCAGGGGGAGGATGGAAGAGAAGGTATTTGAAGTTGAAGAGACATGCTAGTAGGTCACAGAGCTCCTTGGAAACCATTCATAAATTTAAGTCCTCGGATGCAGTTAATTCATCATGCCAGGTAGAGGTTGTCCTCAGTACAAGTAAAATAGTCTGTTGGAAGTAAGGTGATTTTTCGTGGCATTCTAAAAAGATTATTCTTCATGAGATGCTCTTTGTTTTTGGGGTTTGAGAACAAAATAATGGTTCCCCTTTGGTTGGACTAATTAGACAAAGACACTCTAAGAATAAAATGAGCCATCCAAGTACTGGCTGTGGTCATCATTTATATGAGTATTAGGTGGCAAGGTGAATAACACAGCTACCCACCCACACTGTAGGTAAACTATACTTAACTGAGATATGGTTAAATAAAAATTGTTTCATTATGTAGTTGTACTATTTGAAGCACCAGTTTCTGTTTTATGAAGGAAATACTGCTTTGCATGTAAGTTGAATCACTTAGATGTGTTTTGAATTGGGATTTGCTGAAGACGCAGAAGCTGTTGTACTTGAGTACATGATACCTTGAAAAGAAAGAAAAAGTTTATATACGAGTAGTCAGCATTGTAGGTAGGAATTTCAAAGGTGAAGTAATTAATCTCGACCAGATGGGCTGTGCTCTTTTTTGGGGTTTATATCCCAAAAAGGCGTTAGAATTGGGAGTCAGAAGTGACAGACTCATGAGGTTTCTGAGTTGGGTTTTAAAATTAACAAGCATGCTGGGAATTCCATAGCCATTGGAATCTCAGATCCACTCTGCCACCTTGTGTTCTCTTGGGAGAGTTGTTTTTAATTTCCCTACATCGTGTTTATTGCGTGTATAAAATAATCCTCAGCTTTTGCTTGATTCACAAGAAAATTAGCTAACTAATGAATGAAGCTTAAAAGGTAAATCTATATACATTTATTGAAGTATAAGGCAGCTTTTATTCCTGAAAGGCATATGCTAGATTTTACAAGCGCAGAGATCAGGCAAAATTATTCAGTAAATCCAGCCATGGTCTCCTTGGACCTAAATACAGATTTTGTTTGGCCTTTCATAACACAGCCTTAATTTTTAATGTTTTTCCTTCCTCATCACAGGTGGTCCGTACTGAGAAGAACAGTTTGAACAACCGATTCTTACCCTGGAATGAAATTGAGACAGAGGCCATCCTGTCCATCGATGACGATGCTCACCTCCGCCATGACGAAATCATGTTTGGGTTCCGGTGAGAGACTAATTTCCAATCAAAACTTTAGGTTGCAAGTGACAGAAAACCTGGATTAGGCAGCAAAATGAATTTTTTGGCTGATGGTAACTGAGAACCCCTTGCAGGTAGTCAGGGCTGATGTAGGACGTGGCTGGATGCAGGCTCGTAGATGGCGTTGGAGGAGTCCGTCTCTCTTCATCTGTAGGCTCCGCTCTGTGTTCCCACAGGCCTTTCCTCTGTGGCCAGGAAGGTGGAATTCTTTGATTGGCTAGACCCTGGTTACCTGCCTGTTCCTGGTGCTGCAGGTGTATCATCCTTAAATCCAAACCACATGGGCAGAGAGTAGAGGCAACGGGTAGGGTAGTTCTCTAAAGGAAATAGGAGGGTTTTGTTTTTAGAGGAATGGGAAGTAACTCCCAGGCAGGCAAAAGTGCCATGTTGCTGTGTGTTGGAGCAATGGAACAGTGCCAGGATCCTGGACCCAAAAAGATTTGGGGGAAGGAGGGTGTCAGAAGCAATGATTTAAAAGGAAAAAGAAGGGGAGGAGGAAAAGGAGGTGGTGGTAATGATGATGACGATGATGATGCTAAACATATGTTGAACCCGTACTGTGTGCCAGGGACTAGCCTAGGACTTTGTCTTATCTCATTCATCCTTCTAAAATTTGATGACATAAATTGTAGCTGTCTCCATTTCATATAGGAGTAAATTGAGATAGAAGAGAACAGAACCACGTAGAAGCTAGAAAGTGGCAGCAGAGCTCTGGGTTCAAATGCAGGTTTGTCACACTCCCAACCTTCACCCGGCCTTCAACTCTCCTGCCTTCTTGAGTCTTAGGAATTGCTGAAGGATCCCACTTGAGGGTCACTGCAGGGAAGAGGATGGAGTAGTTGAAGGCTACTCCAGGTATCTCAGGGACTGGGATGTTGGTTTAGGGACAGTTTGTTACCTGTTTATGGTGAGGTAAGTACAAAAATTGAGGGTAAGCATTCAGAAACTTGTAAAGCAATTTGACATTTACTATGAAATCCAAGTATATGATTATTTTTCTTGCAGTTCTTTTTTTGCAACATTTCTTCAATATAATTCATACCCCATAAAATTCACTCATTTAAGTGTACAATTCAGTGGTTTTAGTATATTCAGAGTTGTGCAAACATCACCATGGTTAATTTTAGAAATCTTCATCACCACTGAAAGAAACCCTGTACCTATTAATAGCCACTCCCAATTTTTCTCCAAACCCCTCAGTCCTAGGTAGCCTACTCAATCTTTGCATCTCTATAGATTTGCCTATTCTGGACATCTTCTATAAATAGAACTGTACAACGATGCATGGCCTTTTGTGACTCTCTTCTTTCACGGAACATGATGTTTTCAAGGTTCATCCATCTTGTAGCAGGTACCAGTTCTTTTTTATTTTGAGATGGAGTCTCACTCTGTTGCCCAGGCTGGAGTGCAGTGGCTTGATCTCAGCTCATTGCAACCTCTGCCTCCCAGGTTCAAGCGATTCTTTCATGTCAGCCTCCCGAGTAGCTGGGATTACAGGTATGGACCACCACCATGCCAAGCTAATTTTATTTTTTGTATTTTAGTAGAGATGGGGTTTCACCATGTTGCCCAGGCTGATCTTGAACTCCTGAGCTCAGGCAACCTGCCCGCCTCGGCCTCCCAGAGTGCTGGGATTACAGGCGTGAGCCACGGTGCCCAGCCCAGGTACCAGTTCTTCATTCATTTTCTGTTGATGGATATTTGGGTCATTTCTATTTCTTGGCTATTATGAATAATGCTGTGAACCTTCATGCGCAAGTTTTTGTATGAACATGTCATTCCTCTTGAGTGGATACCTAAGAGTAATGTGGGTGGATCATGATAGCTGCTTTAACATTTTGAGCCGGTCAGGCTGTTTTTCATGGTGGCGGCCCCATATTGCATTCTCACCAGCAGTGTATGAAGGTTCTAGCTTCTCCACATCTTCGTCAACGCTTGTTATTTTCCATTTTCAAAATTTATAGCTGTCCTAGTCATTGTAAAGTGATAACTAATTTTATATATAAATGTGTGTGTGTGTGTATGTGTGTATATATACACACACACACAGATGGGGTCTCACATTGTTGCTGAGGCTGGAGTGCAGTGGTGCCATCTTAGCATGTGGTAACCTTGAATTCCTGGGCTCAAGTGATCCTCCTGAGTAGCTGGGACTACAGGCTCACATTACCACACCTGGCTAATCTTTACTTTTTTTTTTTTTTTTTTTTGTACAGATGGGTTCTCACTTTATTGTTCAAGCTGGTCTGAAACTCCTGGCCTTGAGCAAGCCTCCCAAGTGCTGGGATTACAGGCATGAGCCACAGCACCCGGCCATACAGTTGTGATTTGCATTTCTCTCAATGATGTTGAGCTTTTTTTCGTGCGCTTATTGATCAGTTAGGCTTTGTATATCTTCTTTGGAGAAACGGCTTTTCACATTCTTTGCCCATTTTTGTTTGGATTGTCCTCTTTTTTTTTTTTTTTTCTGACACAGAGTCTTGCTTTGTTACCCACGCTGGAGTGCAGTGGTGTGATCTTGGCTCACTGCAAGCTCCACCTCCCGAGTTCACGCCATTCTCCTGCCTCAGCCTCCCAAGTAGCTGGGACTACAGGCGCCTGCCACCATGCCTGGCTAATGTTTGTATTTTTAGTAGAGACAGGGTTTCACCATGTTGGTCAGGCTGGTCTCGAACTCCTGACCTCAGGTGATCTGCCCGCCTTGGCCTCCCAAAGTGCTGGAATTACAGGCGTGAGCCACTGCACCAGGCCAGGATTGTCTTTTTATTATCACGTTATAAGAGTTCTTTATATATTCTAGATGCAAGTCCATTATCAGTGATTGGAGTTGCACAATTTTCTCCCATTCCATGGGTTATTTTCTTGCTTTCTTGATGGTATTATTTGAAGCACAGGGTTCGTGTTTTGAAGTTCAATGGATCTGTTTTCTTTGGTTGCTTGTGCTTTGGATGTCATATTTAAGAAACCAGGCAGTTCATTTTTGTTGTATTTTACCAAAGTATTAATCTATAATAATTTTGGGAACAAATTAGTTCTTGCCCACATCATTTGAAAACCACTGGAGGCCGGGTGTAGTGGCTTACGCCTGTAATCCCAGCATTTTGGGAGGCCAAGGCGGGTGGATCACCTGAGGTCAGGAGTTTGAGACCAGCCTGGCCAACATGGTGAAACCCTGCCTTTACTAAAAATATAAAAATTAGCGGGGCGTGTTGGCGTGCGCCTGTAATCCCAGCTACTCAGGAGGCTGAGACAGGAGAATTGCTTGAACCCAGGAGGTGGAGGTTGCAGTGAGCCAAGATCATGCCACTTCTAGCCTGGGCAACAGAGCTAAAACAAAACAAAACAAAACAAAACAAAAAAAACACTGGAGTAGATTTCTTTGGTGATCTTTTTCAAATTAAGTGTGGATCCAGGATAGAGAGAGTTCTTTCTCTGTGCTTCCATTCTGTTCACTGAAGGCTTAACCTGACCTACCTGGCTCTGGAGCTGCCTTTGGCTTAGGCTTGTAAGAGCAGATGCTCAGATAAAAGGAGCAGAGGCTTTATTGCTCATCTGTCTTAAATCCATCTGTAAAGAATGATTTGACACATTTCTGAAAAATTAGAACATCTGTTCTTATTCTCCCCCACCCAGCCTCTCACATTTCCTTTGACCTCTTGCTTAGTGTATTATTGAACCAAGTCTGTTGACAGCTGTGATTAAAAAAAAAATCCTGGTAAACCGAGGTGTATTTTTTTTTTTACACGATAATAAGTAGCTGACTCTCTCCACTTGTTTTTATGAAAGGAAAAAAGCCATGCAGTAACTCCAGGCATGATCTTTGCTGCTGCAGGTGGTAGTGGTGGGGGGTGGGTGGTAGGGAGTGTGTTTATGCTGCAGCGTGATGCAGTTTGGAGCGTGCCGAAGGACTGGCGTGGTGAACATAGTCGTGGAGTGTTAACAGGAGAACTGCCAACCCTTAGATCCAAGAATGATTTTGATAAGGAGCCCAGCTTTAAGGAGTTTGAAGCTTATTAACATAGCTGGCATTAACATAGCTTCCAAGCCCCTGATTTAGGGACTTCTTACCTTGCCCGTGCTGTTTTCCAGCAGATTTGCAGGTGGTGAGAGAATAGTGGGAAGCCTTTTAATGTGTCTCTTAACTGTCATTCATGTTTGAGATTTAGCCTCTGGTAATGGAGCTGGTGAATTATCATTGCTGTCTATACATCCTAACCTTTTCCTACCCTGACCCTTTTCTCATGCATTTGGGCATCCTTTGATCTAAAACCTTTCTCTTATTAATCTCCCCAATTTGCTTATTTCACCTTAATGGGAATGAAACAGACCTAAGTTCAAAGGAAAGGGTAAGTCTAAGAATTCTTTCTTCTGGCAAAGATAGATCTTGACTCACTTCAACTTAGGTAGCCAAGAAAGAGGCAGATAGAATCAATCATAAGGTACAGAAAAGGTATACCAAGAGACTTGAGAGCGTGTGTCCATACAGAAAGGAATACACAAATGGCCAGAGCAGCGTTATTTGTAACAGAAGTGCAAACAACACAGAGGGATAAATACTGTGGTTCCGTTATGTGAGGCCCCTAGGTAGTCATTCATAGAGACGGAGAGTAGAATAGGGGCTGCCGGGCTGCGGGAAGGTGGGAGTGGGGATTAGTGTTTAATGGGGACAGAGTTTCCGTTTGGGAAGATGAAAGAGTTCTGGAGATGGATGGCAGGGATGGTTGCACGACACTGTGAATGTCCGTAATGCCACTGAACCATACATTTAAAAATGATTAAGATGGTATATTTTATGTTTGTTTTGCCAAAATGAAAAAAAAATCAGTTGTCTAAAAAAACCCACCTAGAAGGCTGTTACATTGTGATAGAAGTTGTGATTTCTCCTCTTTTGGATTAGATTAGATGCTTCTAGACTTATTAGGAGAGGAACTCTGTTGAAATAAAATCTTCTGTGTCTTAGGAACTGAAGTTCCATGTAAGTGATGAGGGAGTTTGCAGGCAGTTTAAATCTCTGGCAGCCTTTCTGCAGGCCTGTCAGGTCCTGTGGAGCTTAAACGCTTTCAGTTCTCCAATTTATCCTGTGAAACTGGGGACCAATTTTATTTGTTCTAATTTACCTATAAATTTGGAGATGATATAGAAGTTTCTACTGAAACATACTGAAGTCTCCATTTATTTCTTCCATTTAATGAAACCTTTCAGTTGTATGGTTCTGTAGGCCACTTCTCATCATACATGTTTCTCCCTCAGCCCTGCTCAAATTTGGAATTAGGAGTGGTGCGGTTCCATAGTCTTCTGTGGTTAAACCAGTGCTCTCTAAACCTTTTTATTATGTTTCTTCTCTGTAAAAGAAAAGTGTGCAATATATGTAAATTACCTACATGTCCTTCTGAACTAATATGTCATGCTTATTAAAAACAAAGCCTTTCTTAGAAAATGCTTGTTCATTCATTCATTTTTAGAGCCAGATCTTGCTCTGTTGCTCAGGCCAAGGGAGGTGGTGCAATCATAGCTAACTGCAGCCTTGAACTCCTAGGATCAGGCAGTCCTTCCACCTCAGCCTCCCAAGTAGCTGGTAGTACAGGTGTGCTCCACCATACCCAGCTAATTACAAACAAAATTTTTTTTTTGTAGAGACAGGATCTTGCTATGTTGCCCAGGCTGGTCTCCAGCTCCTTGCTTCAAGCAATCCTCCTGTGTTGGCCTCCCAAATGCTGAGGTTACAGGCATGAGCCATCCCACCAAGCCCTTTCTTGGAAATTAAATAAGCTAAAAAAAGAATTGAAATTGATATCATCTTTCTGCTGCTTAGTAGATTATTGTATATAACCCATTCTGGAGCCCTCCTTAGTAGATATTGTACATACCCCATTCTGGAGATCCCCTTTCCAAATTTAGGGCTTATTCTTTCTGGAAGGGCTGGAGGATGCTGACTGCTAGAGGGACAATGTGCAGGTGCTTATTAAGGAAGCTGAATATGATACCTTATTTGCTTTTATCCTGTTTGGCTTGTTGTTGATTTTGTTTTATTTTGAAAGGATACGAGAAGTAAAAGCCTAAGGGCCAGAGCTTGTAAGGTGGAGGCAATAACTGTGAACACTTCTGATGACCCTAGAGCTCTGTACTCAGGTCTGTGTATGCACTTGTGTTTTTCAAGGGTGTGGAGAGAAGCTCGGGACCGCATCGTGGGCTTCCCTGGCCGTTACCACGCATGGGACATCCCCCATCAGTCCTGGCTCTACAACTCCAACTACTCCTGTGAGCTGTCCATGGTGCTGACAGGTGCTGCCTTCTTTCACAAGGTAAGAAAAAGCTGGTAATAATGGCATCGACTTGGTGAGAGTTTCACCTTTGTGTGGTAGCGGAATGCTGCCCTCAGCTTAGCTCTCCTAACGCTTCTTACATGTTTCTTTTGTGCTAGAAGTCAGTTTTTTCTATTTTTAGAGACAATGATCAAGATGCTTAGAGCAACTCTGGGATAAAAAGCCAAGATGAGAGGGCTGCCTGTACAGTTGCACATAGGCCATTTGGAAACCACTTTATCTTTCTGGGCGTTGGCTCTCCCTTTGTAAAACTGAGGGCACTGGGCTAAAAGACACCTCAAATACCTTCCAGTTTTAACACTGCCACCCTAGATATGGCCCAGCCATCAGAAGGTGACCTGGGCACTTTTCTGACTTAGATATACCATGCCTGTCCCGGGCCCCACGATGAGCCTCTGTGTGGCTCTGCCAGTTCTTTGTGATGCTTTAGTGCTTATTACTTTCACTGTGCCTCCTAATCTGATTTTCACTGAATATCTGAAGCTTAGGACCCTGCAGTCTTTCCTCCTCTACTGTTCTGTATTCTGTTTTTTTCTCCTGGCCCATCTTCCCTCTCTACCTCTTCCATCCTGTAAAGTGGCCCCTGACCACAAGTGGCTGCTGATCACCTGGTGCATGACTGGTCAGAATGGAGACATGCTGTTAAGTGTAAAGTGCACAGCAGCTTTCAAAAACTTGTAACAAAGGGTGTCAGATAGCTCAGTAATTGTTTGTGTTGATTGCATCTTGAAATGCAGTTAGTTTGGATTACTGGGTTAAATACAGTTATTGATTTTTACTGTCTCTTTTTACTTTTTAACGATGTGGCTTCTAGAAAGTTTACAGTGCTGTATGTGGTTTGCCTTCTGTGTCCGTGAGTGCCGCTCTCTACCTCCCTCCTGAAGTGTTCCCGGGCCCTGAGGAGTCCCTGTTCTAAGATTACCCTGGCATTACCCCCACTGCCCACCACACAGAGCACCTCTTCTGTGCCCTGAGTCTTCTCTGAGGACAGTGCTCCCATTAGCCTTTTCCTGTAGACTTTGAGGCACTCATTTCCCCACATCTGTGCTTTGGCACAGGGCAGGTGTAGGGAACATTTTCATTGCTTACCAATGACACTTCCCTCCCAGCTGTCACATAAAGTCTCATTTGCAGCTCCTGTCGTCTGTCTTGCTGCCATCAACCAGCCTTTTCATCGTGCCCTGACAGTCACCAAAGACGGTGGCACCTGCCTCCTTCTCTTTGTCTGCATCCATGCCCTCCATGGTTCTAGTGCCTTCACTGTCCTCACGGAAGACCCTCCCACCACTCTCTCTGCATGAATGGTGAAGTGTCCCGGGGTCTAGCCTGTTGCTCTTCTTATTTTCCCTAGGCGTTCTGTCTCACACACAAGGTTTTGAGGCTTTTCTTAGCATCTGCAGGCTGGTAATTTCCTCATCTGTATTCCAGCCTTGGCCTTTCTTGCTGAGGTCTGCGTTTGTATATTTCATTGTTTCCAGCATATCTCCCGTTTGTCCCTCAGACACTTCAGGTAAACTTTTCCCAGGAAAGCTCACCGTCTCTCCCTAGCTCCTTGAAGTCTTTTCTCCCTTACATATCTCCCATCTCAGATGGTGGCATCTTGCCAGTCACCTCAAATAGAACGATAAAATTCATTTTTATAGAGACTTTTTTAATTTTTTAAGACAGGGTCTCACTGTCGCCCAGGTTGGAGTGTAATGGTGGGGTCTCAGCTCATTTTAGCCTCCACCTCTTGGGCCCAGGTGACCCTCCTGCCTCTGTCTCCTGGGTAGCTGGGACTACAGGCACGCATTACCACACCTGGCTAATTTTTTTTGGTATTTTTTATAGAGATGCAGTTTTGCCATGTTGCTTAGGCTGGTCTCGAACTCCTGGACTCAAGCGATCTGCCCGCCTTAGCCTCCCAAAGTGTTGGGATTACAGATGTGAGGAACCGTGCCTGACATATAGGGACATTTTGAACCAGCCTAAACAGTCATTAAACTTTCAGCTGTTCTTTTTCTTTTAAAAACTTAATGTGTGAAGTTGATACACTCATCCCATTCTTGCACTTCACCTCAGGACTTCCTTTCCATCGGTGGGCCTTGTTTGGGCTGAGGATTGCAAGTAGAGTCAGAGGATTAGGGTGTCAGCAACTGGCCAAGATTTTCACACTTGCTCAGCTAAGGAGCCACTGATCTTAGCAGCGTCTACTCATACCTTGAGGATGTACTTATCTTCTGAATTGCCTTCCCAGATTCAGACTGTTCTTTAAAACCATGAATGGTCAGGTACCTCTACTTTCAAGAAATCATTTACTTAATGAAATTTAGTATTTTTCCTGTGTGAAAATCTATAAAGAAGATTACAGACTAGCAGCGCCCAAACCTCAGTTGGCTTACAGAGAGATTTTTGGGCCCTCTAGTGTTGTCCTATGCACTGACAACTTCTAAAAATCACAAGATTTCACAAAAAGACCTGAGCTGCAATACAAATGAAGATCAGGTCCTCTGAGGCCCTGTCTGGGGCGTCATGGTGGCTGCTCCCGTAGTTGAGGCCCATGATGGGGCCTTCATGCGCTCACCTGCCTGTGGCTCCTCGTTTTTCTTACACCTATTTCTTTTTTTATTTTTGTGAGACTGAGTTTTGCTGTGTGGCCCAGGCTGGAGTGCAGTGGCACCATCTCGGCTCCCTGCAACCTCCACCTCCTAGGTTTAGGCAATTCTCCTGCCTCAGCCTCCCGAGTAGCTGGGATTACAGGAGCATGCCACCACACCTGGCTAATTGTTGTATTTGTAGTAGAGATGGGTTTTCACCATGTTGGTCAGGCTGGTCTTGAACTCCTGACCTCATGATCCGCCCGCTTTGGCCTCCCAAAGTGTTGGGATTACAGGCGTGAGCCACAGCACCCGGCCTGCACCCATTTCTTTACACTCATTTGTCTTACTTGCTTGGTCCAGGAAAGCAGTTAGATTGGTCCTCTCTGATCAACAGCTGTCAAGTTTTTTTCTTTTTTTTAAAAATCATAAGTGCCTGTCAATAACACTTTTTAGACCTGTACCTAATATATATGTATATTTACTTATAAATTTTATGCATGTGTATATTACTGATAGATATTTTTTAGAGGTTGAAATAACGATGAAACAAAACTTTAAAATAATGTGATCACTAAATTCTTAAATTTTAGTGAAAGCAGTAGGATTGAATATGTTTTATTATTTTTGAAAATCTTGATTGGATACTGTGTGTTATAGCAAGTCAGGTCTGTTTCTAAATTAAACTTTTTTTTTTCTCTTGTTTTTGAGATGGAGTCTTCTCGCTTCTTTGTCCAGGCTGGAGTACAGTAGTGCAATCTTGGCTCACTGCAGTCTCTGCCTCCTGGGTTCAAGCAATTCTTCTGCCTCAGCCTCCCCAGTAGCTGGGATTCACCCTGTTGGCCAGGCTGGTCTCGAACTCCTGACCTCAAGTGATCCACCCGCCTTGGCCTCCCAAAGTGCTGGGATTATAGGCGTGAGCCACTGCGCCTGGTCAACATAAATCATTTTTGACAGCAAAACCACATACTGATGGAAATACCTCTGAACAGTTATTCTGATAATGCTTTCATCAGTTTTTTTAAAATTATTATTAAAAGGCAGTTCTTATTGTTAAAATGTCATTTCTTTCAAGACGTGTTATGTTAATATATTCTCATCAGCATACGAAGGACAGTCACTGGCCATTTAAAGGGTCAATAAATTTGAATTACCTTTTTTAAAAAGTGTATTGTTTTTTATTTATTCTTACTCTTTTTTTTTGAGACGGAATCTCACTGTCACCCAGGCTGGATTGCAGTGGCACAACCATGGCTCAGTGCAGCCTAGAACTCCCAGGCTCAAGTGATCTTCTCACCTCAGCCTCCTGAGTAGCAGGCAGTACAGGCACATGCCACTACATCTGGCCAATTTTTTATTTTTTTGTAGCTATGGGGTCTTCTCCCTGTGTTGCCCAGGCTGGCCTTGAACTTCTGGGCTCAAACATTTCACCGACCTTGGCCTCCCAAACAAAGTGTTGGGATTACAGGCATGAGCCACCATGCCCAGCCTGGATCACCTTTTTGTTAAAAAAAAAATTACAATTCATTTTTTTAAGTTCACCAACTCTTAAGTACTTTGCTATAAGATAATTAGCACATTTATTCTGTTACAAAAAAATTTTATCATTATTTCACTCAACATATTATATTGTAGGTAATGAAATATGTTAATCATTTAATCAGTTTAACTGGGCACCTCACCTATTCATTTGTTCATTACAGCAAATTGCAACATATAGCAGTTAACATGTGCCCTGTCTTGTAGTATTTGCTGATTTCTATGGTATAAATACTCTTACCTTGGCTGATTTGAAGTTATCAACATGAGTCACTGAACACGGATTTGGGAAGAGATACACAGTGGTACACCATTACGTAGTAATTTCAACATCAACAGTAGATATAGGTAACCTCAAGTTAATAGTAAAATATTAATTAGGAAGTAATGAGTTTAAGGTATTTATTGCATGATTTTTAATATAATTTTAATTTATTTAATTTGAAGTTTATGTAATTACATCTTTAATAATGGCTATGTTTAACAACAAGCTGACAACATTCTGAAAATGTAGACAGCGCCATTCATGAGCCGGTGTGAGTGGCTCCAACACACCCCTCTGTGGGCCTTGTAGGACAGTCTGAGAACTTTGCCTTTTACTCTGAGTGAGATGGGAAGTGTTGGAGGCTTTGGAGTGAAGGGGTGACATGTTCAGCTGGTTTGAGTGTTAACACAGTCACCTGCTGCGCTGGGACTAGCACATGGGGAAGAGAATATGGCAGCAGGGAGAATATTTAGGAGCCGATGTGGAGAATCCAGGCAAGAGACGAAGGTGGTTGGCAGCAGGGAGTAGCCAGGGCCGATGGCGAGTACTGACCAGACTCAAGAATCTGTACAGGAGGCAGCGAGGGATCGTGTGTTTCATGGTTCTGTGATTTATTGAGGTCTGAGAAAATAACCAGGCTTTTTTCTCTCACTTATCTTTTTTTTTTTTTTTTTTTTTTGGCCATTGTTAGAGATAAAATAGTGTTCAACTGAACCAGCATCTGACCTAGTTTGACAAATCTTTGTATTGATTTCAAAATCACTGCGGTACCAGGGAGATGATATGACATTCTGTTACTAAAGGGGGTGATGATGGCAGTTTGAATGGGATAATTCCTCACTGCAGAAGATCCACACGACAGGATGTCTCGAATCCCCTGCCCCAGTCCCTAAGTGCCAGTAATACCTCCTAGTTACTGCCACACCCAAACAGCCCCTCCATCCATGCATATTTTGGCTGAAAGCCAACAACCTGTGTCTTCTAACAGAGCATGTGGTTCTTTTCTTCCCCTGACAGTATTATGCCTACCTGTATTCTTATGTGATGCCCCAGGCCATCCGGGACATGGTGGATGAATACATCAACTGTGAGGACATCGCCATGAACTTCCTTGTCTCCCACATCACTCGGAAGCCCCCCATCAAGGTGAGGTCCCACCACTGGTGGGGCTGTGGATGCGTGCATGTTTACTTCACTTGTTTTGCAGTAGTGCAGCACGTAACTGCACTGTACCTCAGAGTCCTCATTTGTACAATAGGGATGATACTACCTACCTCATCAAAGGATTGTCTGTGAGCTTAAATGAGTTGTTACTACAGGGGCCCTTCATTCCTAAGGGCAATGGATAGAAATCAGAAGGTTTGGAACTTGGGTGGGAAAGATGTTGCATCTTATTTTTATTAATGTCTTACTGGAATAAAGCATTTTCTTCAGTTATGAAACAGGCTATAATTCATAAGAGTATTTGTAGTAACTGATTTGTCACCAGTAGAAATCACTGATATCTTCATATCACAATACCTTTATTGCAATATCTGCAAAAAGTATTGTTTGTATTTGTTACTGCTTTGAATTCACGGCAGTTACTCCCTTTCCCCTAGATGTTGTGATTTAATACATTAAGAAAAGAGCATGTATGTCACTGTGTTTTACTGTAACTCGTTTCCTTTGTCATCCTGTGTATTGTAGTTTATATACCTAAAAACATTACTTTGAGGAGTCTACAGTCTTGACCAGATTGCCAAGCCAGAGGCACAGGTGATGTCCATCAAACAAAAAACTTAAGAATTTCTGAGTTAATATATGTAAAGCTCTAAGAATAGTGCCTGGCACATAAGTACTATATAAATTATTTGCTCACAACCAAAAATACCCTCAGAATTCTAGAAGTTCTGAGGATATTGTTCTGTTTTTTTCTTGGAGGTATTAACACATACACTCAGTGCACAGAAAGCCTGGTTCCACCCCCTTCCTGTCATCTTTGTGGGCTCTGTCAGCAAGTTAGAGCATGCTGGTAAGGGTTAGGATAGCTCAGTCCTCACAGAAGCAGATGTTATTAGAACCAATAATGCTATAGAATCTGTCACTCCAAATGAATATTTGTGACTGTGCTTCGTCTGTGTTTGTCTGTTTCATAATTGAAGAAAATGCTAAATTCCAGTAAGAGATTTATACCTGATGTCCTTAGAAGGGTCAACAAACTAATGAGGTCTTATTTTCATTATTATCAAAAAGGCATATTATTTAATTTTATGAAATAGGTTTACCTTCATGGGTGACATTGCCATGAGTAAATAGTTGTGTTCGACTGGGTGCGGTGGCTCACGCCTGTAATCCCAGCACTTTTGGAGGCTGAGGCAGGCGGATCACTTGAGGTCAGGAGTTCGTGACCAGCCTGGCCAACATGGTGAAACCCCGACTCTACTAAAAAATATACAAATTAGGCTGGGCGCAGTGGCTTACGCCTATAATCCCAGCACTTTGGAAGGCTGAGGCAGGTGGATCACAAGGTCAGGAGCTCAAGACCATCCTGGCTAACACGGTGAAACCTTGTCTCTACTAAAAATATAAAAAATTAGCCAGGTGTGGTGGCACGCACCTGTAGTCTCAGCTACTCAGGAGGCCAAGGCAGGAGAATCACTTGAACCTGGAGGCGGAGGTTGCAGTGAGCCAAGATCGTGCCACTGCACTCCAGCCTGGGTGACAGAGCGAGACTCCATCTCAAAAAAAAAAAAAAAATATACACACACACACACACACAGTAGCATGCGCCTGTAATCCCAGCTACTCAGCAGGCTGAGGCAGGAGAATCGCTTGAATCCAGGAGGCAGAGATTGCAGTGAGCTGAGATCATGCCAGTGCACTCCAGCCTGGGTGACTGAGTAAGACTCCGTCTCAAAAAGAAAATAATAATAATAATAATAATTGTGTTCTAGACTAAGTACCCACCAGCATGTACTAATAACGATAATGAAATCATATCTTTAGAAGCTGGGTGTAGTGGCACATGCCTGGTAGTCTCAGCTACTCAGGAGGCTGAGCCAGGAGGATTGCTTGAATCCAGGAGTTCAAGGCTGAATGTGCCATGGGCGTGTCTGTGAATAGCCACTGCACTCCAGCCTGGGCATTGTAGTGAGAAAGAAGTCGTAGCTTGAGTGCTAAGCAGGGTGGCCACCAGAGGACGCTGGTTCCATGCAGCAAAGCATAACAAAGAAATGCATGTGGAGGCCAACTGTGGCCCCTGCGTAGGATGTCACTCCTGATTGTCCCAGGGTTTCTTCTGTTGCCGAGACTTCTGCTAAAGCCTCACAAGAGAAGAATAATTAGCAACATAATGTATCAATTTTTTTAAACTGTGAAAAATAATAGTCACAAGTATTTATATAAAAACAGTATGTTTTCCAGGTACAGTGGTAGGTCTCATATTAAACAGTGAAAAGATTTTGTAGACTTTGAGGTAGGGAGGCAAAGGTTTTAGAAAGCAATTAATGATGGGTGCAATTTTCTCTTCCTTATATATCCTTTTTTATGTAGCCAGGGACTGGACTTGAGTCAAGATGTATGCATCAATTTATGCCTCTCTAGTAGACCAGAAGACATAGTCCATGAAAATTTAAAGTATCTGAGTGATTAGGTACCTAATAATAGCATCAGTTACCTGAGCAGGCACAAACATGGGGAATTTTTCATCTTTCTTAAAGTGTGTTTGTCTACTGCATTATTAGGCCAGTGTTTCATTAGTTAAGCCATCTCTTCAGTGCAGGTGGAAGTAATTTAGACATGGTGCACATGATTCTTACCAAGTGAAAACTTCAAAACTGAGTATTCTCTGTGAATTTTCTTCATCTTTCTGGAATATATGAAGAATTCAAGATTGGGATGACTTTTCAAATTCAAAGGCTGAAATTAAGAGTGTTTTCAAACTCTTAGTAATTCCTTCAACTTATGAATCTAATTATTTAATTCATAATAAAGAACCAGTTTGAATTAAATATTTTATTTACCTAATTTTAATGGTATCAGGTATATGTACTATTTTATGTTCAAAAATAGTAATTTTTTTGTTGTGCTTTAAATACCTCAAATTTTTACTGTCAAACTATTCCTTGTTTGAGTTAGGGAGGTTTGACTGCTTCGTATGATTGGCAGTGTTCTTTCAATAATGTTAATATCTTAATATTGACTAACGAATGGGGAGTTAATGTCATATTATTTCTTTGAATAATGTACTACTTTTGCAAGGAGAACACAGAATATAAATAGGCTTCATTCAGGATAAGAGATTGAAAAATCACCCGTAAAGTTTTGAGAAAACAGATGGCTTAGGTGGTAAGGAAGCCGAAATGCAAGTGAACGTCTTGGTTCTCTGGGGTGATATAGGTTCTTGGCAGCTATCAAGGATTTTCCTCATTGTTACTAAGCATAAAACGAATATTTTTCTTAGATTGAGTTACTTGGAATCTTCCATGTAAACTGTGATCCACGATATTGGTTAAATAAGTAAATGTCCAGACTTCAGTTGATATTATAGTTGCTTCATTCTTTTTAAATTTTTTGCATGTTTTATTATGTAACACAGTTATATATTTACAAATATATTGGGGATGCAGTCTTAAATGGTTTTTTGTTTTTTTTTTTTGAGATGGAGTCTCGCTCTTTTGCTAGGCTGGAGTGCAGTGGCGCAATCTCGGCTCACTGCAACCTCTGCCTCCCGGGTTCAAGCGATTTTCCTTCCTCAGTCTTCTGAGTAGCTGGGACTATAGGCGTGTGCCACCACGCCCTGCTAATTTTTGTATTTTTAGTAGAGACGGGGTTTCACCATGTTGGCCAGGCTGGTCTCGATCTCTTGACCTCGTGATCTGCCCGCCTTGGCCTCCCAAAGTGCTGGGATTACAGGTGTGAGCCACCGCACCCAGCTTAAATGTTTTTTTTACTGATGGATTACATGATTAAAAACATTTGGAAACCACTGCTTCCGTGAAAACAACAGTTATAAAGTCACCTTTTGTGTCACATGGAATAATGTGCAGGTTAAAGGGCATTTCTCCTGGGGTTGGATTCTGGTGTCTGGAATGATGAGAAAGGTTTTTAGATCCAGTGAGAGCCCCATGGAATACTGGACATAGATGCTGTTTGAGAACATCCTTCCCCAGATTCCTGACCCCTACATCCTGCTCCAGTGGGAACCGTGGAAGAGCAATAACTCAGTGCTGACGTGACCCCGAAGGGTTCTAAGAGAGCAGCAGTGAGTGAGGGGAGAAGTGAGGAGACAGGTGGGACCCTGGAGGGGGACCTGTGGAGGTCATGACTGCCCAGAGACTCGGTTCTGAGGGGAGCCACCCTTCGAGCACTGGCCTGTGTCTCCTCCCAGTTTAAACTCTGGGACCCGGGCTCTGACGGCGCATACTGGCTGTACACAATGATTACTCTTCCACTATTAAGTTATGGGATGTATCTTTCAATTAAAAAATTTCCCCTTAATTTATAATGGAAATTTAAAAATTATTTGAGAAAAGATAGACATGCAGAAAGAAATCAAAAGTACTAAAACTTTTGGCTTATTTCTTTTGGTTCTCTGGTATCCTGTCTACGTGGTGACTTATTTATTTATACATACATATATATACACACACATATGTGTGTAAAAATACGTATATATGTATTTTTTCTTTTTCTTTTTCTTTTTTTTTTTTTGAGATGGAGCCTCGCTCTGTCACCCAGGCTGCAGTGCAGTGGCACAATCTCAGGTCACTGCAACCTCTGCCTCCTGGGTTCAAGTGATTTTCCTGCTTAAGCCTCCACAGCAGCTGGGATTACAGGCATGTGTCGCCATGCCCAGCTAATTTTTTTGTATTTTTAGTAGAAACAGGGTCTTGCCATGTTGGCCAGGCTGGCCTCAAACTGAGCTCAAGTGATCCGCCCACCTTGGCCTCCCAAAGTGCTGGGATTACAGGTGGGAACCACCACATCTGGCCTTATTTTTATATTTTAAATTTATATACTTGATTTGCAGTCTGCTTTTTAAAAACTTGACAGCAGGCTGGGCGCTGTGGCTCATGCCTGTAATCCCAACACTTGGGGAGGCTGAGGCGGGCAGATCACGAGGTCAGGAGATCGAGACCATCCTGGCTAACACAGCAAAACCAATCTCTGCTAAAAATACAAAAAATTAGCCGGGTGTGGTGGCAGGCGCCTGTAGTCCCAGCTACTCGGGAGGCTGAGGCAGGAGAATGGCGTAAACCTGGGAGGCGGAGTTCGTAGTGAGCCGAGATCACCGCACTGCACTCCAGCCTGGGAGACAGAGTGAGACTCTGTCTCAAAAAAAAAAAAAAAAACCAAAAAAAAAACTTGACAGTAAATTTTTGGGTTTTGTACTATAGTGGGTTAGGTAGTTTGAAAACCTGATCACTATAAGTAACAAACTTATTTTTTCAGTGTATAGTTGAGCTAATAAGAAGGTAAGAGAATTGCCAGAAAGGAAGCAGGTGGGAGGACTAAAACTTAGGGTGGCAAGTGTGGTGGCGTCACTGAGGCCACCATGGGGGGCTGCTCTCACCTTAGTTGTCTAGAGGCTTGGATTTTATCACTCATGTGAAGGAGTGTAGAGCCTGTTAAGGGTGGAGAATTAGAATGGAGATCTCCTACCCGTTGCCCCGGGGAGATGACACATACCTTGTTTATTTTAACCTTGACTCTGACAGGTTGTTGGGGAAGTGTAGGTTGAGAATGTTAAATAGTCTTTTGAGCCTCCATGGGCTTAGGGACTCATTCTGTATGAAATCTAGACCCAGGGCCACATGAGATGGCTCAAGTCTGTAATCCCAGCACGTTGAGAGGCTGAGGCAAGAGGATTTCTTGAGGCCAGGAGTTCCAGACCAGCCTGGGCAATATGGGGAGTCCCCAGGGAAAAAACAAAAAAGAAAACTAGACCCAGTCGTCAATACCCTTGGACTGTTTGACAAAATAAAACCAAAAATCTGTTATAAGGAGAAATTACTCTCAGCAGAGGAAGTTCCCACTTAAGAAAAAGAGAAATTTCTTCACCTCAGGCCACGTAGGACACGCACAGGTAAAGCCTCATTGAAGATGAGCTTGAAATGTAAAGTCAACAGTCAGCCACCAAGAAAACAGCTGATCATGAGCAAGAGTGAACACATATAACAAACAGGTTATAGTTCTCCAAGGATTTCAAATAATAAAGCCATTAGATAGACTATAAAACAAGTAGGCTTAAAATTAGTAACCTGAAAACATAAAAAAGCAACAAATCACTCCAAAAAGAACAAACAGATTGGAAAGCCCTAAATGGAACTATTGAAAATGAGAATCATAGTTATTAAATTTCAGTGAAATGGGATAAAAAGATCAGACTTAGGTGAAAAGAAAAGGAAGTAGAAGATAAATTTAAAGACACTTCTTCCCCATCTTTCTTTGTGAGGCATCCACCCCTCCCTGCTCCCCTCCATGCTCCCTTCCGTGGAGCCAGTGTTTCCAAAGGCCCCCAGCCCGCTTTGCAGGTGTCACTTCTCCAGCCCATTTAAAACCCAAGTTCATGGCTATCTTGCAGGATTTGCTTTTTCATTGTTTGGCCTCTGAGGATTTCATTCATTCATTCATTCATTCATTATTCATTGTTTATTCATGCATGCATGCATGCATGTATGTATGTGAGTGAGTGACAGGGTCTCACTGTCACCCAGGCTGGAGTGCAGTGGTATCATCATAGCTCATTGCAGCCTCAAACTCATGGGCTCAAGCAGCCTCCCATCTCAGCCTCCCAAGTAGCTGGGACTACACCAGATAGCTGGCCTGCTGCCACACACTGCTAATATTTTTATCTCTTGTGGAGATGAGGTTTTGCTTTGTTGCCCAGGCTGGTTTTGAACTCCTGGGCTCAAGCGATCTTCCTGCCTTGGCCTCCCAAAGTGCTGGAATTAATCACCAGGTAATTTAATTTCTTATTACAGGCTCTGCCCTGTATTTAAAGAGATGGTTTCTGTATTTCTTCTTGCATGTTCAGGTGTTCTGAGGGGTTTTTATGCCATTCGGCCTGCCACATTGTAATGAAGCTGTCCCTCTTCATACTTTTCTAGTTAGACATTTTCTAATTAATAATAATATGACTAGACTGTAGTATGGCCACTTGCCCATGGCTTTAAATGTAGTTAAGCATCTTTTTTATGGACAGTATTCAAGAATGATAGCCCCTCTTTGACTAGCCCCTCTTTGGGTAGTCTTCAATACCCAAAGCCCCTCTTTGGGTAGTCTTCAATATTTTGATTCAAAACATTGATGAAACAAACAACTCGGTACCTACCTATGGCTCTGCAACCAAGTACATACTAGGAGTAGACTTACTGAGACAGCTGACATTACACACGTTAAGGCTTTTGGCATCTGAGAAGCGTAGGCCATCTCAACAGAATACCTGACAATGTTCTGGAGACACCTGGTAGGCAGGAGGCCTGGGGCCGGGCTCTCGTTCGTGCCATGCTCTGCAGGGATGTTGCCCCTGAGGGGATCAGCGTCTTCACCATGGACATGGGAGTGTGGGATCGGCTCAGCTGCAAGGGTTCTGTCAGTATTAGCTGGGATTCCCACTCTGTGTCTCTCTCCCGTTTCCAGGTGACCTCACGGTGGACATTCCGATGCCCAGGATGCCCTCAGGCCCTGTCTCACGATGACTCCCACTTCCACGAGCGGCACAAGTGCATCAACTTCTTCGTGAAGGTGTACGGCTACATGCCCCTCCTGTACACACAGTTCAGGGTGGATTCTGTGCTCTTCAAGACACGCCTGCCCCATGACAAGACCAAGTGCTTCAAGTTCATCTAGGGGCAGCGCACGGTCTGGGGAAGAGGATGAGCAGAGGGAGGAAGATGGCTCCCAAGGTTCCTAGGCATTGCAGGACCTTGGGCACATCTGCTGGTGGGTGGCCCAGAGCCTCTGCTGGAAGGGGCAGCAGGAGGAGTGGAAGGAAACCGCTGCCTTTATCTTGAAGTCAGCCACACTGGGCCTGGAGCCCTGGGCGGAGGCCCCGGGGTTCCCCACACAGGGCACTGACTGATAGCTTACACTGAGGACTGTGGCGACTCTGCAGAGTCACTCACACCGTTCATAAGCCCAGGACAGCTGGTTCGTGGTTTTTAAATTCAATAACAACTATTATGATTATTTAAAAAGAGAAAGTTTCAGATTTGCCATTCAAGGCTTATTTATATATATGTGTGTGTATATAAATACATGCACACACTTGCATACATATATATTTTTGGCTGGGGGAGTGTGAGTTTTGCCTTTCTAAGGGAGGGACCGCGCAGGCTCCTTTGTTCTGTATTCTGGCGGAGATGGGTCCTGGCCTTGTGTCACTGGCTTATCCTTAAAGATCATCTCCCATCCTCCCCAGCGCCATCTGTGTGCAGCAACCGGAAAGGGATGAACTTGGCCCTCTTGCGGGCCTGGACAAGGTCTCTTCCTTACCCTTTCTGTTGCCAGTCAGCAACCTGTAACTCACATTCTCTTCTCAGTGAATCCCTGGGAGCGCCTGACCCTGGTGGGCTGCTCAGCTTCCTGCTGCTGGGGCCAGCAATTTTTGAGGATTTATCTTTAGGCCAGGCTTGCCTCAGTACTTATCCCTGCTCTCCCATTTCTCTCTTGTTTGAGAGAGAATGAGGAAGCAAAGAGTGAGAAAGAATAGGGGCTGAAGACGCCACTCCCAGATGGCTCTTTCTATCCTGCTCTTCTGTTGAAACACACGTGCTGTGGGCCTCAGGCATTTCTGAAGTGCTCTTTCTTGGATTGGACAGGAGATGAGCAGCGTGCACATCTGCTGTGGTCTGAAGTGGTTTGCAGGGCAGCCTCCTCTCCCTAGTGTAGAGCAAGCCAGTGTCCTTCGAGGACCCCACCCGGCTGGCCGGGAAGTTTTACAGCAAGGCGCCTGCCTTGGGATAATTCCTTGGTGAAATTCACCTTCCCCCCGCCTCTGTCTGGAGCCCCATCCTGTGTTATCTGTGGTTTTTGGACCCCTAATGTCAGCTTGGCTGTAGGACCCCCCGAGGTTTGGTATGTGCTAGAACAATGGGAGGCTGTGATTTGCTGTGTAAGCTCACATCCAGCCTTGGAATCTAACGGGCATTCACAACCCGAGTTACCACTTTCCACTCCCTGCTTAGGATTCTGTTCCCTGGGCTGAAACTGAAATAAGCTAATTTTTTGGTTCACGGTGGCAGTAGGGGAACCTAGGAGGGTGTGAGTGGCATTTGTCAGGGATTTAGCCCATGACGTGTTTCTTGAACCCTACTTTCTCGAAGTGGAGTTGACTCTGGAAGTTTTCTAGCAACTGAACAAAAGCTCAGGTCTGTCCTGGTCATGCACATGCCTTAAGCCAGTTCCGTCTTCCCTAGACCTCGGCATCCTGCGCTTCTATTTCTTGGAATACGTTCTCCTCTGACCTGCCTGTACCACGTGGGTCCTCTTCAAGTACTGTTTTGAAGCTGGGCTCTTTTGTGTAGCTCCCACCCACCTGTAGGGCTAGCTCGGCTTAAGGGAACTCTCCCCATTGGCAAACCGGACCCGGCCGCCGCCAGGACTGTGTTTCCAAAGGTTCCCCCCCAACCCCGGCATCAGCCTGTAGCTCCCCCGCTGAGGCAGTGTGGTTATGTTCCCAGCAGTGGGGGTCAGACGCCCTTCCTCAGAACTTTCTAGTTGCCCTCTACCTGACTCCTGACTTGTATTCCTTTCAGCGGTAGCCTTCTTCCCTCGGGGAGCCAAAGAGTGTGGTGTGTGGCGCTATATTGTGGCTGCTATTTTATCTGGTTTCTTTTAATGTGAGGAACTCACATACTGACTTCAGTGGGACTCGGTGAGCCGGGGCCGTCTGTGTGGTGAGACCCCCTTTAGCGGGACTCAGTGAGTCGGGGCTGTCTGTGTGGTGGGGCCAGGGCCTGTCCCTTTAGTGGAGCCAGGTTGTTGGGCCCCGAATGTCACTGGTGGATCTAAGAAGGGCTGAGTGGTCTGACACCAAAACATGCCGCAGGGAGGGCTGTGGTGTCGGTGCTTCCAACAAGGACAGCCCTCCTTGACCCTGAAAGGAACACTGGCTTGAAGGACTGCAGACAGGCTCTGAGGGGCATGCCCTCCTCAGCGAGAGGCAGCAAGGTGGCCACAGTGTCACTGGTCAGGTGCTTCTCACCACGGGAAAGCCGCCGACCTGTGACTCGCGTGAGATGGGAAAGCAGCGCCACAGACCCCGAGTCTCCTTGGCTGTCTGTGGGCCGCCCCTGGCCACCTTGTCCTGGCTCGCAGGGTGCAGGAGCGCCTCGTTCTCTGGGTGGCCGGCTTGCTGCTCCGGTTTGGGCTGTCTTACCATAACGCCGTCCCAGGGCTCCGCAGGCCACTGTGAGCGCTGGCTCCCTGGGCAGTGCTCCTCCGTGTGGACTGTGCCTCAGGCCAGGGCTCAGCAGCTGGGGTCCTGTCCGGAAGGATGGGATCTTTCTGGGAGCTGCACCAGACAGAGTGGGGAGCTCCTAGTTTGTGGGGGGAAGCTTTGATATCCATGCCACGTCCATCCACCCCACCCCTTTTCGTCACGAGCACAATGGTCTTACATTGGATTTTTGTAAAAAAATAAAAGTAAATGGAGACTTTAACTCAAGCAGCTTGGAGGTCTTTTGTGGTTTTCCTCAGCGAGTATGGAAGAGTGACCTGAGAGAAGGCACCTGCTTGATTGCTTGATTCCAGGTCGCCACCTGTGTATGCCAGCTGGGCCTGCTCGCAGAAGATGATGGGAGGCAGCGTGACCAGGCCCTGGTGTGGGCTGTGGACCAGAGATGGGTGAACAGACTCACACTCACATGGGCAGCCTTGCCTGTGCCCGGTTCCAGGGCAAGTCATTTTGACAAAACAGGAACTTAGGGGCTGTTGAGGTGCTTTAAGCAGGATGTGGAAGGGCATGTGGCCCATATATGCAAAGTTAATTTTTTCATGGGAATTTAAAATGTGTGTGTGTGTGTGTGTGTGTGTGTGTGTGTGTGTGTGTGTGGAGTGGTTGTGGGGAGCTGTGTGTGCCTGCGATCCCAGGACAGGCGAGGCCTCACTATGAATGGCTCGATTCGGTCCATAGGTCATGCCCCTGACCTATAGGTCACTAAGGCACCTGTACCTGCACCGAGCTGACGCTCCCTGACTGCAGAGCCCCATCCTGTTGGTGCCCACAGGCCTAGAACTTGTGCTTGGCTGTGGGATCAGAGGCTTTCTCAGGAGAGGGCACTGAGCTGTGGGCTTCGGGGAGAAGGATGGAGAAGGGAAAGGGGGTAAAGGCGAGGACTCCTCTCCTGGGCTCTGCAGGTGGCAGCTTTGGTCACACTGACAGTCCTAAGAATGGGTGAGACTTAACAGTCGGTGTCCCTCCTCAAGTGGGGTTCACGACTGATCAGGCAAGTTTGCAGCAGCTGATGGGTGAGATGTCATCGAGGGGCATTCCTCTTTGGGTCTGGAGTTTTGGCTGTCAAGCTCCTATTCTTCCAGCCATCCATCTCCATGTTACGATTGTCCTGGGACCAGAGAGACTTGAGAAGGTGGCATGAGGCTGTAGAAAATGTGTCTTCCTATACACAGAGATATGATGTCTGCTTTGAGTCTATACCTGTCGAGTTGTGTCTTGGACTTATGGTCTGCCAAGGTGGTAAATGTTAGCTGTTGATGGGATCATCACTGAAGTGGAAGGCTCCACAAGGTTTACAAAAATGTGTTAAGAAGAATGTTGATGGTGGGGTGTGGTGCCTAACATCTTAATCTCAGCATTTGGTGAGGCAGAAGTGGGAGGATCACATGAGGCCAGTTCAAGACCAGTCTGGGCAACACAGCAAGACCCCCATCTCTACAAAAAAATTAGAATGTTATGAAGATACTGAAAAGAAGAAAGGCGAATGTAGTGGGTAAAGGTCTGGGCCCTGGAACAGACTGGGTGCAGATCTTGGGCTGCCCGTCACACTGGTGGAGAGCAAGTTATCTGTTACTATTTTAGGCTCTAATCCCACCATACGGTGGCAAAAGTTGTGCCCATCTCTTAAGCATATGTTAAAAGTTAAATAATATAATATATGTAAGAGTCCACTGTTTGACACAATAAAAATGAACTATTACTGGAGTAAAATAGTGTCCACTTCTTCATGGCTCTTTCTGCCTTCCACTAGGTTTGAGCACCAGCGCCTGGCTGAGTGCCCTGCTCACCTCCTATTAGAGCCCCCACGCTCTGTCGCCTCACCATGCTGTGTGCTGGCCACTGCTCTGCCTCCCACACGGGACTGCAGCCTCTCAAGAACACAGGAGTTCCATAGTTTTCTCATGAATGAATGCTTTGACGAAGTGAAGAGGGTCACTTAGAAATCACAGCTTAGGCAAATTGTTTTACCTTTCTTCATCTGTCTTGACGTTTATGAAAGAGTACAGGCTGGGTGCAGTGGCTCATGCCTGTAATCCCAGCATCTGGGGAGGCCAAGGCGGGTGGATCACCTGAGGTCAGGAGTTTGAGACCAGCCTGGCCAAAATGGCGAAACCCCATCTCTACTAAAAATACAAAAATTAGCCAGGTGTGGTGGCACGTGCCTGTAATCCCAGCTACTCAGGAGGCTGAGGCAGGAGAATTGCTTGAACCCAGGAGGCGGAGGTTGCAGTGAGCTGTGATTTGCGCCATTGCACTCTAGCCTGGGCAACAAGAAACTCCGTCTCATAAAAATAAAAAATAAAAAAGTACAGCTGCTGGTCCTGTTGTAGGACTGTCATGTTAGCATTGAAACTACTTACATTCTATTGATTTAAACGACTGGTCCCACATTTCAAACATACGGCAATGTTGAAATCATTTCTAGGGCATAAATGTCTATGTCATTTTACTGGACCCGCCTTGGAGCGTCCCATCTACCCATGCCCCGTCCCTTCACCCATCCTGCCATTCATCCTTTCATGGTGCACTGTTGAGGTACATTTCTGAGTAAACTGGCAACATCAATGCATTTCCTTCTAAATACATGGGCATACAACTGTTCATTATAGGTCAGTGTTTGTGTTTTTAATGTAAACTTTATTTTAAACGTGCACACTGTAATGCACACATCTTAAGTGTGCATTCTTTTGAGTTCTGACAAACGCACACACCTGTGTAACCCAGACCCCCCTCAATATATGGAACACTACTATCAACCCAGAAAGTCCCCTCCTGCTCCTTCCTCCTAGTCAGTCCCCACGTCCTCCATCCTCAGACATAGCCAATGCTGATTGTTTTTTTCATTTTGGATTAGTTTTCTATATTCTAGAATTTCATATAAATGGTGTCCTATAATTTCTACTCTTGTGTGTGTCCGTCTTCTACACACCCAGCATAACGTTTTGGAGATGCATCCATCGTTGCTGAATAGATTGGTGATTATTTACTTTTTATTGCTTAGTATTCCCTTGTATGAATCGAGTAAAATCTGTCCGTTCTATTATATAGATACTGGGGCTTTTTCCAGTTTTTGGATATTATGAATAAAGTTTCTGTGAACATTCATGTGCAAGTCTTTCTGTGGATTTTTATTTCTCTTGGGTAAATACCTAGGAGTGGAATTGTTGGGTAATATGGTAGATGTATACATGTTTAGTTCTATAAGAAACTTCTAGACCTTTTCTCAATGCGATCATTCCATTTTGTACTTCCACCAGTAATTATGAGACTCCCAGTTCCACATCCTCACTGATCCATGGTCTGGTCAGTCTTTTTAATTTTAGCCATTCTGGTGAGTAATGGTGTCTTATTTCATTCTGCGTTTTCCTGATGACTGGTGATTTAAGCATCTTTTCATGTGTTTACGCCATTTATATATATTTCCTTTGTGAATTATCTGTACACATCTTTTGCCCATTAAGAAAAGCTGGATTGTCCTTTTTTGAATTGCTTTCTTTTCTTCCTACATTTTTAATAGATTTCGGGGGGAGCAGTTTCAGATTTACAGCAAAACTGCATGAGAAGTACAAAGAGTTTTTCCTCTTCTTCCACCTCACCCCTCACTTGTCCTTTATTAACATCTGCCATTAGTGTGATAGATTTGATACAATTGATGAGCCAGTGTTGACACATTATTCACTCAAGCCCATGGGTTTACATTAGGCTTCATTCATTGTGTTGTATGTTCTATGGGTTTTGACAAATATGTGATGACATAGAGTCACCATTACAGTATCATACAGAACAGTCTCACACAGAACAGTCTCACTCCCCTAAAAACTTCCTGTGCTGCACCTATTGGTCCCTCCCTCCCTCTCTGAATCTCTGGCAACCACTGATCTTTTTACTGTTTTCACACTATGGCCTTTTCCAGAATGTCACATAAAATCATACAGCATGTAGCCTTTTCACGTTGGCTGCTTTCATGTAATATAATATGCACTTAAGGTTCTTTTGTATCTTTTCCCGGTTTGATAACCAGTTTCTTTTCTCAGTGAATAGTATCGTATGAATGTATTTAGTCTTTTTTATTGCTGAGTTACAGGAATTTTTTGCCCTGGACACTAGTCCATTGTCAGATATGTTTTGTAAATTATTTTTTTAATTTGTGGCTTGCCTAATCATTTTCTGTATGGTGTCGTCTGATTAGCAGAAGTTTTCAATTTTCAGGAGATACAATTCTCTTGTTACTACTTTCTGTGACCCAAGAAACCTGTGCCTACCCAACATCATGAAGATATTTTCAGTGTTTTTCACCAAATGCTTTATGGTATTAGCTCTTATAATTAAAGATCCATCTCAGTGTTTATGGTGTGTGGCAGTGGTCAGGTTTCTGATACTTTTTCTATATGGGCATTGCAGCACCATTTGTTAAAAAGACTTTCCCTTCCCTTTAGAAGTGGGGTTCTATTTCTGAGCCATCTTTGTTGTTATGCTGCTTTGTTCATCCTCGTGCCAGTTCCATACGGTCTTGATGAATGCAGCTTTCCACCTTTCTTCATCTCCAAGATTGCTTTCAATATTATAGTTACTTTGTATTTCTCTGTAAATTTTAGAATTAGTTCTATGGCATTAGCTCCTTTTTTTTTCAATTTTATAATTTCATAATATATTCCTTTTTTTTACTTTAAGTTTTAGGGTACATGTGCACAATGTGCAGGTTAGTTACATATGTATACATGTGCCATGCTGGTGTGCTGCACCCATTAACTCGTCATTTAGCATTAGGTATATCTCCTAATGATATCCCTCCCCCCTCCCCCAACCCCACAACAGTCCCCAGAGTGTGATGTTCCCCTTCCTGTGTCCATATGTTCTCATTGTTCAATTCCCACCTATGAGTGAGAATATGCGGTGTTTGGTTTTTTGTTCTTGCGATAGTTTACTGAGAATGATGATTTCCAATCTCATCCATGTCCCTACAAAGGACATGAACTCATCATTTTTTATGGCTGCATAGTATTCCATAGTGTATATGTGCCGCATTTTCTTAATCCAGTCTATCATTGTTGGACATTTGGGTTGGTTCCAAGTCTTTGCTATTGTGAATAGTGCCGCAATAAACATACGTGTGCATGTGTCCTTATAGCAGCATGATTTATAGTCCTTTGGGTATATACCCAGTAATGGGATGGCTGGGTCAAATGGTATTTCTAGTTCTAGATCCCTGAGGAATCGCCACACTGATTTCCACAATGGTTGAACTAGTTTACAGTCCCACCAACAGTGTAAAAAGTGTTCCTATTTCTGCACATCCTCTCCAGCACCTGTTGTTTCCTGACTTTTTAATGATTGCCATTCTAACTGGTGTGAGATGGTATCTCATTGTAGTTTTCATTTGCATTTCTCTGATGGCCAGTGATGGTGAGCATTTTTTCATGTGTTTTTTGGCTGCATAAATGTCTTCTTTTGAGAAGTGTCTGTTCACGTCCTTGGCCCACTTTTTGATGGGGTTGTTTTTTTCTTGTAAATTTGTTTGAGTTCATTGTAGATTCTGGATATTAGCCCTTTGTCAGATGAGTAGGTTGTGAAAATTTTCTCCCATTTTGTAGGTTGCCTGTTCACTCTGATGGTAGTTTCTTTTGCTGTGCAGAAGCTCTTTAGTTTAATTAGATCCCATTTGTCAATTTTGGCTTTTGTTGCCATTGCTTTTGGTGTTTTAGACATGAAGTCCTTGCCCATGCCTATGTCCTGAAGGGTAATGCCTAGGTTTTCTTGTAGGGTTTTTATGGTTTTAGGTCTAACGTTTAAGTCTTTAATCCATCTTGAATTAATTTTTGTATAAGGTGTAAGGAAGGGATCCAGTTTCAGCTTTCTACATGTGGCTAGCCAGTTTTCCCAGCACCATTTATTAAATAGGGAATCCTTTTCCCATTGCTTGTTTTTCTCAGGTTTGTCAAAGATCAGATAGTTGTAGATATGCGGTGTTATTTCTGAGGGCTCTGTTCTGTTCCATTGGTCTATATCTCTGTTTTGGTACCAGTACCATGCTGTTTTGGTTACTGTAGCCTTGTAGTATAGTTTGAAGTCAGGTAGCGTGATGCCTCCAGCTTTATTCTTTTGGCTTAGGATTGACTTGGTAATGTGGGCTCTTTTTTGGTTCCATATGAACTTTAGTTTTTTCCAATTCTGTGAAGAAAGTCATTGGTAGCTTGATGGGGATGGCATTGAATCTATAAATTACCTTGGGCAGTATGGCCATTTTCATGATATTGATTCTTCCTACCCACGAGCATGGAATGTTCTTCCATTTGTTTGTGTCCTCTTTTATTTCATTGAGCAGTGGTTTGTAGTTCTCCTTGAAGAGGTCCTTCACGTCCCTTGTAAGTTGGATTCCTAGGTATTTTATTCTCTTTGAAGCAATTGTGAATGGGCGTTCACTCATCATTTGGCTCTCTGTTTGTTATTGGTGTATAAGAATGCTTGTGATTTTTGTACATTAGCTCTTATGCTTACATAAAATTCATCTCAGTACTGCCAGTCTCTTCTAAGAAACCTGGGATTATCAGATTAAAAAAATTTAAACATAAAATTTGCCATGTTAGCCATTTTGAAGTGTACAATTTAGTTCCATTAAGTATATTCACAATGTTATGTAACCCTCACCACTAGCTAGTTACAAAACTGTTTCATTGCGAACAAATTCTGTACTCATTAAACAGTAACTTCCCATTCCCCCACTACTTCCAGCCTCTGATAACCTCTATTCTCTCTCTATGGATTCATCTATTCTGGATATTTGAATATAAATGAAATCATAAAATATGTGGTCTTTTGTGTCTGGCTTATTTCACTTAGCATGTTTTCAAGGTTCACCCGTTGCAGCATGTATCAGAATCTCATTCTTTTCTATGAATGGATAATATTTCATTGTGTGTATATTCCACATTTTGTTTTATCTGTTTATCTGTTGGTGGATACTTGGGTTGCATCCATCTTTTGGTTACTAAGGTGGTGAATAATATTGCTAAGAACATAGGTGGCCAAATATTTGAGTCCCTGCTCTCAATTCTTTTGGGTATCTATAGAGGAGTGGAGTTGCTGGACAATATGGTAATTCTGTATTTAACTTTCTGAGGAACTGCCAAACCGTCTTCCGTAGCAGCTGTGTCATTTTACATTCCACTAGCAGCGTATGAAGGTTCCAATTTCTCCACTTCTCCCAACACTTACTTTCTGATAAAAATTTTAAAAACTGTTACAGCCATCCTAGTAGGTGTGAAGTGGTACCTGGTCATGGGTTTGATTTTCATTTCCCTAATGACCAGTGTTGAATATCTCTTTATGTGCTATTGGCCATCTGTGTATCATCTCTGGAAAAATGTTTATTCAAGTCCTTTACCTACTTAAAACATTGGGTTAGGTTGTGGTGTGGCTGTCTGCTGGGATGGTATTGCATCAAATCCATAAATCAATAGGCAGAATTAAAATGTTAGTATTGAATCTTCTAATCCATCAGTATGGCATATTTCTCCATTTATTCAAATCGTTAATTTTTATCAGCAAGGTTTTGAGACTTTTAGTGTAGAGATCTTACATATCTTTTCAAAAGTTATCTCACACTATTATGAATGAAGTTGCTGTTTTAAAAACATTTTATTTCTGGCCAGGTGTTGTGCCTCACATCTGTAATCCGAGCACTTTGGGAAGCCAAGGTGGGTCTCTATAAAAGTAAAAAGAAAAAAAAATTAGCTGGATGCAGTGGCACATGCCTGTGATCCCAGCTACTCAGGAAACTGAGGTGGGAGTATCACTTGACCCTGAGAGTTTAAGGCTGCAGTGAGCCATGACTGTGCCACTGCACTTCAGCCTGGGTGACAAAGTAAGACTCTCTCTCAAAAACTTGTTAATATATAAAATAGAGTTGACTTTTGGATACTAACCTTGTATTCTGCAGTCTTGTGAGCTTATTCCAGTAGTTTTCTAGATTTCTTAGAACTTTCTATGTAAAAAGTCTCATCTGAAAACAGTTTTACTTCTTTCCTACCTTTATGCTTTATCTGTTTGTATGCCTGCCTGCCTTTTCCTCCTCATTTTTGCCTTATTGCAATGACTGGGACTCCGAGAACACTGTAGAACAGTAGTATGGATCGGCACCTTGCTTTGCTCTCAATATTTGGGGAAAAGCTCTAGTATTTCACTGAGCTGTTAAGTTTTTCATACATAACCTTTATCAGGTTGAGTATGTTCCCTTTTATTCCTCTCTGCTGAGTGCTGTTAGAGAATTTCATCAAATGCTTTTTTCCTGTATCTATTGAAATGATCCTCTATTCTATTATAAATTAGATTGGCTTTCAAATATTTAATTATCCTTGCATTCCAGGGATAAACCCTACTTGGTCATGTCATATTATCCTATTTGTGTATTGCTGGATTCAGGTTGCTGGTAAGTTTTTTTTTTTTTTTTTTTTGCATTGATGTTCATGAGAGATATTTACCTCTCATTTTCTTTTTTGGTAATGACTTTATAAGGTTTTGGTATTAGAGTTATGCTGGCCCCTTAAAAGGGATTGGAAGTATTCCCCCTTCCTCTTTTTGATAGAGGTTATACAAGATTGGTGTTATTTCTTCCTTAAATGTTTGATAGTTTCCCAGGGAAACCATCTAGGCCTGTAGTTTTCCTTGTGAGAAGATAATAAATTTAATTTCTTAAGTGAATATCAAGTTCTTTTTCTTATTGAATGAGCTTTGTCTATTTGTGTCTTCAAAGGAAATTTTCCATTTTATCTGTGGTGGTGAATTTGTTGGCATAAGCTGGTATTCTTTTTATCCCTTTAATGTTTGTAGGCTCTTTAGTAATACCTCCCTTTCCTTTCTGATTGGCTGGCTTCTTCATATCCGTAGGATCTGTAGTGATAACCAAAGTTTTTTCACTGCCCATATGGGCAGTCGGTCCTGTCTTTCCTTGATCAGTCTAATGAGGTGTGTATCAGTTCTGCTGATGTTTTCAAAAATCAGCTTTTGGCTTCGTTAGTTTTCTCTATTCTGTTTTGTTCATGTGTCCTTATTTTTATGATTTCTTTCCTCTACTTTCTTTGGGTTTATTTGGCTCTTTTTATAGTCTTCTAAGGTAAAAATTTAGATCTATTTTAGGTCTTTCATTTTTTCTGTAAGCATTTGAAGGTATAAGATGACTTTTAGGCACTACTTTAGCAGTATCCTGTACATGTTGAGCTTTAATTTTCTGTTCAAAATACTTTCCAATTCATTTTGGGATGTCTTCTTTGATCCATGAGCTATTTTAGAAGTGTTTAATTTCTAAATATTTGTGGTTTTCCAAAATACTTTGTTGAGTTTGAATTTAATTCCATTGTGGTGGGAGAAGGTTTTGTGTATGCGTTCAGTCCTTTTAGATGTAATGAGATTTATCACCTAGCATATGGTTTTCATAGTAAACATTCTGTTGCTGCAGAGCAAGTATTCTAAAAAGTATCAATTAAGTCAAAGTTTTTGACAGTTTTGTTCAGGTCATCTATGACTTTTTTTTGTCTAGTTGTTTTAATAATTATTACAAGGGTGATAAAATCTCTAATGGAATTGTTTTTTTGTGGTAGGTTGTTCTATCTACCTACTTACGTAACTACATACGTCTGGAGTTTATAGTTTTACCTCTAGGAGGGTCAGGTCTGATGGGAGCTGTTACATTGCCATTCCATTATTTGACCTTTACTTGAATAAACTACAGAAATGTTCCCACACACAGCACTTGAGCAGGGATTGGCATACTTTTTCTGTAAAGGGTCAGCCAGTGTTTTAGGCTTTGTGGGCCACATGTGATTTCTGTTGCATCTTTTTTCTAACAACTCTGCTTGTGGGCCAGATTTGGCTTTTTGGCCACAGTTACCGACCTCTGATTCATCTCATCAGGAAGCTGCCCACTGAATCAAGTAGCTATTTTAAAGCATGGGCTAAATGATAGGGATTTTTACACTTATGTGCAGGTTCCCATGTTTAGAACATTGCAGTTAAAAAACTGACCCACCAGGAAATGTTGTTTTGGCCTGTAATTCCTAAATATTTCTGAAATTTTCTTTCCTTACCTTCTTCCACAAGCCTCATGCTGGGACAAGGTGGAAAAAACAGATCCTGCCCCCAGGGTGCTCATGGTCCTGGAAATGTGCTCCTCTCTAGCTGTAAGTCTGGGAGAAACGCTTATCTGTGATGGTGAGCTAAAGCCATGAGAGAGAGCACAACACACCGAATATGTGAGCAGCTGCCGACTAATGCCCACTGATGACTGGAAGGTGCTTACTGATGATTGGGAAAGGCTTTGTGAAATGAAAGTCCATTATTTCCAAAGTATGTGAAGCAAATGTAAATAGTTACTAGAGTAAAAACTTACAGTGGATAATTTAAGGAAATGTTAGCAAACTTATTTTAATTGATAATGTGTTTGGTAACTCAGAATTTACTGTATGAGAATTAGGTTACTTTTTACTGGTGATTGATTTGATAACTACATCAGGGAGGCTTACACATGGGTTAGGAATGTTTATTGTAGAAAAAGGTAAAGGGTAAATCCTTCTAACACCAACACCATTACGCGGGGGCTTTGCACATTTTTTTCAATGGCCTGCAATGCCAACAGAAGAGAAGCAAGAAATATTCTACATGCCTAAGGAGATGGGCGTTTACACCCCTTTCGAAGATCTGTGGTCCTGTGTCTTAAAAGTTTACATTTAATGTGAGTGTGTGTGTGTGTGTGCGCGCGCACGTGTATATATATATATAGATAGATAGATGGTTTTTTTTTTTTTTTTGAGACAGAGTCTCGCTCTGTCTCCCAGGCTGGAGTGCAGTGGTGCGATCTTGGCTCACTGCAACCTCCATCCCCCCGCCCCCTCCCCGGGTTTAAGCATTTCTCTGCCTCAGCCTCCTGAGTAGCTGGGATTACAGGCACCTGCCACCACGCCTGGCTAATTTTTGTATTTTTAATAGAGATGGGGTTTCACCATCTTGGCCAGGCTGTTCTTGAACTTCTGACCTTGTGATTCACCTGCCTTGGCCTCCCAAAGTACTGGGATTAGAGGTGTAAGCCACTGTACCTGGCCATAATGTATATAATGTTTTATGATGTGATTAAAACCCATAATGGGCTGCCAAGGAGCAGTAGAGACTCTGGTATTTGATCTTTAGAAGATCAGTTCCTGATGGAGGCTGGCTCAAGTCTACAGTGAGACTGGCCGTCTGGCTCAGCTTGGCACTGCTGGTCTCCAGGATTTACCTGTGACTTCCTCCAGAATTGTCATTGGTTATTTCCACTCTATTTTAGGTTCAAAGAAGACTACTGTTATTTATGTGTAGTCCCACTGCAGTGCATTTGAAAGATAAGTGTTGTCTACCTTCTTATAGATGGCATAAAGCAGTGAGACAGCATTAACTACTACTCTTGGCTGCAGGAAAAAAACTGGACTCAGGGCCAGAGGAAAAGTGTCCTCCTTCCCTTCCCACTCGTTGCTTGGCTCTTGTTAATATGTCATTATGCAGGTTTAAAGGTTTCTTCACACTTGTTTCTGTTGATACTTCATTACAGTTTGGAAATGCCTTTATAGGACAACTGTGAGGGCCAAAATCTTCAAGCTCTCCAGGGATCAGGAGAGATGGAGTAGATGTGACTTGGAAAGCAATGGCCTAAAAGACAGATTGCCATTTCCTGGCTGGCTGCTGACCTGATACTCACCCACGGTGTTGCGGTAAGGCAGAAGCCACTCACTGGCTGTTCTGCGGAAAGTTACTTAAGCTCTGTTCCCTCACCCAACACTGACTGCAGCTGTGTGGAGAGGAGACCCTGAGCCAGGGTCGACCAGCTAAGCCACACTACACCAGATTCCCGACCACAGAAACAGTGAGATGAGAAAAGTCAGGTTTTTGTTTTTTTTTTTTTGAGACGGAGTCTCGCTCTGTTGCCCAGGCTGGAGTGCAGTGGCACGATCTTGGCTTACTGCAAGCTCCGCCTCCTGGGTTCACGCCATTCTCCTGCCTCAGCCTCCGGAGTAGCTGGGACTACAGGCGCCCACCACACCTGGCTAATTTTTTGTATTTTTAGTAGAGATGGGGTTTCACTGTGTTAGCCAGGATGGTCTCGATCTCCTGACCTCGTGATCTGCCCGCCTCGGCCTCCCAAAGTGCTGGGATTACAGGCGTGAGCCACTGTGTTTTGGGGTAATTTGTTGTGCAATAGATACCTAATATATCACTTTGTACTAAGACTTAAATGATATGAGGTCTCTGCACTATTAAGTTTTTTTCAATTAATCATTAGGATTCCACTGGGTTTGAGTACAAACTTTTCTGGATGTCAGAGTCTTCGCCAGGTTGATGTCAATGTCAGTCAATGTCAGTTAATGTCGGTGGGCCGCATTTCTGATAGAGCCAGGCCACGTCTGCCACTTATGCCACTTCTTTTGAGTCTTCTCACCAACCTGGCATGGTATCCAAATACCTGAACTTTAGGCAGTTACTTGTAACTGCTCTTCTCATACCTGGAAAGGCCGGCTCTGGATTTTCTCTCTGCTTTCTATAAAGCATGAGTCTTTGCTGCTTCCTGCCTCTGACTTCTGCCACTAAGTGGGTGGTGATGACTTGATTAAAACCTACTAAGTTGCACCCTGTTCATCGGGCACCCACTGACTCACTTGTTCTTACTGCTCACTTCTTTTGCAACCCCCCTCAAGGGACCAGCACTGGGCTCTCTGATCAAGCCCTTTCACAGCAGACAGGCTTGACAGATCCCATCATTCCTAGATAGCATTGCTAGGACATTTAAATAAAATAACCATTTTTGGTTTCTCCTGAGCTCTAGCTTACACTGTTTTTGCATTTCAGATTTTTTTTTTTTTTTTGATATGGAGTCTTGCTCTGTTGCCCAGGCTGGAGTGCAATGGCATGATCTCGGCTCACTGCAACCTCCACCTGCCGGGTTCAAGTGATTCTCCTGCCTCAGCCTCACCAGTAGCTGGGATTACAAGTGTGTGCCATCATGCCCGGCTAATTTTTTTTGTATCTTTAGTAGAGACGGGGTTTCACCATGTTGGCCAGGCTGGTCTCGAACTCCTGACCTTGTGATCCGCCTGCCTTGACCTCCCAAAGTGTTGGGATTACAGGTGTGAGCCACCATGCCTGGCCCTCAGATGTTTTTAAAATTTAATTTCACTTGATTCTTTCAAAGGTTCTGTTGGAAGTATGCCTGCTTGGGATGTCTATTTGCAATTCTAAAAAGAAAACAATGTTCATAGCCATGGCACATTCATCTCTTGTAATGTCAGTCCTGCCCCATGGTTGGAAGCCTCTCGTTTATTCTGTAGCCTATCCCTTGACTGGAGTGGACCCAAACCTTGGAAAATAGAAACCTACTTAAGCATTCCCATGCCCAGGTTTGGCAAGGTTGGAGATGGCAAACATGAAGTAGTCTTTTCCCTGCTTTAGTGAAGCACTCCTTCCCACCGATACGATCGTTCCAAGAGGAGGGATAATGCGCCATAAAGCCAGAGCAGTCAGTTCTGCAGCTGTTCATGTTATGTATTTATTGGGTCACTAAATCCCTGTGTGCTGTTTAGTTGTCAGCCGAGTTGGAGGACTGACTTCTGACTAAATTTCAATCAATCAATCAATCACTCCAACAAGATGGTTAAGAATAGCCTGCGCTGGGCATACTATCTAGCATCACCCTCCAGGGCTAAGACTTGTTCTTAATACTCGCAAAGTTGGCCTGGGTGTCACAGCTCGTGCTATCTGACCTGGTAACTGTTGGTTTTATACATTTCAAAAGCAGTCATCTTTTGTGAGGTTACTTTTGTCTGAAAGCTTCCTACGACCAGTGGCTCTGAGGGTATCTGTGAGTAACGCCCAGTTTAATGCAGAGACTGAGGATCTGTGGGAGAGGCGGTGCAGGTGGAGCCTGAGGCTGGTGTACCGACCTGCATCACTCTCCGTGCAGCCACAGCTTAAAGGTGAGCACCTTCTTATGCAATGTAAGGAGAAACAGATCTGTGTTTTTATAAACAGTGCAAATTATATGATTTAACATACACATCAAAATTCAATTTCCTGTGGTGTTTTCTAAGTTCATGCTGTTCTGTATATTTTCATATTTTTTCAGCTACTAAATCAATATATAGATTGTAGGTTCAACAGAGGACAGCTAATTATATAAAAATAAGAAGTTTTTATTAACAAATGGACTCAGAGTAGAAAATGCAGACAGATGGGTTCACTTTACCATATTTTGGGATCATGCTATTGCATACAGCACTGTAGGCAAGTAAACGAAACCAAAGGCCGGCTCCCCTGCCCGAGGCCTGGGACTGATGCAAGACAGCCAGCCAGTCACCTCCGCCTCCCATGAACCTCTTGGAAAACTTCTCCTGTCCCACTTCTGCCACCCTCCAGCTCCTTGAGAGAGCCAGAGTTGAGAAGAAAATGAGCCTGAAGTTGAAAGGGAAAGTTCTTGCCTGAAACAGTGCTGGGAATAAGTCCAGACCATTTCCCTCAAGAGCCACCTCTTCACTCCTTAAGCCAGAGGACACCACAAAGACACGGTTAATGGCCTCTCATGCCACTCCTCAGGTGGCTTGTGAGGGCAGCCAGTGAGGGACTGCAGGATTTCAGGGAAGTGGCTCAGATGGCCCACTCAGAACTTCTGTAAGAATTTGAGGACAAGGTCCCGCAGTCGCACTCTGAGCATCTCGTCATTGTCGCAGATGATATGGGTCGAGTCTTCTTCAATCTGGATGAGCGTCTCAGCTTCCTGGAGCAGGACGATATGGCCCTTGGCTGTGTCCTCCACCTTAATATCACTGAAGCCATGCTGCTCCAGAAGAAAAGAAAGAGGGGGGGTGGGCAGACTGCACAGCTGTGAGATCTGTAAACGACACTTCACAGACTCGACTGAACTTTCTAGAAACTGACATGTCTCAACACAATTCTTCAGACTAGTCATAGGCCTATGATAGTGATAGTTTCTTATACTTGAAAAGAGACCCTAAACATGCAAAAGCTCATGCAAAACAACAGAATTTCCACAACCTGCCTAAGCTTTTGTGAGTTCTTTGAGGGCACATCCAAGCACTGTGTTCAGGAGTCTGGGACGCTCAGCTGCTTGCACCATGCCGTTCCCTGGTGACAGCTCCCTCCTAAGTTTCAGCTGTCTGAGCTCCCAGGAAAATGCCAGGTGACACCAAGATACCCCTGTGGGACTTGGCAGAGCCCTCTCAAGAGTGAAGGAGAGAAGGCAGCAGTGCAAACTTCTCAGCTATTGCTAATGCTAAGGACAGAAATTCCTTACAAATCAGACGTGACATGGAAAGGAGGCATGTGCCTGAAACAGACACACAGCAGGTGAAGGGCCTCGGTGTGGGGAGGCCACCTGTACTTCATGGCTGCAGGCTCCCCTAGGGACTTGGACAGGTGCTTGCTCCTTCTACAGAGAGGAGCCGGGGTGGAACACTGGGTCAGGACATAGGCTGGGCCAGGCAGAAGGTCCTCATCTTAAGTTTTTAAAAGTCCAGCTTGAGGACCATCAATAGGGCCCAGGAGCCCTGCAAGGTCTTCGGGGAGGGTGGAAGAGAGCCGCAACCACCCAGCCAGAGCCTTTTTCCCTACGGGAAAATCAAAGACAGGTGGAGAAAACCAATCCTAGGAAAGGGAAAGCCTTTAAGATTTGAAAGTCGGCAATTGTGATATTTACATTGGATAGAAAGTTCATAGAAATCTCCTTCCTTGTAATGATTGTAATTTGTTGCAGTTCTTGCAAGCAGCAGCACGAACAGTATTACCTTTAGCCAATTCCTTCTTCCTATCAAAGATTCTATAATCCTAATAAAGTCATCTCTGAAGTCCTGTGACTGAAGCCAAAATTACAACCTTTAAGGTTAGATTTTTTTCTTTTAATCATAGTCAAGAAATCTCATCTCTGGGAGAAGCAGCCATCAGGGCTGCTGAGACAGAGGGGAAGGGCCAGTGTCCCCTCCCCCCACTGCCTCCTGCAAATCCTGACAGTCGACTGGAGCCTTGGCTCCCCTCTGACAGCAAGGAGTCATCTGTGGAAGCGCAAGACTCTGGCAGGGCCGGGTCCCTCTTTGTCCTGGCCTCACTACCCTGCCCCACTCGTCACATGTGTGTGTGGAAGCAGCTTTTTCTTCAGTCTGGAGAGGCCTTCTGGTGACCTCGTGCTGGGAGGAAGGATGGGGCACTCCTCACTCTGCTTTCTTTCTCCTGGGTCTCCCAGCAGGACCTTAGACCAAGCAGATGCCACAGGACAGTGGGGACTAAGTGACAAGCAGCAACATCCACTCCCTGCAGCCAGGGGGCCATAGTGAGCCAGGGAAAGGCTGCCACGTGTGGAGTTTCCACGGCACCAGCGAAACCAGCTCACCTTCTCCAGGGTCTGCACGAACTGCTCCACAGGGATGGAACCGCTCAACAAAGGCTTCAGGACTTTGCAGTCTGGTACGTCATCGCTCACCCGCTTTCTCTTCTTCCCGCTCGTGGGCTGGGCGGGCCGAGGAGGGGGCTAGAGCAGAAGGAAAGAGTGGCTTTCATGAGCTTCCTCTGAGCAGCAGGGGCCACCGCAGGCCACACTGAGAGCCTGAGACTATCCTGTCCTCACAGGCCACAGAGCCCCGGCCCGGTTTCCTCAGCCGGCACTCGGTTCAGGTTCCCTGGCTGCCGGAAGCCCCAGATGCACACGCTCTAATGCTCAACTGTCCAGCCTACCAACACCTTATTTGCTAAGATCTCTGCCTTCTATCAAGATCCATTTTTAAACTTTCAGGTGGTTCACTTCAGTATCTGCTGAGTAAATTCTCCAGAATACACTGTGTCATGCTGCAGGTACATCATGACCCCGTGGCTGGGCACACTGGCTGTGGGGTCAGACCAAAGGGGGAAACCCCAGCTTTGCCACCATCTGGCCAAGGTTAGAGAAGCTGCCTACGAAATGATGACAGCAGTGAATTCTGATGGCTCAGTAAGACAAGGCGGGTCAAGGACCCAGCACAGGGTCTAATAGACTTTAAGTGGTAGCTAGGAGCAACTCTACATGTGGCATAAAGGTGACACAGTCCAGATCTGAAAGGAATTCTTAAGACACAGTGCCTGCCCTGGAGCTGAAGTGCCACCCACCTGTGTGTGGGTCATTGGCAGGACCAGGCTCTCAGGTAGCCACAGCCTCACGCAGGTGCCCTCCGGTTCCAGCCCCCGAGGGCAGGGCTGCACCTGCCACCCTGCACGTCTCCCCACAGCCCTGCCTCGCGTGGCAGCGCTCCCCAACAGAATGTGCCTGTGGCAGCCCTTGGGATGACGTGCGGCCTCATCTCTGGGCACAGCAGCCTCTCTGAGGCACATGGCCAGGGAAATAATTCTTCAACAAGAATTCACATGAAGCGCTGTTTCAAATATAATCTGTTAGGTGGTCTGGTTTCTTGCTGGGGAGAGGGTCCCCTGCACTCCCACCCAGCACCCCCTACCTGAAGCAAGTGCTTGTTATCTTTGGTGTGCAGCACGGCCGAGACAGTTGCCAAGGAGATGCCAGGCTTGATCTCCATGGGCACCAGTGAATCTGCGAGCTGAAAGCAAAGGGCGCAGTTCAGGCTGGGGGCCTTTAATGATGACCATTACTCTTCCTTTAATCTGTATTTACATCACTGCAGTCTAAAAAGATGAAATAACTTTAAAGGTAAACAAACAATTTGTTTTTTTTTTTTTGAGATGGAGTCTTGCTCTGTCGCCCAGGTGACACACCAAGTGCAGCCTTTCATTCATTCTGGCCTTTACTTCACCCTCATCCCCTCTCCAGGTGACCAGTGGCAGGAAGGACGGGGACAGCAGCATGGCGGTTGAGGGAGCTCTCTCTTCCTGAAAGTCTGACTTCTCCTGATGGTGGGAGCCACGGCTTTACCTGGGGGGTGGTATCTTTCCGACCACCTGCACCTGCTGGGTGCCCTGCCGTGCAGCCTGACCTTATTAGGTGCTCTGCTGCTGGGTTTAGCTGCATGGTTTTTAAGACATGTAGACCCCTACCTAGCCAAGCCACCTTTATTTAAAAACAAAAACATGCAAGAGGCCATTATGTAAACATGAAGATGAATATCAAACGGGCAGAGGAAGCAGCTTAGGATAGTTAAGCAGATTGGCAAATGGTACGTGAGGCCTGTTTCATGAAATAAGAAAACGGCCTATGGCGAGCGTGAAGCGGCCCTTGCCGAGGAGCAGGGTGTGCGCCAGATCCCGTTCTTCACCTGAGGCCTCCTCCACACACAGGCCCCTCCTCCCTGCACAAGGCTGGGGTGGGAGCTTTGGGGATGGCGTTCTGCGCTCTCCCTGGGCAGCCATGCACTATTTCCAAGACGACTCTGAAGGAGTCTTTTTTTTTTTGAGATGGGGCCTCACTCTGCTGCCCAGGCTGGAGTGTGGTGGTGTGATCATAGCTCATTGCAACCTCAACCTCCTGGGCTCAAGTGATGTTCCCTCCTCAGCCTCCCCAGTAGCTGGGACTACAGGCATGAATCACCACGCCTGGCTAATTTATTATTTTTTTGTAGATATGGGGGTCTTGCTGTGTTGCCCAGGCTGGTCTTGAACTCCTGGCATCAAGTGATCCTCCTGCCTTGGCCTCCCAAGGGCTGGGATTACAGGCCTGAGCCAATGTGCCTGGCCATAATGTCCATTTTAAAGGCAATTACTGTAGCAAGTTGGATTGAGACAGTTACCTCCATTAATGATCAAAGACATACAATTTGGCTGGGTGCGGTGGCTCACGCCTGTAATTCCAGCACTTTGGGAGGCCACGGTGGGCAGACTGGAGTTTGAGACCAGCCTGGCCAATATGGTGAAACCCCATCTCTACCAAAAATACAAAAATTAGCTAGGATTGGTGGCATGTGCCTATAATCCCAGCTACTCGGGAGGCTAGGGAGGAGAACTGCATGCACCCGGGAGGCAGAGGTTGCAGTGAGCCAAGATTGTGCCACTACACTCCAGCCTGGGCAACACAGCAAGACTCCGTCTCAAAAAAAGACATAGGGCCGGGCACAGTGGTTCACGCCTGTAATCCCAGGACTTGGGAGGCCGAGGTGGGTAGATCACAAGGTCAGGAGATCAAGACCATCCTGGCTAACACAGTGAAACCCTGTCTCTACTAAAAATACAATAAATTATCCAGGTGTGGTGGCAGGTGCCTGTAGTCCCAGATACTCGGGAGGCTGAGGCAGGAGAATGGCGTGAACTCAGGAGGTGGAGCTTGCAGTGAGCAGAGATCTCACCACTGCACTTCAGCCTGGGCAACACAGCGAGACTCCGTCTCAAAAAAAGAAAAAAAAAAGACATACAATTTAAAATTAGATATCAGTGTATACTTATATAACTGGAAAAGACTTGAATAAAATTGGAAAATAACTAAAAAAGGACAACATTCAATATTAGCAAGGAGGCAGAAGTAAGAGCTGTCTCCAGCTCTGCTGTGGGAGTATAAACTGTCACACTCATTCTAGAGGACAAGCTGGCAATATATAGCCTCGAGCCAGAAAGGGATGTTCATAATCTTTGACCCAGAAATTCTAACTTCAGAAAATTTTCTTATGGAAATAAACATATATGGACAAAGATTTATGTAAAAGGATGCTCCTAAAAGTGTTATTTATAACACAGAAAAACCAGAAATGAAAATCTGTGAAAAAAGGGGCCAGGCGCAGTGGCTCACGCCTGTAATCCCAGCACTCTGGGAGGCCAAGGCGGGTGGATCACAAGGTCAGGAGATCGAGACCATCCTGGCTAACACGATGAAACCCCATCTCTACTAAAAATACAAAAAAATTAGCTGGGCATGGTGGCGGGTGCCTGTGGTCCCAGCTACTAGGGAGGCTGAGGCAGGAGAATGGCATGAAGCTGGGAGGCAGAGCTTGCAGTGAGCCAAGATAGCGCCAATGCACTCCAGCCTGGGTGACAGAGCGAGACTCCGTCTCAAAAAAAAAAAATCTATGAAAAAAGGAACTGTTAAATTATGACAGACCATTATGCAACCATTAAAGCTGAAGCTTTTGAAATATCTTTTTTTTTTTTTTCTTGAGACGGAGTCTCGCTATGTTGCCCAAGCTGGAGTGCAGTGGCGCGATTTTGGCTCACTGCAACCTCAGCCTCCCGAGTAGCTGCGATTACAGGCGCCTGCCACCACGCCTGTGGCTAATTTTTGTTTTTTTATTAGAGACAAGGTTTCATCATGTTGGCCACGCTGGTCTTGAACTCGTGACCTTAAGTGATTCACCCCCACCTCAGCCTCCTGAAGTGCTGGGGTTTACAGGCATGAGCCACCATGCCCAGCTGAAATATATATTTTTTGAGACAGAGTCTCGCTCTGTCATCCACGTAGGAGTGCGGTGGCATGATCTTGGCTTACTGCAACCTCTGCCTCCCGGTTCAAGCAATTCTCTGCCACAGCCTCCAAGTAGCTGGGATTACACGTGCGTGACACCACGCCCAGCTAATTTTTTTTAGTGGAGATGGGGTTTCACCATCTTGGCCAGGCTAGTCTTGAACTCCTGACCTCGTTGTCCACCCGCCTCGGCCTCCCAGAGTGCTAGGATTACAGGAGTGAGCTACCATGCCTGGCTGAAATATCTTAAATGATATAATGTACTTACTGATAGGTGAAAAAGACGACAGTGTATGAGGTGTGATTCCAGTAGGCACACACACAGTGAACAGACAAGGCAAATACATCAAAATCTTAACATTTATCCCTGGCACTGGGACTGATTTTTGCTTTTGTCTTTATCCCTTAGTTATGTTAACATATAATAGGTTTGTATTATTAAGTGAATATTTTTAAAATGTCTTAGTTTTAATTTCTCATATAGCAAACATCAATAGACATAACCCACATAAACAAAACCTCTTTGGAGTTCTATTTGTAAGGATGTCTGAGACCAAAAGGTTTAAGGAATGCTGGCTTAGAGAGTTGAAATCTAAACCAAGGCCGTCAATCCCAGACCCTGTAAAATACCAGACAAAAACAATCCAGAGAAAGTGAAAAAATCGTAACAAAATGATAAAAACATATTCAACATTAAACAACCATAAAGATGGCACCTGGTGGTCCCTAGCAGCCTCTCCAGGCTCATGGAAATGAGTCACATTCAGGAGCCAAGACCTCCAACCCAAGCTCTGGAGGCCATTTCTGAACCTCAAACTCCAAAAGAAGTTTGGGCACACTGGTTTTAACAATAAGTTTTTATATTTCTTTTTTCTGTCTGTTGAAAACACATTCAAGTTGCCTCAAGAGGTGAAAGGAAGCCAGAGGTAGCCTCCAACCATCCTCAACGCTGTCTTTCAGGAGAGGCCGCGTCCCTCTCTGTCTCCCTCTCAGAGGAGTGGCCCAAGCGCAGCATGCCACAGCTGTTCAACATGGACAGCATGCTTTGGCTCTTTCCCTGCTAAAACTGAAGCTAAGAGTTCACAGACCTATAAAATACTTAGACTTTGATAGACCAAAACCTGCAAGTATGCTCAAGAGGATATAAATAACCAAGTTTACAATCCTTATTTTTTGGTTCCTGTTATCTCCCCCATCTACCTCTGAATTCAGCGAACTCTTGACACTCACTCATAACTGAGGTCCAGGAAGGAAGAGAAAAGTCACCATCCTATGGTATTTAGGGACAGAGCGGGTGTCAGCATCTCCACTTCCCAGGGCTCTGACCCATGATGTGGCCCAGGGCTCACGCTGCTGAATGCTAGGTAAGGAGCAGTCCTAACAGCTGTTATTTTATTAGTTGAAAAACAAGAAGGCCCTGAAAATCCCCCCTCTTCCCGGTTACTTGGTTAAGGGTCCATGTTCTTTGTTCATTCATACTTGGAGTCTCACTCTGTTGCCCAGGCTGGAGTGCAGTGGTGTGATCTCGGCTCACTGCAACCTCCACCTCCTGGTTCAAGCGATTCTCAGGCTTCAGCCTCACAAGTAGCTGGGATTACAGATGCGTGCCACCACACCTGGCTACTTTTTTTGTATTTTTAGTAGAGATGGGGTTTCGCCATATTGGCCGGGCTGGGTTGGCCAGGCTGGTCTCGAACTCCTGACCTCAAGTGATCCGCCCACCTTGGCCGCCCAAAGTGCTGGGATTACAGGCGTGAGCTACTGCGCGCAGCCTGGTTCATTTATACTTGACATAAATCCAAAAGAAGGCCACCCCTGCACGATCTCCAAGAGCCTCTGTGGAAAGCTCTAGTTTAACCCTAGGAAGGAGAACAGCTCACCTCTGGCATGATCTCGATCTTCTCGTACCGACGTTTGAAGGGCAGGGCGAGAACCTCAGCCCGCCGATAGGACATGGCGGGGGGCTGGCAGTCGATCATGAGGTCCATCCTGTGGGACTGGGCTGGGGGCGGCTGAGTGTACTGCTCAGGACACACCACGTGCAGGGGCTGAGGAACCAATGGGACAGTTGAGAAAGGTGGTGTGAAGTACAGTGGCCCCTGTGGAAGGCCCATTCCTGACCCCGATCCACTCCCTGCCATTACAGGCTCACCACTTCCAGGCCAAGGTGAACTTTCATCCTCTCAAGCCCAATGAACCGTAGACAGGAGAGGGAACGTGAAGGCACTGGGGCAGAAGAAACATCTCGGAAACCCCTAAACTGCCTCAGCTTAATTTATCTTTTTTACTGTTTACATAAGTTTCACGGTAACTTCCATGTCTGCTCCCAGCAGTCTCTGGGCTTCCTCGGGGCACGGTCTTTCTCTAACATTCCCACATGCCTGCTATTATAAGCTCTTGGCTGATTACCAAGAGCTGTGGCTTTTCGTGCCGGGCTGGCGCTGTGGGTTTGGAGTTTCCGCTGGATCTGCAGGTCAGCTGGTATTAGGCAGTGGGCACTCCTCAGCTCATGTGCTCACCATGTGCAACCAAGGAGCAGAGGCAGAGTTTTTTTTTTTTTTTTTTTTAAACAAAATGTCTCTTTTTGTTATCTTGAGAAAAAAAGATTAGTAAACCAATTTTTACTTTGCACAAATATCACCCAAATGAAAAAGGAATGCTGGCAGCCCACAGGGGCACTGTGTTGTCCCTGCTTCTACTTAAGAGCTTGGACCAAGCCCTGAATTCCCTGCTGAAGATGGCTTTCCACCAGGCTGACCGGGCTGAGCTTCCAAAAGCACCTGTTCCTTAGGGCTAATACTTTTCTCCTCCAAACTGCCCTTTGCTCCTCCTCTTGACCTGTCTCAAAGCATCTCATGCCACAGGTGCAGTCTGATGGCTTCTCCCAGGTTTTCCTCACCTAAAGTGGAGACCAGGTGGCCTCCAGTTTCCAGGATTAGCACCTGACAGAGGGGCGTCAAGAGCTGGTTTAGGGACTGGGATTTGAAGTTAATAATGAAAAGCAACACGCCCTTCACCGCTGCTTCTAACGTGGATGAGCATACAGTGGGGTAGCGAATCACTGTAGACAGGCCCCACGTTTGCTGTCTGCTCTCATCATACCTAGAGAGTGCCAGTATTCTTTCTTCATTGGGCAAGCACATTAATAATCACCAGAATCCACTCTTGGGGCCCTCCTGGGGTTCTCCGGCTTTCTCTGTTTCCTGTTCCCCTGCCTCAGAGTTTTGTGAAAGGGCCTCTCTCATCCTGAGGTTGAAGGTGCTGTGCTGGGCCCCTCGGCCCTCATCTCACTCCTGGGAACACCAGGGAGTGGAAAGGGAGAGCTCTTCCTCGCCGGTGTCAGCTGTCCTCCTTGCCAATTCCAGTTCCTCTCCCGACTCTCAAGAGCCAGAAACCCAGCGAGCAGTGGCTGAGCCAGCACAGTGGTTCCGTGGCCCTGCCTTCCTGCTACGCGCGCCTCCTGGTCTACACTGCACCCCAGCTACTTCTTCCCTTTCTCCAGCGCAGAAAATGTGAAGTGAAACAAATGACCAAAAACTGCCACAAAACCCAAACCCAACAGCACTGTTTGTGGTACCAGCCTACACGTGCGACACGGCCCCAGTACGTGTTTCATTTAAACTGTCTCAGCTTAGTGAGTATGTTTCTAGAATGACTTTTTTTTTTTTGGCAGGGGTGAGAGGGTTTGCTTTTAAGCGGACACAGATGGTTTTCTTTCCCTTCCACATCTGATTTCTTTAGAATGGAAACTGTGGTCAGGGTGTAAAGACCACTCCTTTTCAGTGTGGAGGGGGGCTGGCATGTGTCCCAGCATTCTGCAGATGTGTGAGAACTGAAGACAAGAATCAAACACAGCTAGATCTCTCTCCCCTCACCCCACACAAGCATGAGCCACATCAAGGTGACACGACTATGTGAAGGCACAAGCAGTGTCCTTCATTACCTGCACTTCTTTAAGCAGCTTTGACACCTGGATGAAGTTCAGCCGGGTGTCGATGGGGCAGTAGATGCATTTCATGGCCAGCGGCTGGTAAGGAGCCAGGGCTTCCAGGTAGGAGAAGTCTGGTTCTAGGGAAAGTACAAGAAAGAAATCTTACAATGCAGACTACACAGGAGCTGCCAAGCCAGACAGCAACTGGGGCGCTGAGGGCCCACAGACAGTCAGGGGGTCAGGAGGGAGCCAGGAAGCACACGTGGGGGACGGAGGTCAAAGGGGCCCCGTGGAAGGAGGGGCAGGCTGGGATGGACCCTGTGGGTGGGCTCCAAGCTTCAGCAGAGGCAGATGAGGTAAATGAGGGAGAAATACATATGTGGGGGAGAAAAGAAAGCTCTTTTTACAACGAAATGCCAAGAAACAAACGATGAAATAAAAACCAAAACCACCATTTGGCAACCATTACAGTTCACCACTTATTCAGATGAAAATCATCAACAAATGCTAAAAATATCAGATACCATTTTGAGGGAGAACAGAATATATATATAGTTTCAAAGAGTCCCCCACAAGGTACTGATTTAATACAATGAGAAAAACAGTGACTTCACAGTGGAGAGGCCTGGTACAGACCCAGGAACCTAGAATCAGCTCTGAGTTAACGCCCAGGTGTGAGATGCACCCGGAAGACAAGCGCACGGCCCCGCCTCCAGGCCCGTGAATGGTCTGTAGACTGAGACTGCGATGCTCCCCAGCAGCCCCAGCCCCTCTGACCGGGAAGAGTCCTCGCCCTCTGCTCAGCCTGTCTCCTGAGGGCTGCTGCAGCCTGCTTGGCAGGGAACATTCCCCCAACTCGAGGAAGCTGCCCGCCTTGAGCCAAAAGACCTCGCTTGGTCCTAATTGATGTGACACTTTGATTCCCAGCACAGTCTGTGCCCAGCGATGAAGGACCCTGGCTTAGGCACACCAGACACACAGACGTCTCCACTGTTGTCAGGACAAACTGGCAGAGCTGCCAGGTACATAAATGCCCATTCCAGTGGATTGTGCTTCTCTGAGAATACTGACCCCCTTTTCATGTATCCAGGAGTCACAAAACAATAAAAAAAGGTGGCCCCAACCTCTCCCAGACACAACTTCTGCCCTGGAAGCCCCATAAACCAGTTTAAATGCAAACCCATTACCCAGAGTTGTCACAGGAAATCACACAGTCCTGATTTCCTTTTAGCTGAAGAAACATTTGTATTAAAGCCAGGTTATCTACTATGCTGTGTAGATGCTGTCACCACTGTCATGTCAAATGTCGAGTCACCACTCAGCAGCAGGAGCAGGAGACACCAACTCAGCCCCACTACGTAGGACATTCTCTGAACAACCTCCTGATTAATGAAATCTTGGCAGCTATGAAGTTCTGGGTGTTGTCAATCAATATCTTGTGGCCCAACTTCCTCCACCTTTAGCCCAAAGCAGGCCTGAGAAGAGGAAAGCAGTCCTGGTGACCGGGGCCTCTCCTGGCACTTTCTGCCTGGCCTGGTATCAGCAAGAGCCGGCCTGGCACCCACAGCAAAGCCATGTGTCCTCCTGCTGTGTGAACGCAACTTCCTGGAACACCAACACCTTGTCTGACAATGATGGATCCGGCCAAAGACAAGACCCCTCTGTAATCATCCTGAACACGGAACACAGAACTGTCCTGACCACAGCATAAGCAAACTTCCCGCTATGCCGGCTCCATTCTTCCTGCGTTCTAGATAAGAATGAGTTAAGAAACCCATCGCAGAATGACCCTGCATCCTGACGCCACCCAATACAGGGTGACGCCTCACCTCCGCGAACACCTGCGCATCACCGAATACCAGCCTAAGTCCTACAAGGTCTTTTTGCCTTTCTTTTACCCATGGTGTGTGTTCCCCTTGCTGAAATGAGGCAATAAACCCAACTTGGTTTGACCACAGGCGTGTTCCTGGTGGCCTCTAGGTCACAAATGAAAGCTGGGGGAAGGGCTGAAGCGTCATCCCAGTGCTTCTGGTGTAACTGGACTCCCAGCTCCTAAAGCTAGGAAGGGAGCTGGTGACAACGCTTTCCCAACAGCCGCCATGTGCCGGGTTCTGTGCCTGGTGCCCAGAGTGAGCCACAGAGGTAGCTACTGACAGTCCCATTTACTGTGGGGACAGTCATGCTTGCTGGTGAATTGGCTGAGGTTGCTGCAAGCTGGGCCAGATTTCAAATCAAGGTGTTTTTTTTTTTCTTTTTTCTTCATAGCCTGTAAGATTTCTAAAACCCAAGGCCGACTGAAGACCCTAACCCATGGGTGTCCAAGCTTTTGGCTTCTTTGGGCCACACTGGAAGAAGAACTATCTCGTGCCCCACATAAAATACACTAACACTAATGATGACTGATGAGCTAAAAAAAAAAAAAAAAAAAAAAAGGTCTGTGCATAATTTCCAAGATATCCCCTATCACAGATAAGCAAAAAAGACCTAGCATTCAAAGGGCTGGGCACACTACACTGATAAAATGATACAGTCATTATCTATGTAAACACTCTACTTGACCTTATCAAAGGAATTTTTTCCCCTGAGGGATTTGTCTCCAGAAGAAAATCCACAGTTAGAGTAAACCACAATCAGAAGAAAAAGATCTACCTCTGTAAACAATTCCTAACAGGTAAAACAAGACTGTTAGCGAATCACTGCACTTCTTGAAATGGCTTACGATATCCTAGCAAAAAGCACTCAGCAGGATTCTGTCTTGGAGAAATCTGAAAACACAGGCATGAAGGCCTCGCTGGATGCCCAGCTGTCCAATGGCACACACTGCTTCACTCTTTCTCTGCGGTTTCTTCATTCTTTGGTACCTACAGTAGAACAATGTTTGTATTTATGTCTCACTGCAAAATCCTTCCCTGGGTCTCTACCTTGTAGGTGCATTCACTCATGGCCTCAGTGGAGAGAACCAATTTGTTTCTTTATTTTTTTCAGTTACCCGTGAATATGACGGTATTGAGACTAGATTTTCCCCAGAGCTCCATGAAGTGGACCACGTCCCCGAAGCGGAGGGAAGGGTGCCCGGTGAACACCACACAGGGCTGTCTAAAGTCGTTGCTGAAGTCTCCGTGGATGCTGGGGTAGTGCTTCAGCTTATTGGTCTGAATGAGCTGGAAAATATAGAAAAAATACAAAGAAATGTGAGCCTGCCCAGGCTGAAGGGGGAACCAAAGTACGGGAGGGTGAGCGGGACTGGATCTAAAATACCAACAAAGAAGACAAGCCACGGATTGGGAGAAAATACCTGCAAAAGTCACACCTGAGAGAGGACTGTGACCCAGAATCTATGAACTCCGAAACCTCAGCAAAAAGAAATGAACAGCCCTATTAAAAAGTGGGCAAAAAACCTGAACAGACACCTCATCAGAGAAGAGAGATGGCAAATGAGCATACAAAAAAATGCTCCACACCGTATGTCATTAGGAAACTGCAAATTAAAATGATGAGATACCACTATACACCTGTTATAATAAAATGGCCAAAATCCAGAACACTGACAGCACCAAATGCTGACAAGGATATGGAAGAACAAGGACTCTCATTCACTGCTGGTGGGAATGCAAAATGATACAGCCACTTTGAAAGATATTTTGAAAAATCATGTCCACAAGAAACCTGCACATGAATGTCCTAATTGCTAAAACGTGGAAATAACCAAGATGTGTCCTTCAGCAGGTGAAGGATGAAACTGATGCATCCAGACAACGGAATATTATTCAGCCCTAAAAAAGAAATGAGCTGCCAAGCTACGAAAAGACATGAAGGAACCTATTCCTAAGTGAAGGGCGCCACTCTGAAAAGCCAAGGCCCCTATGATTCCAACTGTATGACATTCTGGAAAAGGCAAAACTATACAGATAGTAAAAGGCTCAGCGGTCACCAGGGATTCGTGGAAGGTGAAATGAATAGGCCGAGCACAGAGGATCTGCAGAGTGAGGAAGCTTCTCTGTGTGATGATGTAATGGTGGATCCAGGTCACTGTTCATTTGTTCAAAACCATAGAAAGCACAACGCCAAGGGAACCCCTACTGTAAACTCTGGGCTTTGGGCGAGAGTGACGTGTCAATGTGGGTTCATCAGCCGTAGCAAACGCACCTCTCTGGTGTGGGATGGTGCAGTGGGCAACTGCGTGTGTGGGGCAGGGGCATATGATTGCCGTGAACCTAAAACTGCTGTGAAAAGTAACACTTATTAATTTAAAAAAATACAAGTGAATCTTATTAAAATAGTTTTTACCCAGAATGTGATTTGTGGAACACATGGGCAAGTCAAGTCTTTCTGGTAATACTGACATACTTCCTGGAAACATATTCAGATTGTTATGGCCTGCTTTAGCTGGACTCTTCCTTTATAAGCTGCCTGACACTCCACACCAGGCCTGAAGTTCTCATTATCACTTCTTGTTTGAAGTACAAGTGACTTTCCCAACACTCGTGAATCACCAAGTCCTGGTGACAGTAACCACATCCGTCGCACCACAAACACTGTTTGCCAGTACAGGACCTCCTCCTGCAAAGCTAGAGCTGTGTTAAGCTACTGCAGCAACTGAATAAGGATCAAGACCAAAGACTGTACTTTCAGGGATCATTTCTGTTGTTTGCTACTAGAGAAGCTTCTCTGAATGTGTACAGCATGTGGACATGTGTGCACACATGCACACATACATGCACACACACATGCACAACAAAGATCAAATTGGCTTTTAGAAATGTGATGTCCTGGTAACACAGACAGTTATATTAAGAAATGGGCCAGGCACAATGGCTTACGCCTGTAATTCCAGCACTTTGGGAGACAAAGACAAGAGGATTGCTTGAGCCCAGAAGTTTGAGACCAGGCTGGGCAACAAAGCAAGACCCTGTCTCTACAAAAAATAAAAAAAGTTGTTGGATACTGTGGCTAGAGCCCAGGAGTTCAAGGTTGCAGTAATCTATGATTGCAACGCTGTATTCTGGCATGGGTAACTGAGACCCTGTCACTAAAACACACACACACACACACACACACACACACAAACCCCAGCACTTTGGGATGCTCAGGTGGGCAGATCACAAGGTCAGGAGATCAAGACCATCCTGGCTAACATGGTGAAACCCCGTCTCTACTAAAAATACAAAAAATTAGCTGGGCCTGGTGGCGGACACCTGTAGTCCGTTACTCGGGAGGCTGAGGCAGGAGAATGGCATGAACCCAGGAGGCGGAGCTTGCAGTGAGCCGAGATGGTGCCACTGCGCTCCAGCCTGGGCGACAGAGTGAGACTCCGTCTCAAAAAAAAAAAAAAAAAAAAAAAAAAAAAAGAAGCAGGTGCCCCACAGCCTCAAAGCTTTCTTTCAAGTGTACGTGTTGAACCAAGAGTCTCCCCTGCAGCACAACACTTCACAATCATCTCCCAGTGTCAGGCCCATTCAAGGCAATAGCAAAGACAGTTATGACTAGATGGCATCTTGTAACGTCTCAGACACTGTGCCTGCTGCCCAGGCCTCCTTGCCCCACCCCAGCATCCAGAAGGTAGACACCCAGACTTCACAGACCCTAAATATCAACCAGGCCAAAGGAAGCACTGCTCTGGAAGGCTGTTTCATGGATAAAGCAATGGCCTGTGATAGGCTCAATCCTGTTGCCACATGTTGTGCATGAGAGGGCCCTGGGCAACACCTTGAAGTGCAAATGAAGTCACCCTAAGAGTGGGGATGTGGCCAGAATGGGACATACCCCAAACAGAAGCCAAACTCTCTTCACCTTGAAGACCTCATCTTTAATTGAAGAGACCTGGTTGTATTAGGAAGACACTAACACTATCCCGGAGATCTTCATCAGCTGTCGCATGCTTGGATGGAATATAAATAGTAAAGCCGGAGCAAACATCGAATTCCCACGTTCCTTCCAGGTAGTCTGCAAGTTGAACTGACATTCTTTTTATAAACTATACGGCCAAAATTATTAGTTGTCTCAGTTAAATGGGTGAGTGGCTGTCAAAAAGGGTCTATTGTATCCAAAGATGTCAAGATGATGAATGTGATTCTAAGAATAGCAGCAGGTCTCTGCACACGTAAGTCACTTTTAAGCATTATCTATAGTTCCTGTAGCTCTACTGATCAATGCACAGAAACTAAGATAAATTCATCTTTTTTTGCCAATTGTATCTACCTTTCTAGCCAACTTACTGCATTTGACCAGTGGAAATGAAGCTGTGGGGCAGGAATTCTGAACAGTAATTTGTTACCAGTAATAAGGGTGGAACCATCGTTTCTCATGGGTAATGGTAACATTACCAAGGGTTGACTCCCTCATGCCCTAACAATGACAAGTGCACCTGAGGAACCCTCATGGTACGACCACAGTCTACTCACATTCCTAACTCTAAATGGCACCAGGTCATCTGTGACAGGTGCGTGAGAATGTGATCACACTCCTAGAAAACAAGCTCTACAGCAAGGCTGACTGCAAAGGAAGCAAAATAGACATTCAAGAGCAAAGTCCACCACAAGATGTTTTGCCACACTTAATTTTCTGACATTTTTATAATATTTCTAGCCTGTGTTTCACTATGGCATTGACACAGCTTGCAAAAACCCTGGCTGCTAAAATACTATTTAGACTACAGGGACCAAAAAATAACTTCTTCAAAACCTTCTACTTGGCATCCTGGTTCATAAAAGACCTATCCTTTACAGTATGAAAACAGCAATTACATTTGAAGTAATTAGCAGGACATTTGTTGAAATACGTGTTAAATAGTTAACTATAAAACAAAACAACTAAATCCCTAAACATATCTATCTGCACTGACATGCTCTAAGTAAAAACAGTCTACCTGCCTTAGTTGAGGAGGGGTTATAAATATGACAATCAAAGAAATAAGTGTGGGGAGATAATCGCAGTTAACATGGATGTATTATAACATAGTACAACCATCAAAAGCAGGGAATGAACAGTGACACAACACTGCCCCCTCTCATCTACACACCCGATTCAGACTTTACCAACTGTTATCAATGCTCCTAATAGCAAATAAACTAGATCTTTCTTCTTCCATTTCCAGATCCAGCCCATGGCCATGGAGTACATCTATCTGTCACATCTCTTCATTCTCTCGGCAGTTCCTCAGTCTTCCCTTGTCCTCTAGGTCTCTGACATTCTCAAAGGGTACAGGTCAGTTACTTTGTTGAGCATCCTCGACTTGGGTCTGAATGCTCACTAGATTCAGGTGAGGCATTTTTAGCAGCAGGATCACAGAAATCATGCTGCTTTCTCAGTAATTTGTGTTAAGAGCCACGAAATGTCAGTTAGTCCAATTACTGGTGATGTTAACGTTGATTGCATATATGTCAAGTTTGTCCAAACTCCAGTTACTATTTCTGTCTTTGTAATAAACATGACTTTTGTGGGGACATACTTTTTGGGACTATAAATGATCTAGTTCTTCATAAAATTTTCACCCACTGGTTTTAGCACCCACTGGTGTTTCTTGCAGGAATAAATTATTACTGCGGTGGCTGCCAAATGGTGATTTTCTAATTCTAAGGTTCTTTCCTACGTTAATTATGAGTTTACTGTTGGAAGAACTTTTCCCTCTTGCCTATGTACTCAGTTACCTCACTATGGATGCAGGAGTTTCTGTTATTCAGTGGATTATATTCATTACTAGCATTATTTATTTTGATGTTCCAGTGATCTCAGATGTGGCTTCTGACATGTCCCCATCATTCTCTGAGCATACAGCAAGATCTTACAGCCTCATCTTGTATTTTCCAAAGAGGCCTGGTTCCTTTTAGTGGAGAATGGTATCTAGAAACCAACGTGTGGGAGCTAAATGTGTTCCTCAGTTAGTGGCATGTCACTGCTCCCAGGCCCTCTGTGTGGCCAGAGCTGGAAGATACGTATGTGCACAGACACACACATACACACACACGCACAAGTGGATTTCTTTCTGTATCTACATATATTGAAAATAGGAGTTCACACCAATACCATCAATTCTATCCAACAGCACAGGATTCATTCCAGCCTTCACTCTTTCCTTATATCTAACTCTCTACACCTTGATGGATTTTTTACAAGGTGAACACATGTACATCAAGAAATAAAGCATTACTAGCTCCTCAGAAATCCCTCTTTGTCCCCTTCCTGTCACTACTGTCCCCTCCCCTCCAGGATCACTACCACACTGGCATCTAATACCACAGATCAGTTTATTGTGTTTTTGAACTTTTATTTAAATAAAATCATACCATATCTACTCTTTTATATCTGGATCTTTCACTCACATTATGTTTGTGCAGTTTATCTACACTGCATGTAATTGGAGCTTATTTGTTCACAGTGATGTAAGGGACTGTGTGAGTATACCACAAAATCCATGCTATTGTTGATGGGAATTTGAGTATATTTCAGTACTATTACCAAAAATTTTAGATTTTTTTTTTTTTTTTGAGACAGGGTCTTGCTCTGTCACCCAGACTGGTGTGCAGTAAGTAGCACGATTGCAGTTCACTGCAGCAGCCTCGAACTCCCTCAGCTTCAGGTGATCCTCCCACCCCAGCCTCTAGGGTAGCTAGAACTACAGGCATGTGCCACCACACCGGGCTAATTTTTTGTATTTTTTTGTAGAGACAGGGTTTTGCCATGATGTCAAGGTTGGTCTCAAATTCGTGGCCTCCAGTGATCCTCCCACTTCAGCCTCCCAAAGTGTTGGGATTATAGGTGTGAGCCACCGCACCTGACCAAATTCTAGATTTGTGTGTGTGTCTTTTGGTAACATCTCTATGCATTTCTGTTCAATGTATACTTTAGGAACAAAACTGCGGAGGCATAGAGTACATTGTTCAGCTTTAGCAGATACTGTCAGTTTTCTTTTTTTCTTTTTTTGAGACGGAGTCTCACTCTGTGACCCAGGCTAGAGTGCAGTGGCGCGATCTCGGCTCACTGCAAGCTCCGCCTCCCAGGTTCACGCCATTCTCCTGCTTCAGCCTCCTGAGCAGTTGCGACTACAGGCGCCCACCACCACGCCTGGCTAATTTTTTGTATTTGTAGTAGAGACGGGGTTTCACTGTGTTAGCCAGGATGGTCTCGATCTCCTGACCTCGTGATCCACCTGCCTTGGCCTCCCAAAGTGCTGGGATTACAGGCATGAGCCACCAAGCCCAGCCAATACTGTCAGTTTTCTAAGGTGGTGATACCAATTTAGAGAATCTTTGAGTGAAAATATAACCAAAAATGAGGAGTAACTATTGTCTGTTAGCTTCATTGTAGTAGAGCAATAATAACATGAGACGCAGAAAAACGTTCATAATATACCCTTGGGTGAAGAGAACCTGACAACAAAGCTAGGTATTCAGCTACATAGAAAACACCCATTTGTTCTGTGAGGGAGGAAGAAGCCTTTTATTTGTTGAACTGAAATGTTATTTTCGTCACTAAAGATGTACATATATGACTGACATAACTGGAAAGAACACTCTGACAATACATAAACCCAATTTAAAAAGGTAGTAATATGTATCGAAATACAATTCATCATGCAGTCAGTAGAACAGAAGCAGGCTATGAATTGCATGAACATGGTACAGGCTGAGCATCCCTAATCCAAAATGTTCCAGTATCTGAACTTTTTGGGCACCAACATGATGCTCAAAGGAAATGCTCATTGGAGCATTTTGATTTCAGACTTTCAAATTTGGGATGCTCAACCAGTAAGTATATTCCCGAATCCCAAGTCTGAAACAATTCTGTGGTCCACAACATTTCGGAGAAGGGCTGCTCCACATGTGCAACAGAAAGTGTTAATAGGAGGAAAGCAAGTGAAGCTTGAGTTAAAATACTTCCCTGTGTCTGACTTGGGAGGCAAAGGGGTCTACAGGTTTACATAGCAATCTATTTCATCTAACGACCTGCTGTCTGCATCTGCATCAGGTTATCCACATTGCTTCCTTCCCATGTCCCAGTGATTTTGTTTTCTTACCTCTGCATGAGGAAAAGGTGGTTCTGGAAGATACACCTTACTCTGTTTGTTGTGACAAAGCCTATTAAAGAGGAAAAACACATCAGCATGTGAGGAAGAGCATACGGTGGCATCTGTTGCCATCTAGTGGCAGCAGTGCAAATATTAAATACTGAAGTTTATTTAAAAATTTCCCGCCAGTGAATTTCACTGTGAATGAAATCCAGTGCCTACAGAGAAGAGATGTATCTTGTATTTTTTTAAACTTTAGAATTTCTCAATACATTTTTTCTTAAAATATAAACTTGTTATTTTGGAATAATTTTAGATTTAAAGAAAAGCTGCAAAGACAGTACAGAGTTTCCATGGCCTCTTCACCCTATGTCCCCAGAGTTGACATCTGATATGACTGGCACAGTCGTCAACTAAGAAATTAACATCAGGCCAATGAAAATCAACTAAACTCCAGACTTCATTCAGATTTCACTAGTTTTTCCAATCATGTCCCTTTTCTGTTCCAGGATCCAATCCGTGATATCATATTGCATTTAGTTGTGGTCAATTTCACAAAGAAAGTGATCTACACCTTGAGACATGGCTTCTGTTTTTGTCCATGCACTTTTTTTTTGGAGACAGAGTTTCGCTCTTGTTGCCCAGCTGGAGTGCAATGGCACGATCTCAGCTCACTGCAACCTCCACCTCCTGGGTTCCAGTGGTTCTCCTGCCAAAGCCTCCCAAGTAGCTGGGATTACAGGCACCCGCCACCACACTCGGCGAATTTTTCTATTTTTAGTAGAGACGGGGTTTCACCATGTTGGCCAGGCTGGTCTCAAACTGCTGACCTCAGGTGATCCACCCGCCTCGGCCTCCCAAAGTGCTGAGATTACAGGCGTGAGCCACTGTGCCTGGCCCTTGCACTCTTTTTAACAGCAGCATTGGTAACTCCAACTAGAGAAGAACAAAGGATCACAGGCTAGAGACACTGTGAATGTTTTTGGTAACTTACATTTGCTTTTTCCTAGTCAGTTATGACTTTACAATACTGAGATGTCTGGATAAAGCAAATGTGGCAAAAAGTTTACAGTTGATAAATCAATATATGTGGGTGTTGTGCAGGTTTGACATTTAAAAAAAAAGTCACTACTTTGAGGGGAGGAGCTCAGGACTTCAGGGCTTGGATTTTGTATTAATACATTGTATCTAATTTTTCCTATCCTTAGTTTCGTTTAAGTTTGGTTTAAAAAAATATCACTTTATACCCTACTTGGAAGATATAAATATGGAAGAGCAAGATGCTTTTGGAGGGTTACCTTATATTATCTAAATAGACACTAGTTCTGTCTTTATTTCTAGCTCAGGGAGACAAATATAAGAGCTTGGTTCTAAACTTATTTTGATTGTTCCAAAGGACATTATCCTACATGCATTAAAGGCAGAGATTAGGGATACAGAAGAGATTACAATATGATTAGAGATTGTGAAGCCCACCTACATAACGCTTAGGCCAGTTCTGCTAACAGATCCTCCATGGTCTGCTCTAGAATCCTCACGCAGGCACAGCAGACAGGGACCCACCCCCTTTCTAAGACAGAGGATGAAGGACCTGATTAGAGTTTGCTTCTTCTGGGGGTAGCTGTTAGAGTTCAAAAGGAGATCTGTGTATACCAGATTATCAGGAAGAATGAAGAATAAATGGCGCTTCTAGGATCATCTCTAATTGGGAATGTGACAGACCCTCCTGCTCCCTGATGGCCAGACCTCAGGTACTGCACACTCTTCCACTGCTTGTTCAAAAAAGGATCAGAGCCAGGCACTGTGGCTCAGGACTGTAATCCCACCACTCTGGAAGGCCAAGGCGGGCAGATCACTTGAACCCAGGAGTTCATGGGTTCAGACGAGATGCAACCTTGTCTGTACAAAAATTAGCTGGGCATGATGGTGACACCTGTAGTCCCAGGTACTCAGGAGGCTGAGGTGGGAGGATCGCTTGAGACCAGGAGGTTGAGGCTGCAGTGAGCCATGATCGTGCTACTGCACTCCAGCCTGGGCGACACAATGAGAGCCTGTCTCAAAAACCAACCAACCAACCAACCAACACTCCAAACCCCAACACTCAAAACTCCAAAAGATCAGAGAGGTCTTTCAAGAGCTATTCCCTCCCATCTCCATCCCCTGCAAAAACAAAACCAACCCAAACAACCAAGCCCCTTAGCTCGGAGCAAGGGCAGACACTGGATAGCAAGGGGCTGGGCTTCTGCAGGCATCAAAGCAGGACCATGTAGAAGCCAGAGCAGAACCCCTGAGAACGGGAAGCACAGAGCCAGGGAACCAGAGTGGCAGGGAACAGCAGGCCGGGCCTGAGGCTGAGCACAGAGCAGCCAGGCTGTGAAGCACCCGTTCAGAACACCAAAGAGGAGAGGAAGCCAAACCCTCAGAACAGGCTTGTGGTGGTCCTGGCATGGGGGGCTGGGACTTGCTAAGTTAATGCAAGTCTGGAGCTAGCAGCTATCCATTTTGGTAACCGAGTTCCTTATTTAGGGAAAAAGGGTGCTTTACAGCAAGGCTGCATGAAAGAGAACAGCACAGTGAAACAGAAACACAGAGAAATCTCCCAGGCTCAAGAAATCCTCCTGCCTCAGCCTCCCGAGTAGCTGGAACTATGGACGTGCACCACCATACCCTGCTAATATTTTAATCTTTTGTGGAAATGAGGTCTTGCTATGTTGCTCAGGCTGATCTCGAACTCCTGGCCTCAAGCAATCCTCCCGCCTTGGCCTCCTAAAGTGCTGGGATTACAGGTGTGAGCCACCCTGATCGGCCTCTTCTACTTCTTTAACTATTTGTCTTCACACTTTTCCTAAATATTTGTTCTCTAATGACCCCAAAAATGCAGGCAATACTTAAGTCCATCCTTTCTCCACTGCCTGTTCTTCTAACCTCAAATCCTCTCCCCAGACAATCCCATTCACTCTTGTGGCAATCCCAGCCACTCAACTACCTCAACGCTGAGGACACCCCAACCTATGACTCCAGCCTGGGCTTCTCAGATCTTTGGATTGGACAAGTTTCACCTGCACATCCCCTGCCTCAGGCACCGTCAATGCCCTCAGGGACAAAACCAAACTAAGCTAACCACCCTTGCTGTATGAACCTACCCTTCCTGTGTAGAACCTATTTTGTTTGGGGTCAACACGATCTACTACACTAGAAATTGTGGTGTCAATCTTGATTGCTACCTTTTCTGTATCAAGTAACCAGTAAGTCCTGCCCCTTGTATTTCCTAATCACCTCTCAGATCGGTTCCTGCCTTGCTTTCCTCCAGGATGGTAGAGACTGGAGTCTTCAGTCCCTCGACTTCTGCAAAGACTCTTGTCTTGTACTTCAGTTGCACCCCCTCCCACCACCTCCCAACAAACTTCACATAAATGCAGAAGGCTCTATATAAAATGCACATATAATCATGTTCATTTCCTGCTTAGAATCCTCCAATGAATCCCCCCCATGGACAGGATCCCTCTAGCCTCATACCCTGCCACTCCCCACCCTGAACTTCATACTGTAACAATAAAGAACTATGGATAGTTCTCTGAACAAACCAAACCATTCAAACCTCCCATCTATGTCTTGGCCTGTGTTATCCTGTCCACCCACACATCACCGCCGGCAGACCACCCAACTCATCCTTAAATAGTGTTTCTGTCTGGCTGATTCTTGGTTATTCTTCAGGAGCACCTCCTTCCAGAATGCCTTTCTTAACCCCCCAAACGGGGTCACCACCCACCCCTTCTCTGAATACCATACAGATATACGTAGGTGTGTGTGTGGGTATGTGTGTATATATTTCCATCAGATTATTTCCGAGTGGTAAGAGGCACAGCTGCCTCTTCCTTCATGGTACAGATTCCTCAAGGTCAGGGACCTCTTTGTATCCTCAGTGCTTTGGCACTTAAAGGTTTATGGATTTAAGTAAATAGAACTATCGATGGAAACAAGAATAATATGATCACTGAGTTTAAGAGTCTACGGGAGGAATATTTGAAAAGCTTAAAAGACAGACACACATCCCATGTCTCAGCATGAGAAACCTACTGCAAACTGTAATTTATAGGTTTTGTGGACTCAAAAAGATATTCTGAAAACTGATACAGTGATTCCACAATTCTTCCACAAAAATAAGTAAGCAAAAACAGCTCCAAGAATTCTAAGAAAAATAATGGAGAAATGTACTTTACCACAGAGTACAATTATAAGTGAGGCTGCAGTTATTAAAATATATTAGCATCATGTTGGCCAAAGAATGAATGGATCACTCAATCAGGATAGTCTAGAAACAAAACCTGGTGCATATGAAAGTCTGGCATATGGCATTAATACAAATCAGCTGAAAAAGTTAACATTACTCAATAAATAGTACTTGGACAGGTAAGTACTTGACTACCTGGGAAAAAATGAAATTAATGCTTCTCTTCATACTATATACTAAAACAAATTCCAGATAAAATAGTTAAGGGGTGATGTAAAAAAAGAAAGAAAGAAGCTACAATAAAACTGAAAGAAAGTATGTTTAGCCATGTGACACCTATAGAGGCAAGAATTTTCTAAACATAGTATCAACAGAAGAAACTGCAAAAGAGACTAAAACTATCAGTATAAAAAACTAAAAAAAACTTCTTGCAAAAAAACAAAAAAATCAAAGGCCTAAATGCAATGTGTTACCCTGGATTGGATCCCAAACAAAAACAAAAACAAAAAATTTGTGGAAAAACTGGTGCAATCAGAATAAAGATTCAGTTAATAATAATGTACTAATGTTATTTAAGGGTGGGCGCAGTGGCTCATGCCTGTAATCCCAGCACTTTGGGAGGCCGAGGCGGGTGGATCACCTGAGGTCAGGAGTTTGAGACCACCCTGGCCAATATGGTGAAACCCTGTCTCTACTAAAAATACAAAAATTAGCTGGGCATGGTGGCGGGCACCTGTAAGCCCAGCTACTCAGGAGGCTGAGGCAGGAGAATTGCTTGAACCCAGGAGGCAGAGGTTGCAGTGAGCCAAAATCGCACCATTGCACTCCAGCCTCAGCGACAAGAGACGAGGGCAAGACTCTGTCTTAAAAAAAAAAAAAAAGTACTGTTATTTTAAAAATTTGGACTAATGAACATGGCCACGTGAGACATTAACATTAGGGGAAACCGAGTAAGAGGTATACAGGAACCCTCTGTACTATCTGTGTACTTTTCTGTAAATCTAAAATCATTCCAAAGTAGTAAGTTTATTATTTTAAAAATGGAAAAAAACCAAAGACAAAAATGTGCCAAAATGAGAAAAAAAGTCTACATAAATATATCCTTAATACATACAGAAGGAGTTTGAATAAATGTATGAGAGACGTACAAAACCTCTAATAAGTAAATGGGCCAAAAGGGAACAATTTATAGAAAAATCTTTCTGGAAAGCAATTTAGATTCAGATAGTAAACATTAAAAAATATTTATACCCTTTGTTCCAGTAATTCTACTTTTAGTAATTTACCTAAAGCAAAAGATGTCATCATATACACAGAAAATGATATTAATTGAACATTTATTATGAAAAGCAAAAAAACTGGGAAAAGCCCTTCCATCTAGTAAGAAATAGTTAACCAAATCATACCATATATAAATGATGTACAAATGATGTAATAATGTAGTCATATAAAATTTATGTTCTTAAAGATTTGATAATGCTTTAATCTAATATTTAATTTTTTAAAGCAGGATTCAAAATTAAACATTCAGTATGATATTGATATAGGAAGAAGAAATACATCAGAATGCTAAGAGTGGTGAGTTATTTCTGGATAGCAGGATGATGGGGTCAGTTTTTTTTTTTTTTTTTTTGAGATGAAGTCTTACTTTGTTGTCCAGGCTGGAGTACAGTGGCGTGTACTCTGTACACGCCAGGTTCACAGTACCAGGTTCAGAGGTTCACACAACCTCTGCCTCCCAGGTTCAAGCAGTTCTCCTGCCTCAGCCTCCCAAGTAGCTGGGATTACAGGCATGCACCACCACCATGCCCGGCTAATTTTTGTATTTTAGTACAGACAGGGTTTCACCGTGTTGGCCAGACAGGTCTCAAACTCCTGACCTCAGGTGATCCACCCGCCTCAGCCTCCTAAACTGCTGGGATTATAGGTGTGAGCCACTGCGCCTGGCCGGGGTCAGTTTTTTTTTACTGTCTTCTGTAATTTTAATTTTTTTCCTATGGTAAACACATATTACATGTATATTAGAAACTAACAAATATCTAAAAACCAGAAACACAAAAAACAACCTCCTCTCATTTTTGTATTCCCGGCTTCTGTCGAATAAAATATTCCAACAACATAAAACATATGTGGTGGGGTAAAAACTGGACTTGAAGAGTGCACACCCTGCTGGGATCCAACCACAGAAGCCCACAGGGCTGGCCCAAGGAGTATCTTCTTCAGTATTTTTATTAAGGATCTGGAAGCAGAAGCAGAAATTCAGAGCACACTGATTAAATGTGCAAGTGATACTGAGGGTAGACTGCTCATTACTCAAGATGACCTTCCTCTGTTGGGAAAAATGAGACCCTGTTCACAAAGGATAAAATTCACAGGGTACCAATAAAAAGTGACAAAGGGTCGGGCGCAGTGGCTCACGCCTGTTAATCCCAGCACTTTGGGAGGCCAAGGCAGGCGGATCACCTGAGGTCAGGAGTTTGAGACCAGCTGACCAGCATGGTGAAACCCCGTCTCTACTAAGAATACAAAAATTAGCCGGGCATGGTGGCGGGTGCCTGTAATCCCAGCTTCTTGGGAGGCTGAGGCAGGAGAATTGCTTGAACCCAGGAGGCGGAGGTTGCAGTGAGCGGAGATTGTGCCACTGTACTCCAGCCTGGGCAACAGAGCAAGACTCCGTCTCAAAAAAAAAAAAAAAAGTGACAAAGAAGAATAATTTGTACATGGGATAGAGACGCCTGTATGAGTCTAAACACGGGGGAAAAAAACGACCACAGAAGGGAATGAAAAAAGTACTTTACAAAAGCAAGGGTTGGGGGCAGCATAACTGAATATATCATGAGAAGATGATGTACAAATTCCTTTTTAATGAGAAACTCAGTACATGCTGTGTCTATCTGGCTACCTCATGACTAAAAGGGATTAAATGCAGCCTAGACTGCCTGTGTCACAGTCCCGGAACGTTTGGGAAGCACCATTCTAAGGCACCACTGGGGATATTCTAAAAGTTATTTTCCTCTTCTCCCTTTATTTTTGGTCAGGTGAGTTACATTCAAACATGCACCTAAATAACTCTAAAAAGGTTCACTAATTTCATATTGTTTCATATTTTGCCAACTCTAGGATTTGATCAATTTTCTGATGTAATAAAATTTTGTCAAATATCATACTATTGCAATTTTTAAAAATCTAGTTTTTCTTCTCAGATTTGGCACTATACATTTTAGACAACATGAGATTGGGCTTGAAAATTTTTTTAACTTTTAGAATGTCATTTCACCTAGTAACAGGCAGAGGGTGACATGTGATAAGTATATACGATTTTTGTTACCAGTTTTGAAAGTGCTGGGCTAAGGTAAGTCTCTGCCTTGCATTCTTCCCTCTTTGACAACTATTATTCTAAACTTAGCAATGCAACAGATTTGGCTTTTAATAATGCAATCTTATCACAGACAGAAAAACAACAAAATGAAATTTCCACAGTAATGTGAGAAAAAACAGGAGTATTTTTATTCTTACTGCTTGAATGTCCTGAATCAAATAAAATTCATAAAAAAAAAAAACCACTGACATACCACTCAGCAAAGATCTGGGAAAACTCCAGTGAACTGTTGGCCACAGGGGAGATGAAGTAGAGGGGGACGCTGGAGAGCCCGGCTGAGTCGATGTACTGATATAGGCACTCCAGGAGGTCATAGATCACTCCAGAAGGGTAGCAGGGAACCAACACGTTTCCTCCATTCCGGACTGTCAGAGCTAGAAAAGTGGATGCCAGAGGAGAAAAAACATCGTATCAAAAGGGCAGTGTTATAAAGATAAACTTGTAAAATAAGATTTGCACTTGTTTTCCTACCTCTGTTTTTATGATTTACTCACATGTCTAATAAGCTGCTTCTTTTGAAGAAGACATCAAAGCAGGGGATGCTATAGGCTGATAATGATTTTCTCATCATTGTCTAATCTAGGTCCCTGGAAACAGAGCATGTGACTACGGGTTTGGGTTTTTACCAATGGCAGCTGAGCTTCAGGACAGAGCCTCCAAGCTCCTTCCCGTTTTAGATCCTGCTCAAAAATTTGCTGGATTTGTCTCTGTTCAGTCTCTGACCATGGCTGAATGACCTATAAGAAAATGGGCCGAGTTTTTCTGTTTGACTAACATTTGTCTGCAGGAGTTAGTACTATTTTCTTTCATTAATGTTTGTCTGCAGGAAAATCCCCTATACTTTAAGTACTTAGGCTCACCTAGATGCTGTAACTTGAGGGCTGGTGGACTTGCTATTACTAGAGTATGGTACTAGAGTAGGGTACAGTGGAGAAAATCAACATCACTCGTCATAGCTCAAGAGCCTGGCTCAAATCCTACCTTTGTCCCAACCCACAGGACCACAGGAAAGCCACTACAACCTTCCTTGGCCTCAGTTTCTGCATCAGTTACATGAAAAGAATGAATTAGATCAGTAATTTTCAAGCTTTAGTTTGTGTGGAAAATGCCAGAGAATATGTTGAAAATGCAACTTTTCTTCTGGAAGTCTCCTTTCCCCAGAGATTCTGACTTACTAGGTCTAAGGTAGGGCCCCCAAATTTGCATTTTTAATAAGTAATCCCATTGGTCTTAAGGGAATGCGGTTAGTGGACCCCACTTTGGGAGACTGAATTAAATGTAAGGTTCTTTTCAAGCCTGAAGTTCTTTGAGTCTATGATTCTAGATTATAAACAAACATACAAACCAAGACTCTATTTGAGATTAGTCCAATTATTTTTCTAAGGTACAAATAAATTACCTTTGGATTAGTATCAAAGAACAGAAACAGACTATGTTTATTAGCATGGCTAAGTTTAATTTCTAAGAACAGTGCCTTCCATGTAAATATAAGAAGATGACCACTTCTTCCTAGAGCAGAAGTAATATCACTTAAAGTTGCTGGAGCTGAAGGTCTGAGCTCACTAATACCTCTTTGGTAGCTGTTACGGACTGAATGTGTGTGTCCCCCACAAGATTCTCATGTTGTAGGTCTAACCCCCACTGTGATGGTACGGAGAGGCAGGGACTTTGGGAAGTGATTAGGTTTAGATGAGGTCATGAGGGTGCAGGCCCCATGATGGGATTCATGCCCTCATAAGAAGAGGAAGAGAGGCCAGGCATGGTGGCTTACACCTGTAATCCCAGCACTTTGGGAGGCCGAGGCGGACGGATCATGAGGTCAGGAGTTCGAGACCAGCCTGGCCAACATAGTGAAACCTTGTGTCTACTAAAAATACAAAAATTAGCCGGGCACAGTGGTGCACACCTGTAGTCCCAGCTACTCGGGAGGCTGAGGCAGGAGAATCGCTTGAACCTGGGAGGCGGAGGTTGCAGTGAGCCAAGATCGTGCCACTGCACTCTAGCCTGGGCAACAGAGCAAGACTCCGTCTCAAAAAAAAAAAAAAAAAGAAGAAGAAGAGGAAGAGACACCAGAGCTTCCCCTCTTCTCCACCTGAGGACACAGCAAGATGGCGGTCATCTGCATCAAAAAACGACCATGCTGGCACGCTGATCTCAGACTTCCCAGTCTCCAGAATTGTGAGAAGTTAATGTCTGCAGTATTTTGTTACGGCAGCCCAAACTGACTAAGACAGTAACCAACCTATTTGTCTAAATGAGAAGCAGAACTTCCAGATTTAGTGACAGTTATATCCGAAGGACAATAAATTTCTTCCAGGTAGAAAATGCCCCATACCTCTCTTAATTTAGCCTTTCCTCAAAAGAAGAAAAAATAAAACCAACCAAATATTAGTGGGGAAAAAATATACCTGTTCGGCCGGGCACTGTGGCTCACGCCGGAAATCCCAGCATTTTGGGAGGCCAAAGCGGGCAGATTGCCTGAGGTCAGGAGTTCCAGACCAGCCTGGCCAACATGGTGAAACCCTGTCTCTACAAAAAATACAGAAATTAGCCGGGTGTGTTGGCACATGCCTGTAGTCCCAGCTACTCAGGAGATTGAGTCAGGAGAACTGCTTGAACCCAGGAGACAGAGGTTGCAGTAACCCAAGATTATGCCACTGCACTCAAGCCTGGGTGACAGAGCAAGACTCTGTCTCAAAAACAAACACACAAACATTCATACATATATATCTGTTCACTGTATCGCTGCTGTGAGTTCAAAGTGTAACACTCTTTTCTGTGCTATTATTTGCAAAGATGTACTGCCTCCCTCCTTTGACAACTGCTACCCTGTAAGCACTCCTTCCCCCATTATTGTAAAATATTATATTTATTATTGTAAAATAAATGCAAGATAGATCATCCAACGTAAGATAAGAGAAGGTTGCACACCTAGGTTGCTGCAGAACTCCCCCACCATTCCATCTGGGTTTGCAGTAGGGATCTGGGTAAGCCCTGTCAGAACAAGAACATCGCTGTTTTTGAGAGAAGCTTGGTCCATGGGCTGAAAAAGAACACAGAAATATGGTTAGTAACTTTAAAAGGAACATTACCTACAAATAGTGAAAGAATACGAGAACACAGACATTGCTCTTTCTACGTTTAACCCATCATCGAGTTCTCTTATATTCTCTAAGGAATAGTCTGTCCTTAACCACTGGCTGCCTAAGTTGGGTGGGGACTGATGGGAGGAGGCAAGAGGGAGCTTTACAAGGGATGAACAAGTTCTGTATCTTCACTGGGGCAATGATTATATCAAAATTCAGTATTACACATTTAAGATCTTTGTGTTTCACCATATATACATTTTACCTCCATTAAAACAAGGTATCTTGTATTTCTGTAATGCTTTCTTCTTTTCAAAATGCTATCTCACGTGTCATCAGTGGCTCTCAAGCTTCATGTGAGTCAGAATCCCCTGGAGGGTGTGCTAAAACACGGATTGTTGGGCCCCTCCCAGAGTTTCAGATTCAGGTTGGGGTGGGGCCTGAGAATCTGCATTTTCACATCTTCCCAGGAGATGCTGCCATTGCTGGCCTGGGGAGTCACACTTTGAGAAGCATACATTATAGAATTTGATTCTCAAAATAACTCTGAAGCACAGGAAATAAGCATACACTATGGGAATATGGAATTTAGGACTCAAAGAGGTAAGGAGATTTACACTAAGTCCCGGTGGCATAGAAGCCATGAAGAACCCTGGATTGGGAACTAGAAGGTCAAATCTACTCCCAATTCCATGACCAGCCTCATGACCTCAGTCACAGCTCTGAGCTGGACTTCCTATAAAATGGGGCTATTTCTTGACCCATCTCCCCTAGATGACTTCGGTAAGTCTCACAGGTTAACATCCATGATCTTCTTGTGAACTAGGAACTCCCAGGGCACACTACTATGTGATTCTTAGGATGCTGCGTTTTTATTTTTACTCACCACAGCTTGAATGTAATTTTGATTTTTTTCAAAGCATTTCAAAAAATATTACCCTTTCTAAATAAATTAGGATTAAAATAAGAAACCAAAATGAGGGCCCATGGATTGAGAAGCTGGAGAGCTCACAGGAGAGTTCATAAAGGTTTCCATCTGAAACACATCCTTTCCTCATCTCCATTGAAAATACCCAGTGGATCGTCAGAAGAAAAAAGCCAGCAACACAGTTTACTAAGAAGGCTTACTCCTCTTTTTTCTATCCCACCCAATTTCGCAGTAAATAAAATTCCAAATAATAGCAAAGTCTCAACATCTGCATTGTGGTCTCCGAGTAGCTGTGCCTTGAGTATTTTCCTTTCACCTTCTATTATATATAAGCATGGATACATGAGCTTCATTATTTTTTAAATAACACAATTTTGGTCTTACATTATAAGCGGCTTTATAACCTGAAAAACATTTAATATGGAAACAGAAAAAGGCCAGTGGTGAAGACAGCTATATGTGAATAGCTTCTATTTTCTATTTGCACAAGTATATTCACACAAATATGTAAGAGCTTTTTCTCTGCTTGGGCAGAACTCATCTATTTGTACTTCTCCAACAAATACATATGCATCCATTGTTTCCAGAGAAGAGAGGAAGGGAAGTACAGGACAGTGATTCTTGGCAGCAGATGCGTAAGGGGACTCAGATTGTTTCTCGTGTGCGAGTTATCAACTGCAAGGAAACCAGAATGGTGAGAAAGGAACCAAGGCATCAATGGGTAGCACAGTTAGCTTAAAATGGCAACCATTTTATATGGACCTTGTTAGAATGAACCAATAATGATCCCGAGGGCTGAAGGGAGATGAGGGACTTTAGAGGATCCGGGAACCTTCTAAAATGGTATATACAATTCTGTGTGTGCCTGTGTAAACTTTTCTTTTTTCTTTTTTTTCTTTGAGACAGCTCTGTTGCCCAGGCTGGAGTGCAGTGGTGCCATCTCGGCTCACTGCAACCTCCACCTCCTGGGTTCAAGCAATTCTCCTGCCTCAGCCTCCTGAGTAGCTGGGATTACAGGTGCTCACCACCAAGCCCGGCTAACTTTTGTATTTTTAGTAGAGAAAAGTTTTCACCATGTTGGCCAGGCTGGTCTTGTACTCCTGACCTCAAGCGATTTGCCTGCCTTGATCTCCCAAAGTGCTGGGATTACAGTCGTGAGCCACCACGACCAGCCTCTGTGTATACTTTTCCATAAATTTAACTGGGTGGTGAAATGGGGCCATGACCCCAAAAAGATGAAGAACTACTGATTCACACTTGAACTCTGACATTTGAGGCTGCAGTGAGCTATGTTTGCACCACTGCGCTTTAGCCTGGGCGGCAATGCAAGACTCTCCCTTTCAAATAAAACAAAAGAACTACTGATCCAGATAAAAATATATAACACAGGTCAGGCTCAGTGGCTCACACCTGTAATCCCAGCACTTTGTGAGGCCAAGGCGGGTGGATCATGAGGTCAGGCATTCGAGACCAGCCTGGCCAACATAGCGAAACCCAGTCTCTACTAAAAATACAAATAATTAGCTAGGCGTGGTGGCGGGCACCTGTAATCCCACCTACTCGGGAGGCTGAGGCAGGAGAATTGTTTGAAGCCGGCAGGCAGAGGTTGCAGTGAGCCAAGATCACACCATTGCACTCCAGCCTGGGCAACAAGAGCGAAACTCCGTCTCAAACAAAACAAAACATATAACACAGAGCAAACTCTAGAAACATTATCTCTGAACCTTGGCCATTAGCATCTTCTTCCTTTGAATGTTAAATGACCACCAACAAACAAACAGAGGCAGTGCTACAGTAATGTCGAATGTCACTGAGTTGGAACCATTGTAAGATACCTCATGATCAGGTCAGACTGGATGTTTGTAATTTTAGCTCTTAACTCAGAGACATTTCTCGTTGATTCCCAGGGCTACTGTGATGAAGCAGGCTTAAAAGGCTTTTAGTGACACTCCAAACCAAGCTGACACCTCAAACAACTCCATTTCACCACTAAAGGGCAAATGTATAGATTACTGGTGTCAATGACCACTCACTGAGTGCTGCAAATGGGAACATTTTGTTCAAATACACACACAAAGAAAAAGCCATCTTGTCCAAGTACCAACTTAAAATACCTTACAAAGTTGAAAGTCACAAACAAGTGATTCTTCTTTTTGGTCACTTTGCAAGCTGGGGACCCCTAGCCAGCAACACCCCACTCGGGCCTCACTCAGCCACATTGGTGTGCTGAGGTCAGTAATACATGGCTTTTTGGCAGATGATGTTTTGCTCCAGTTTTCTTTCACTCCTTGGCTAAGGAACTTAATACTCAATTTCAACAGCCTGGGTCACTCACTGCCTTTGGAACATCTCCCGGACATCTCTCCCTTCCCCTATACCAAGTTGTCCCTTTAACATGTGCCCTGGGGCATCTAATACTTCCTATCTCAGCACTGATCACTCCAAACTGAAAGTACTATTTACTTGTCTGTGTCCCCCACAGGACTCTGAAGCTCCGTGAAGGCAAGAACTTTGTTTCCCTGTTGCCTAGCAAAATGCTTGGCATACAGCATTTACTAAACAAACATTTGCTGAACAGATGAATATATAAAAAGAACATGGTCTGGTAGGAAACGTCAGAATTTCACACTGGGAGAGTGCAGTGGGAGTCAGGAAGGTGAGGGGAAGCATGCTGACTGCAGGAGGCGGGAGGGCATGGGCAGGGCAAGGCAGCATGCATATGCCAAATGAATCTACTTGGCCAGGATGGAGAGTGTTCTTTGGGCCAGAGAAAGGAGTTGAGTAAACAGAGTGCAACTGGTAAAGGGCCAAAAAGGTCAGGATCATGCCCACTGACAGAGCAGGCAGTGAGGAGCCAACAGTCTGAAGCAGCAAATGACATTCTGGTAACAGCAATTACAGGAGATTTCACTAAAGGAGGTGGGTGAGAGCAAACAGACAGAGAACATTTTTAAGGCCCCTATAGCAGTCCAGACAGAGAGAAACAAATTATAATGTCATGGCAGGTGAGGAGATGGAAGCAGCAGATCCACTTGACGGATCACCTGCACCCTGGAGAAAAGTTCTGCATGTACACATCTTCTCCCCCTATTATAACATCTGTAAATTTCATGTTTCTCCTATAGCCTAGTTAACTCTGTTCCCCCAAAGTAGGGGTTTAGGAAATATCAGTAACTACATGAGGTAATGAATGAACAACTAAACAAATGCACATAAATGGTATACGTTACTTCTGAGAGAAGGAAATATTCTGCAGAGAGAAGCTGTACAGCCAGATAAGACAAACAAGATAGCAAGCATGGAAAGAAACAGGTGGAGGGCCAGTAAATCGTCTGGTCTCCCCCTCCTTGCTTCATGGGACCAACCTCCAACTGATCCATGGACTATTAGTAGCTCAGCTTACCTGCCACCCTAGCCCCCAAATATATTAGGTTTAACTTTTACTGCAGAGCTTCCAGATCAGAGCATAGTACTGCAGAAACAGCAAAACATTTGGGGAAATTCAGGGGGAAGAAAACATTACAAAAAAACAAAACAAACCTACATAGCAACTGCCTTAGTTCTTAAAAATTTGATTCAGCTGGGCACGGTGGCTCACGCCTATAATCCCAGAACTTTGGGAGGCCAAGGCAGGTGGATCGCTTGAGCCCAGGAGTTTGAAACCAGCCTCGGCAACATGGCAAAACCCCATCTCTACAAAAAATACAAAAAAATTAGCCTGGCATGGTGGTGTGCGCCTATACCTCTAGCTACTCAGGAGGCTGAGATGGGAGGAACTCTTAAGCCCAGGAGGCAGAAGCTGCAGCGAACTAAGATCATGCCCTTGCCCTCCAGTCTGAGTGACAGAGTAAGACTCTGTCTCAAAACAAACAAACAAAAAAACAAAAAAAACCCCCAAAACAAAAACCTTGATACAAGAAATCCAAATTTAAGATATTTTCTTTAGATTTAAGCAACTACATTACTGCCAGTCTTTATTTACTTATTTATTTATTTTTGAGACAGAATCTTGCCCTGTTGCTCAGACTGGAGTGCAGTGGCGTGATCTCAGCTCACTGCAGCCTCAACCTCCTTGGGCTAAAGTAAGACTCCCACCTCAGCTTCCCAAGTAGCTGGGACCACAGGTGTGTGCCACCATGGCCAGCTAATTTTTGTATTTTTTGTACAGATGGAGTTTTACCATGTTGCCCAGCCTGGTCTCAAACTCCTGGGCTCAAGCAATCCTCCTGCCTCGACCTCCCAAAGTGCTGGGATTACAGGCGGGAGGCACCAGGCCCAACCAGTGCCAGAGTCTTTAAGACCTCAAGAAAATGAGCCAATAGGAGCACTCCCCTGACCTTCAAAGGGAAAAGGATCAGGAAGTACAGGTGTGGGAATTGTGCCAGCTCTAGGAGACATTCTCATAGGCCAACCACCGCCTTCCAATCCCATGGATAAGAAGGAATTCCTGGCCGGGCGCGGTGGCTCACGCCTGTAATCCCAGCACTTTGGGAGGCCGAGGCGGGCGGATCACGAGGTCAGGAGATCGAGACCACCCTGGCTAACACGGTGAAACCCCGTCTCTACTAAAAATACAAAAAATTAGCCTGGAGAGGTGGCGGGCGCCTGTAGTCCCAGCTACTTGGGAGGCTGAGGCAGGAGAATGGCGTGAACCCCAGGGGGCGGAGCCTGCAGTGAGCCGAGATCGCGCCACTGCACTCCAGCCTGGGCGATAGCGAGACTCCGTCTCAAAAAAAAAAAAAAAAAAAAAAAAAAGAAGGAATTCCCACAGTGAAGAATAAAACAACATAAGCTCAGGGAATGACTGGGTGGAAAATGCCAATTCATTTTCTTTTATTTCATTTCTTAAACAAATTCTTTCCAAAATTCTAAGCCAGAGATTCTTAACCTGATAAATAACAATGGGCTTCTGAGGACTCCATAAACTCAGGGTCCCCAGAAATAAAAAGCGAAGTCTGTGTCAATGTGCATAAATGTTTTATTACTTTTTTTGGAGTAGTTCTCTCCGATTCTTACTATCAGGCTTTTGGTTAATGACCCACAAAATGTTAAGAACCACTGCTCGAAGGCAGACATCCCCCTGTGGAATCCTTGCTTTCAAATAATCTCTCCTCTCCTTCTCCCTCATAGACCCAAGGAACCTCAGAAACCAGAGAACCACGTGTCTTAGCTTCAAGGCCAAAAGTTATATGGGAAGGAAACAGCCCATTGACTGGCTGTGCTTGGTTTTCCAAATTTATTCCAGAACAGAGACCAAGGTGTTGGTGCTGGAGAGTCTTCAAGGCCTTCAGGTAAGAGCTAAAGGCGTAGGATGGATACCTTTCCAGGTTTCTTTTGTGGTCAGAAAGATGAGAAAAGATCAAAACAATAAACAAACTAAACCTAAACACAAATGAAAACATACTGCCAAGAGTAACAACAAAATATTCTACCACGCCCTACAATTTTCCATACTTCAAATCTTAGCCTGGTAAGGACATCAGTGTCACATTCTATTATAGATAAGCTTCTAAAACTAACCAGGCCTAGCTCATGCCTGTAATCCCACCACTTTGGGAGGCTGAGATGGGTGAATCGCTTGAGCCCAGGAGTTCGAGACCAGCCTGGGCAACATGGTAAAACCCCGTTTCTACCAAAAAAAAAAAAAAAAAAAAAAAAAAAAAAAAAAAAAAAAAAAAAAAAAAATTAGCCAGATGTGCTGGTGCACTGTAGTCCCAGCTATTTGGGAGGCTGAGGTGGGAGGATCATCTGAGCCCACAGAGTTTGAGGTTGCAGTGAGTCACGATCATGCCACTGCACTCCAACCTGGGCAACAGAGTGAGACTGTCTCAAAAATAAATAAATAAAGTAAGTAAATAATAAAACTAAGCCCTAACGTCTAGGTATATGCAGCTTTTGCTATATTATGCTGGGGAATTTCACATCTCAAATTCAAGTCTACCCCTGAAGTCAGGCAGAGTAGCCAAGAAGCTATTGAAATAATATGACTATTAAGTTGACTTTTCAAACCAACATAATACAAAATGTAGTATTCAAATACAGGTTCGCAGTCACAAGCAAATCCATTCATTTGATTAGCCAGGGCCAGAAAGGCTGCGGCTTCAATAATCAAAAGTGCTTGCTAGTTATTGCCAATACATTTATGGGATCTTTCCAACAGGTGCTGCTTGTTTTGTTCTATTAGTATTACCATTTTTAAACTGTGTCCTGGGCCCTTTTTCTGGGCAGACTGTACAACTGTTTGAAATAAGTTTTTTTAAGGAAAAAAGTTTTAAGCCATTTAAATGTCCAACAGTGGAAGAGTTAAACATTTCATGGTATATCCATGTGACAGACCACCAAACAGATATCATATGTCATGTGGTAGAACCCATGATGACCTAAGTAAAGTTCACTACACAGTTCATCAGAAAGAGTAGAAAAGCAGGCTGCAAATAGCTCTTAATGTCAGGATTCATATAGTTTTTATCTTTTCTCTGAGATTTTTGTATTTTCCAAAATTATTACAATAAATACAAATTAAAATTTTCTAATCAGAAATAGAAGAAAATAATATTATTTCAAAATAAGACATCTATTATAACTCCTGACAAGACCACACATGGGCATGAGCTGCTGGCATGCTCCCAGAATCTATTTTTATTTTTATTTATTTATTTTGAAACAGGGTCTCACTTTGTTGCCCAGGCTGGAGCACATTGGTGCAGTCACAGCTCACTGCAGCCTCAACCTCCCTAACTCAAGCGATCCTCCCACCTCAGCATCCCGAGTAGCTGGGACAACAGGTATGTGCCACCCCGCCCAGCTTCTTTCTTGATTTTTTGTAGAGACGGGGTCCCACTATATTGTCCAAGCTGGTCTTGAACACTCCTGAGCTCAAGCAATCCTCCCACCTTGGCCTCCCAAGGTGTTGGGATTACAGGCATGAGCCAATATGCTCTGCCACACTCCCAGAATCTAAACTGAGAGGACAGAGACGCTCAGAAGCAAGGGCAGCTGACAAATTTGAGAAACTAAATCAAAACTGGAATAAATTCCTGGGGAAACTAGGGGTCTTGGAATGAGGACAAAATGGCAGGCAATCGCCCCTACTGCGGGTGGAGGAGAGGCTGGGTAAAAACCCTTTGTCCTTTTTTCTTTCCTCCGTATTACAGTTGGCAGATTGTGGAAGGTTCAATACCCCCCCCTCCTCCTGCATGAGGAAGGAAATGCCAGAACAGTGGGATGAAGGTTCGCAGAACACCAAGCCACTCCTTAATTGTTCCCTCACACCACAAGGGCGAAGTGGTGACAAGTCAGGGAGACACTCAGGAGAAACAATGCCTGAAGCAGTGGTATGAGAGGAGAGTCCCTGAGGGTCAAGCAAGAAGAGCTCACAGGGAATCAAACAAGACCACCAAGGAAGGCAGCATCTACTAAACATGGTGAGCTAAAATCTATCCCCACAGGGAGAATTAGTGAACCAGAGAGTAGGAATATATGTATTAAAATGTCCCAAAAATACACAGAGGGCGATTAAAATGAGCAGGTATAAAGAGAAACACCTAGAAATACTGTGAACAAAAGTATAGTTGTGGAAATGAAGAGTTCAATACATAGGCTGAGGAGCAGCATGAATACGGCTGAGAATGAATTCAGGGGCTGGAAGATTTTTTCCAGGAGGCTTCATGAAGTAGACGGGAAATACACAAGAAAAAAGACATGCAATACACAGAAGTGTCAGTATCTATATACTAGAAATTCCATAAAAAGAAAAAGAAAATCAACCAGGAGTAAGTAATTTAAAATATGACTAAGAATTTACTTAAGTTAAAGGAAATTGGAAGATCTCACAGATACTACATTCACAGGAAAAACACACATTGAAGAGAAATCATTTTAAAACTTACAAATATTAAAGTGAAAATTCTAAAAGCAGATCCCATATAATGGAACGCAAATCTAAATGGCTTCAGGGTTCTTAATGACAACAAGCGATACAAGTGGAAAATGAAGTCATATTTCCAAAGCTTTATCCTATCGAAGTTTTTTGCCTTTGATTTTTAATCCATCCAAGCTATCATTTAAATGTGAGGAAAAAATTAAAGACATTCTTAATAATTCAAGGCCTCATAGGCTTACCGCTTCAAGACCCTCTAGATGCCCATTCCTCAAGCATTCCTGGAAGAAGAAAAGTCAATCTAGCAGGATGTTATGAGATCCTGTTTATGGAAAGTAAGGTTGAAAAACTTACAATATATCTCAACGAAGATCACTGTTGTTGCAATAAGGAATATATTCACCACCGTATTATGTGTGTTCTAAATGACCCAGAACTAAAATTCTAGATGGTTTCACCATGGTCATCATGGGGTATGATGTGCAAAGGAAGAGAGAAAGATAGGGGAGACGAGGACAGTGTGGCTTTGGGAGGAAAGATACAGATACTGATAAGTAAGATAGTCACAGAAAAAATAAATAAGAAATAACTCAAAAGAATAAAAATAAAATGTGCATTTTCACATATACAGAAGGAAATTTACACTTCTAAAGGAAGGCAAGAAAGGACTAGGAAAAGAATGAACTAAAAACATGAAAGAAGATGGCAAAACTACAATAGTCATCACAAGAAGCATAAACAGGCTCACCAACCAAGAGACACTAGATAAAAAAAAAAATCCTGGCCAAGCACGGTGGCTCATGCCTGTAATCCCAGCACTTCGGGAGGCCAAAGGTGGACCAATCGCTTGAGCCCAGGAGTTTGAGACCAGCCTGGGCAATATAGGAAGATCCTGTCTCTACAAAAAATACAAAAATTAGCCAGGCACGGTGACATGTGCCTGTAGTCCCAGCTACTTGGGAGGCTGAGGTGGGAGGACTGCTTGAACTGCGGAGGCAGAGGCTGCAGTGAGTTGAGATTGCACCACTGTACTCTAGCCTGAGCGACAGAGCAAGACCTTGTCTCAAAAAAACAAAACAAAACAAAAAAAACCAGGCACATATGAAATGGGAAAAAGCCTCTTGGCTTTTAATGCAGTTTTTATAGAGAAAAAAAGAAAGCATCGAAGCATCCTGATAAAAAGAATAACTGATTGATAAAACATAATGATCATGAATATATGGACTCCTGAGTATACAGCTTAGAAATATTAAAAAAGTAAAAATTGGCAAACTACAGTGAGAAATAGATAAATCAACAACTAACACACCCTTTTCAGAAATCAGTAGCTAAGCAAAGATATAAGACTTGAATAATGCAAAAAACTCATACATAGAAATATTTTACCCAACAGTGAATACACATTCTTTTCCAAGACACGTAGAACATTTACAAAAATAGATTGTGCTTCAAAGGAAGACTAATCAAATTTCAGTCCATCAGGATATGTTTATTATAATGCAAAAGATTAGAATCCTGAAACATATGCTTAAAAACATTTCCTCTAATCCTACGTCTAATCAGACTGGATGGACTAGAAACAAACAATCACACTGTAAAATAACCTTTGGTTATTTAAATCATGAACATTATAGAGAAAATTATGACATACTTAGAGATGAATGACAAAGCACTGCGTATCAAAAATGTAACAGAGTAAAATTATACTAAGAAACCGGTTGCTTTAAATACATTTATCAAAAAGCAAACACTGAAATACACTTAGCAAGTATTAAACAGAGTAAATCCAAAGTAAAGAAGGAAGGAAGGAAATAAAGGGCAGAACAAAGGATGAGAATACAACCAAAATGATTAAAAGCAAAAACTTATTTTTTGAATAAAATCAATAATACAGACAAACTTCTGGCAAGTCTGATCAAGATGATGATGAAAATAAAATTTAGAATGAAAACAGACTTACACAAAAAGGTTAAACAAATAAAAGAGGATTATAAATAGCTCTATGCCTATGATTTTGAAAACCTAAGCAAAAAGGACAAATATCTGCCAAAATTGTGGCACAATTTTGGCCCAGAAAATATAGTTCAATAATGGTAATCCAGGTCCAGACAGTTTTATGGAACATTTGACCAAACTTTCAGGAAAAGATAATCTCTACCTCATATACTTTTTTCTGACATTAGAAAGAGGGAAAGGCTCCCAAATCACCTTATGAGACTAGTAACACCTTGGCTTCCAACAAACAAAGGTAGTACAAGAAAATAATGTATGGGCCCATTTTTCACCTATGACTATAGATTATAAACTTCAATAAAATATTCACCAACTCATTCCTGGAGAGTATTTTAAAAAGAATAGATTGTAATCAAGCAAGATTTATCCCAGGAATATTGGATGGTTAAATGTGAGAAAAGCTAACACTGCAGTTCACTACATTAATGGTCCAACAAACAAAGGTAGTACAAGAAAATAATGTATGGGCCCATTTTTCACCTATGACTATAGATTATAAACTTCAATAAAATATTCACCAACTCATTCCTGGAGAGTATTTTAAAAAGAATAGATTGTAATCAAGCAAGATTTATCCCAGGAATATTGGATGGTTAAATGTGAGAAAAGCTAACACTGCAGTTCACTACATTAATGGTCTCAAAGGAGAGAAATCAAAGTTGATCTCATATGCTCAAAAGCATTTGATAAGGTATAACACTTATATCTGACTTTTAAAAAATCAGAAAGTTGGGGATAAAGGAGACACTCCTTAACTTGACAAATAAATATGGTGCAGTAAGCGTGATGTTTAACGAAGAAACTACAAAAGCTTTCCTTTTACAGCCTTATACAAGACAAGGATGTCCACTATCATCATTGCTGTGTAACGTAGTATTATAGGGCTCAGTCACAAGATAAGAAAAATAAAAGATACAAAGGTTAGAAGAGAGGTGAGAAAACTGTTACTTCTTTGCAAGATAATATCAATAGATTATTAGAATTAAGAGAATTTAGCATGGTTGCTAAATATCAAATCAATTAAAAAATTAATACTGAGACCTCATGCTCAGTAAAGGCTAGTTCTCTTCCTTCTCCCTTTGGGAGGCTGCACTCTTTGGCCTCAATTTTCCTTTAACTCTCCATCCATTCTTACACAAGACTATTTTTCTTTCTTCCACTGTCTGTTGGTAAAAGTTCCCTATGGATCAGTCTTTGGCCCTCAGCCCTTTATTTAGATTTTTTTTTTTTTTTTTGAGACGGAGTCTCTCTCTGTTGCCCTGGCTGAAGTGTAATAGTGCGATCTCGGCTCACTGCAACCTCCACCTCCCGGGTTCAAGCGATTCTCCTGCCTCAGCCTCCTGAGTATTTGGGATTACAGGTGAACACCATCACACCGGTTAATTTTTGTATTTTTAGTAGAGACGGGGTTTCACCATGTTGGGGTCTTGAACTCCTGACCTTGTGATCTGCCTGCCTTGGTCTCCCAAAGTGCTGGGATTACAGGTGTGAGCCACCGTGCCCGGTTAGATTTTTAAAACGTGACAACCCTCCAGTTTGTCTCCAGACTTGCCTCCACATCCCAGTTCCAGCCCCATATTTACATCTGTCTAATGTTCTCTCAAATTCACATTCATGAAACCTACTATCCTCTTCTGCAACAAATGTCCCTCTGCCAACTCTTCCTTGTTAACTGGAATGGCCATTAACACCATTCTCAATGTCATGCAGACATAAGATCTGTAACTTTTATTCTTTCTTTTCTGAAGACAGTGGGCATTCAACAAATGTTTCTTGCATTAAAGATCCGCCAATGTTTTAACTCTTTTCTCCATTCTTACTGCCTCAGGCTTAATCCAAAGCCTTATTTCCCCATGTTTATCAGAATTCTATAGCAGCCTGTGATATTCTTCCTAGTTAGTAAAGATTGTACTCAAGTAGACCAGGGGTTAGCAAAGTTTGCTCTAACGTTTAAAGTAGAATTCTGCCATTATAACTTTTTTTTTTTTTTTGAGACAGGGTCTTGCTCTGTTGCCCAGGCTAGAGTACAATGGCACAAACATGGCTCACTGCAGCCTCAACCTCCTAGGCTGAAGAAATCCTCATGCCTCAGCTTCCCGAGTAGCTGGGACCACAGGCGCATGCCACTGCACCTGGCTTTTTTTTTTTTTTTTTAACTTTTTGTAGAGATAGGATCTTGCCATGTTGCCCAGGCTGGTCTCTAAGTCCTGGGCTCAAGCAATCATCTTGCCTTGGCCTCCCAAAATGCTGTGATTACAGGCATGAGCCACCTTGTCCAGCCTATGGTGTATATTCAGCCATAAACATTCCATAAACAAGTGGGTGTGGCTGTACTTAAACAAAATATTATATGCCAAAATAGGTGGCATGCTACATTTAGTGCCCAGGCCACAGTTTGCTAACATCTGCATTAGTCTATCAAGTTTTTCAAACCAAAACTTTTTGCATCCCTGCCAATTCAATACAGAATCCAATTACGTGGGTAGAGAAAAATCTAATTTTTTTCTTTTTTACGTATAACACAGGTTGCCAGCTAGAAATTAAAATTAATTACTTAGGTATGTTGCTCATTACTTTCAAGACATTATTTTCCCTTTAAATTTATGGACCTTGTAAGAATAATTTACTGGAAATTACATCAATAGTACTGTAAAGGCTTTGAACTAAGCAGGACAAATCGTGAGAGTTGGCAACCAAGTCATCTTTCTGTCTTTTATGGAAGAACATATCAGGAATGATAGAAGCTGCCAATAAAAAATTTTGATTCAATGAAGCAGATGATGGTGACATTGATAGGCTTTTGATTTCAATAACCAGGAAGGACCCAGAATTCCGCCAGATGCAGGAAAAAATAGCAACGTCCCCTCTAGACCTTGAGATGAAACTTGGCTATAAAATAAGGTATAAAGAAATAATACAGAATGGCAGCTCAGACAGCCTATTGTTCAACACTAGAGCACAGCATGGTTCTCCCTGTATTAAAATGGGGTCTGTTAATTATTGACTTAGCCATTCCATAATGCATGCACATATCAAGACATCATGCATACCATAAATATATACAATTTTTATTTGTAATTAAAAAATGAATAATTTCTTTCTTTCTTTACTGATAGTGCTCTAACATGGTGAATGTTCTTCAAACCCACTGGACTTTGTGTAAGAAGCATGGTTAGCACCAACCCCACAGAGTGATATGGTACAAGAAGGGAAAAGATGATCTGTATGCCGAGGGAAAGTGGCTTAATGGCAGGAAGGGGTGGCTATGTAGGCAGACCAAGCCAATCTTCTGGAAAAAGGCTAAAACTACAAACGAGATTGTGCTAAAGCTTAAGTGTTGGGCCCAACTGCAGATCTAGGAGAATGCTGGCTACTAAGAGATACAAGCATTTTTAACTGGGAAGGGATAAAAGGAGAAAAGGCCAAGTGATCCAGTTCTTAGCTTCATTTTTGGTTTTATTATGAAGACAATAAAAATTTGAGGTTATGTTAAAAAATAAATAGGCCAGGTGTGGTGGCTATAGTCCTAGCTACTTGGGAGGATTGCTTGAGCCCAGGAGTTTGAGATTACAGTGAGCTATGACTACACCACTGTACTCCAGTCCAGGTGACAGAACAAGACCTTCTCTCTCTCTCTCTCTCTCTCTCTCTCTCCGTAAATAGATGTAGATAAACAAATGTAATATGGACTTCCACAAGTTACCTAATGTATCTATATACCCATTCAACAGCTAACTAATGTCCCCCCACTCCCTATTACAAACATAGAAATAACCAACATTCAGGAAATGAACAGTAAATTATTTACAAATACCTAAAAAGGAGTAAGTATCACATTCATAACAATGTTTATATGTGCTAGGCTTCTTGCCAAATATGACTGGAATGAATAACTTAAAACGTTCCAATAGTTTCCCTCTCCATATTAAAATAAAACCAAAATTCCTCCTCACAGCCTGCTAGCACTACATGACATGGTGTCTGCCACTCTCTTGGACCTCAATGCTGACCTCCATGCTGTGACCACAAAAGCCTTCTCTGCCCTTCAAACATGCCCAGCTTATTCTTACTTTAGGGGCCCTTCACTGGCCATCCCTTTGTAATACAAACACTCACGGCTTTACGTGGCTAATTTCTCTGTTTTTCTTTTTTCTTTCTCTCTCTTTTTTTTTTTTTTGTTCAGATGGAGTCTCACTCTGTCACCCAGGCTGGGTACAGCCGCATGATCTCAGCTCACTGCAACCTCTGTCTCCCGAGTTCAAGTGATTCTCCCGCCTCAGCCTCCCAAGTAGCTGGGATTATAGGTGCACACCATCACACCTAATTTTTGTATTTTCAGTAGAGACGCGGTTTCACCATGTTGGCCAGGTTGGTCTTGAACTCCTGACCTAAAGTGATCCACTCGCCTTGGCTTCCCAAAGTGCTGGGATTACAGGCATGAGCCACCATACCCGGCCTTTTTTTTTTTTTCTTGAGGCATAATCTCACTCTATTACCCACACTGGAGTGCAGTGGCGCAATCTCGGCTGACTGCAACCTCCGCTTCCCAGGCTCAAGCGATCCTTCTGCCTTAGCTTCCTGGGACCACAGCGTGTGCCACCACACCCGGGTAATTTTTGTATTTTTTGTAGAGACAGAGTTTTGCCATATTGCCCAGGCTGGTCCTGAACTCCTAGGCTCAAGCAGTTATCCCATTTCGGCCTCCCAAAATGATGGGATTACAGGTATGAGCCACCAGGCCCAGCCGACAAGGTTTATCTCTCCAGGTCTCAGTTCAAGTGAGATCTTCCCATTGGCTTTCCTGGGCACCCAATCTAAACCAATGGCCATCATTCTGAAAATCACCCTGCTTTACTGTTTTCAGTACTTGTATCTCAATCGGAAATGACCATGCACTTTATTTGTTTACCTACTATACACCATCCTCTCCCCAACATCATCAACTCCCCTACAACATAAGATCTACGGGCATGTGCTTTGCCCGTTGGTCACCACTGAATCCCCAATACCCAGATGTGTGCATGACACTTGACACTTGGCCCTTGGGAAGGATTTTAAACAGTTAATATTTGCTGAGTAAATGCATAACCATCTGTGTCCCACATCAGGCTATGGTCTTTGGAAGGCCTGGGGGATTTCAGAATCCTAGGAGTGACCCTCAAGCTAGCAGGACTATTTCAGAGAAACCTGTAGGTCAAAATGTTGAGACTCAAATAGTCTACCTTGGCTAGAGAGTATCTGTAGAAAACCATATTTGGAAGATTTAAAAATGGCTGATGGTTCCTTGGATACATTCTGAATTTGACTTAAGTAACCAAAAAGCTGAGTTGCTAGAAGAGAATTTGGGATTACCTGGGGGTGTGTGGTAAGCAAGGAGGATCCAGAGACATAAGACACTTTCTCGTAATGAGACTGGATGATCCAGTTGGAGCTCCCAAGGGCATAGCCAGAGCTCAGAGGAGTCACCTGGACCGCACCAAAAAGCTCCTAAAAGAGAACCACAGTAAGAATGTGCAATGAGCTTACAGTGACAGTCACACGAGGTAATTCTGCAGGGAAAAACAACAGAAATATCCTCAGTTTAAAAACAAAAATTATTTTAAAGTAAACCAGAGACTGGGCGCAATGGCTCACGCCTGTAATCCCAGCACTTTGGGAGGCTGAGGCCAGGAGTTCAAGACCAGCCTGGGCAACATGGTGAAACCCTGTCACTACAAAAAAATACAAAAATTAGCTGGGCATGGTGGCACATGCCTGTAGTCCTCAAGCAGCTACTTGGGGAGGATCACTGGAGCCCGGGAAGTTGAGGCTGCAGTGAGCCATGTTTGTATCACTGCGCTCCAGCCTGGGTAACAAAGCGGGACCTTGTCTCAGTCAATCAATCAATAAAGTAAACTTGAAAGTTTTAAGGAAAACAGAAAGATGATGGAGATCAACTGGCAGACAAAGAAAGCAATCCTATAATCTTTACTTGTCACCTGAGAGCTTCAGCTCTCTTCCATGTCCCCAGGCACTCAAGGTTCACACATTAAAAGGGAGAGATGAAATATTACCAAACAGACCAAAGACTCACACACTTTGGCTTTCCTTTTTCATTTTCAGTTAGGTGTTAGGCCCTTGTTGTTCGGTACTGAGTAGCTCTGGGCACAGGATGACAGTAAGAAATGGGAAGGCTTATCATTTAGGTCAGAGCTCAAAAGTCACACTTGGCAAACTCTTCTCTTTTCCCGTTTCACCCATCCAAAATCTATAAAATCTAATGTGAACAGGATGAGACGCCTTTGTCCCGACTCCCTGCACACTGGCCAATCGAATGCTGGCTGGTGATGGAGATGTGAGGGTGGGGAAAGAGCACCAATAAAATCCTGCGCGGAACGGAGGAAAGAACAGAGGCTCTGGATCCTCAGCAATGGAATGGCTTTAAAAACGTAACTATAGGATTCTTCCAAACAACAAACAACAATATGAATGGAAAGCATTCATGAATAACTGAAATGTAATATGAATACTCACAATTTTCTGAGAATATCCCACCAGCTGGATTTTACTAAGGGCAGAGTTCACCTCTTGCATTGTATAGCATCTTCTCCAGGTTGAGACTTCCACTGCATCCTTGAGAGGAGAAGGTAACAGCCTGCAAATGGATCACAATGTCAACTACCAGGTGAACATTTCTTCATGTTCTACAGCATTCCTTTCTAGTAATTTGTCCATTTGATCCAAATGGTTTAATTTACTGGCATATAATTGTTCATAGGATTCCTTTATGATCATTTCTCTGTTTTTATTTTTACTTTTTTTGAGACAGAGTCTCACTGTGTCACCAGGCTAGAGTGCTATGGCGCCATCTCGGCTCACTGCAACCTCCACCTCCTGGGTTCAAGCGAATCTCCTGCCTCAGCCTCCTAAGTAGCTGGGATTACAGGCGCCCACCACCATGCCCGGCTAATTTTTGTATTTTTAGTAGAGATGGGGTTTCACCATGTTGGCCATGATGGTCTCAATCTCCTGACCTTGTGATAGGCCCAACTCGGCCTCCCAAAGTGCTGGGATTACAGGCATGAGCCACCGTGCTCAGCCATTTCTTTAAAAAAAAAAAAAAATAGAGGCATGGTCTTGCTATGTCGCCCAAAATGTGTCAACAGAAAAACGTTTTATCATTTGCTCCAAAAGAATCAGGAGGAGACCTGAAGAGTAACTTCCCTGACATTCACTGTACAATACAGGTCCAAGTACTGGGGTGAAATGAATGCATGCCATTAGCCTCTCCTCTCTCTCCTGAAACAACACTGAACAGGGCTTCTCTCTCTCACACACACACACACACACACACACACACACACACACACACACTCTCTCACACACACCCTTAAGACAAAGAGAATGAGAGAAGAGACAATAGCAAGGCATTTTAGAAAGTAGACAGACAAATGATAACTGACTTCATAGGCCCAGGAAAGTTCAATGCAAATGTTTAATTTCTACTGCAGAACCCACAAAAAGTATGGCAACTGAAAACAACAGGTGTATCAGGAAGTTGAATCAACCTAAAAACAAGAGGAACTGTTGAAAAAAGAGACGAGATACTTAGAACCTTCCAGATCTCCTCATTCCTTTCATACAGCTCAGCAGATGTCCCTTCTCCTCTCAGGCATGCTACCAGAGGTTGTTCTCTGGAGGGAGTAAAAATGAAAGTCTGGACTAGGGGAAACCACCAACTGAGGCAGCCTTCCTAAACAAAAATTTACATATTCAGAGGAACAATGTTCCTCTCCTCATTTGGCTGCCAAAGCACTATGAGTAAGCTTATACCCCTCAGGGTAGGGGGCTGAAAGAATCTTCTCTGAAGAATCCGATCAGCCTCAAAGAAAAAAAATTAATGAAAAGATTCTAACGCAGAGGATTCCACAAAGAAACAGCTCAATCGGATTACTTTATGGTAAAGTGTGGAACTGAACAAGCCCTACCCATGGCACATAGACTTTCTAATTAGTTTTTTAAATTGTCCAACTCTTAAACATGAGCCAATAGCCAAGGAGTACCATAAATTTGAGAAAAGTCTCTAAAATAATAAAGGCCTCAAGTAGGGGCAGAGGAGCAGGCAGGGAAATTAGAAGAAATAAATTAGGCAGGTAGAAGAAAACTTTAAGAACAGCTTGTCCTTACTATCGTTAGAAAAATAAGATAGTATAGCTAAGAAATGAGAAGAGATTGCTACAAAATAAAAGATTAAGAGAATAAAAAGAGCTGTTACAAATTAGAAATACAATGTCATACAGAGAGTGAAAGCATGCCAACAACACACCAGAATTTCAAATAAGCTAAAAATATTTAAAAGTTATACAAACATGAAAGAGGTACATACATGAAAAACCAGCAAAGCTTATAAATGAGGTGACAGAACTCAATAAAGAATTAGAAATAAAAGAAAACATCATTTTGGAAATGAAGACTAAACTACATGTTGAGCATCCCAAATCTGAAAACCTGAAGTCAGAAATGGTCTAAAATCTGCAGCTTTTTGAGGCAAACATGACGCTTAAAGGAAATGCTCACTGGATTACTTTGGATTTCGGATTTGGGATGCTCAATCAACAATATTCCAAAATCGGAAAAAATCTGAAGTCTGAAACACTTTGGTCCCAAGTATTTCACATAAGGGACACTCAACCTGTAATAGAAACACAAGAGTAGATTAATAAAAAATACCAAAAAGAAATGAAGAGATTTAAACAATTCAAAAGAACCTAACAAATGTTGAAGACAGATAAGCAAGATGCCACATAAGGGAATCTTATGTGGCATCACAGAAAACCAAGTGAGAATAATAATTAACACTCATAATATTCAATTACTAAATACTATAATTGCTAAAATGAAGAGATATGAAACTACACACTAAAAGAACACAGTGTACACTTGAGAATACTGACCCAGAACAATGAACACCAGACATATTCTGGAAAATATTTAGACTACAAGCAAACCTTTGGGATATAGGAAAAGAGCAAGTGACTTACAAGGAAAGCAAATTAGATTTTATCAGTGTTTTTAATAGCAATGTTTAATATTAGAAAAAAATACGAGAACATATTTAAGATACTCAAAGAAAGAAAATGCATGCCAAGGACTATATATCTACCAAAACTGACTTTCTTTTTTTTTTCCTTTAAAATTTTATTATTATTATACTTTAAGTTTTAGGGTACATGTGCACAATGTGCAGGTTAGTTACATATGTATACATGTGCCATGCTGGTGTGCTGCACCCATTAACTCGTCATTTAGCATTAGGTATGTCCCCTAAAGCTATTCCTCCCCCCTCCCCCCACCCACAACAGTCCCCAGAGTGTGATGTTCCCCTTCCTGTGTCCATATGTTCTCATTGTTCAATTCCCACCTATGAGTGAGAATATGCGGTGTTTGGTTTTTTTGTTCTTGCGATAGTTTACTGTGAATGATGATTTCCAATTTCGTCCATGTCCCTACAAAGGACATGAACTCATCACTTTTTATGGCTGCATAGTATTCCATGGTGTATATGTGCCACATTTGCTTAATCCAGTCTATCATTGTTGGACATTTGGGTTGGTTCCAAGTCTTTGCTATTGTGAATAGTGCCTCAATAAACATACGTGTGCATGTGTCTTTAGAGCAGCATGATTTATAGTCCTTTGGGTATATACCCAGTAATGGGATGGCTGGGTCAAATGGTATTTCTAGTTCTAGATCCCTGAGGAATTGCCACACTGACTTCCACAATGGTTGAACTAGTTTACAGTCCCACCAACAGTGTAAAAGTGTTCCTATTTCTCCACATCCTCTCCAGCACCTATTGTTTCCTGACTTTTTAATGATTGCCATTCTAACTGGTGTAAGGTGGTATCTCATTGTGGTTTTCATTTGCATTTCTCTGATGGCCAGTGATGGTGAGCATTTTTTCATGTGTTTTTTGGCTGCATAAATGTCTTCTTTTGAGAAGTGTCTGTTTGTGTCCTTTGCCCACTTTTTGATGGGGTTGTTTGGTTTTTTCTTGTAAACTTGTTTGAGTTCATTGTAGATTCTGGATATTAGCCCTTTGTCAGATGAGTAGGTTGCGAAAATTTTCTCCCATTTTGTAGGTTGCCTGTTCACTCTGATGGTAGTTTCTTTTGCTGTGCAGAAGCTCTTTAGTTTAATTAGATCCCATTTGTCAATTTTGGCTTTTGTTGCCATTGCTTTTGGTGTTTTAGACATGAAGTCCTTGCCCATGCCTATGTCCTGAATGGTAATGCCTAGGTTTTCTTCTAGGGTTTTTATGGTTTTAGGTCTAACGTTTAAGTCTTTAATCCATCTTGAATTAATTTTTGTATAAGGTGTAAGGAAGGGATCCAGTTTCAGCTTTCTACATGTGGCTAGCCAGTTTTCCCAGCACCATTTATTAAATAGGGAATCCTTTACCCATTGCTTGTTTTTCTCAGGTTTGTCAAAGATCAGATAGTTGTAGATATGTGGCGTTATTTCTGAGGGCTCTGTTCTGTTCCATTGATCTATATCTCTGTTTTGGTACCAGTAACATGCTGTTTTGGTTACTATAGCCTTGCAGGATAGTTTGAAGTCAGGTAGCGTGATGCCTCCAGCTTTGTTCTTTTGGCTTAGGATTGACTTGGCGATGCGGGCTCTTTTTTGGTTCCATATGAACTTTAAAATAGTTTTTTCCAATTCTGTGAAGAAAGTCATTGGTAGCTTGATGGGGATGGCATTGAATCTATAAATTACCTTGGGCAGTATGGCCATTTTCACGATACTGATTCTTCCTACCCTGAGCATGGAATGTTCTTCCATTTGTTTGTATCCTCTTTTATTTCATTGAGCAGTGGTTTGTAGTTCTCCTTGAAGAGGTCCTTCACGTCCCTTGTAAGTTGGATTCGTAGGTATTTTATTCTCTTTGAAGCAATTGTGAATGGGAGTTCACTCATAATTTGGCTCTCTGTTTGTCTGTTATTGATGTATAAAAATGCATGTGATTTTTGTACATTGATTTTGTATCCTGAGACTTTGCTGAAGTTGCTTATCAGCTTAAGGAGATTTTGGGCTGAGACAATGGGGTTTTCTAGATATACAATCATGTCGTCTGCAAACAGGGACAATTTGACTTCCTCTTTTCCTAATTGAATACCCTTTATTTCCTTCTCCTGCCTAATTGCCCTGGCCAGAACTTCCAACACTATGTTGAATAGGAGTGGTGAGAGAGGGCATCCCTGTCTTGTGCCAGTTTTCAAAGGGAATGCTTCCAGTTTTTGCCCATTCAGTATGATATTGGCTGTGGGTTTGTCATAGATAGCTCTTATTATTTTGAGATACATCCCATCAATGCCTAATAATATTATTGAGAGTTTTTAGCATGAAGGGTTGTTGAATTTTGTCAAAGGCCTTTTCTGCATCTATTGAGATAATCATGTGGTTTTTGTCTTTGGTTCTGTTTATATGCTGGATTACATTTCTTGATTTGCGTATATTGAACCAGCCTTGCATCCCAGGGATGAAGCCCACTTGATCATGGTGGATAAGCTTTTTGATGTGCTGCTGGATTCGGTTTCCCAGTATTTTATTGAGGATTTTTGCATCAATGTTCATCAAGGATATTGGTCTAAAATTCTCTTTTTTGGTTGTGTCTCTGCCCAGCTTTGGTATCAGGATGATGCTGGCCTCGTAAAATGAGTTAGGGAGGATTCCCTCTTTTTCTATTGATTGGAATAGTTTCAGAAGGAATGGTACCAGTTCCACCTTGTACCTCTGGTAGAATTCGGCTGTGAATCCATCTGGTCCTGGACTCTTTTTGGTTGGTAAGCTATTGATTATTGCCACAATTTCAGAGCCTGTTATTGGTCTATTCAGAGATTCAACTTCTTCCTGGTTTAGTCTTGGGAGGGTGTATGTGTCGAGGAATTTATCCATTTCTTCTAGATTTTCTAGTTTATTTGCGTAGAGGTTTTTGTAGTATTCTCTGATGGTAGTTTGTATTTCTGTGGGATTGGTGGTGATATCCCCTTTATCATTTTTTATTGCGTCTATTTGGTTCTTCTCTCTTTTCTTCTTTATTAGTCTTGCTAGCGGTCTATCAATTTTGTTGATCCTTTCAAAAAACCAGCTCTTGGATTCGTTAATTTTTTGAAGGGTTTTTTTGTGTCTCTATTTCCTTCAGTTCTGCTCTGATTTTAGTTATTTCTTGCCTTCTGCTAGCTTTTGAATGTGTTTGCTCTTGCTTTTCTAGTTCTTTTAATTGTGATGTTAGGGTGTCAATTTTCGATCTTTCCTGCTTTCTCTTGTGGGCATTTAGTGCTATAAATTTCCCTCTACACACTGCTTTGAATGTGTCCCAGAGATTCTGGTATGTTGTGTCTTTGTTCTTGTTGGTTTCAAAGAACATCTTTATTTCTGCCTTCATTTCGTTATGTACCCAGTAGTCATTCAGGAGCAGGTTGTTCAGTTTCCATGTAGTTGAGCGGTTTTGAGTGAGTTTCTTAATCCTGAGTTCTAGTTTGATTGCACTGTGGTCTGAGAGACAGTTTGTTATAATTTCTGATCTTTTACATTTGCTGAGGAGAGCTTTACTTCCAAGTATGTGGTCAATTTTCGAATAGGTGTGGTGTGGTGCTGAAAAAAATGTATATTCTGTTGATTTGGGGTGGAGAATTCTGTAGATGTCTATTAGGTCTGCTTGGTGCAGAGCTGAGTTCAATTCCTGGATATCCTTATTAACTTTCTGTCTCGTTGATCTGTCTAATGTTGACAGTGGGGTGTTAAAGTCTCCCATTATTATTGTGTGGGAGTCTAAGTCTCTTTGTAGGTCACTCAGGACTTGCTTTATGAATCTGGGTGCTCCTGTTTGGGTGCATATATATTTAGGATAGTTAGCTTTTCTTGTTGAATTGATCCCTTTACCATTATGTAATGGCCTTCTTTGTCTCTTTTGATCTTTGTTGGTTTAAAGTCTGTTTTATCAGAGACTAGGATTGCAACCCCTGCCTTTTTTTGTTTTCCATTTGCTTGGTAGATCTTCCTCCATCCTTTTATTTTGAGCCTATGTGTGTCTCTGCACATGAGATGGGTTTCCTGAATACAGCACACTGATGGGTCTTGACTCTTTATCCAATTTGCCAGTCTGTGTCTTTTAATTGGAGCATTTAGTCCATTTACATTTAAAGTTAATATTGTTATATGTGAAGTTGATCCTGTCATTATGATATTAGCTGGTTATTTTGCTCGTTAGTTGATGCAGTTTCTTCCTAGCCTTGATGGTCTTTACAATTTGGCATGATTTTGCAGTGGCTGGTACCAGTTGTTCCTTTCCATGTTTAGTGCTTCCTTCAGGAGCTCTTTTAGGGCAGGCCTGGTGGTGACAAAATCTCTCAGCATTTGCTTGTCTGTACACTTATGAAGCTTAGTTTGGCTGGATATTAAATTCTGGGTTGAAAATTCTTTTCTTTAAGAATGATGAATATTGGCCCCCACTCTCTTCTGGCTTGTAGAGTTTCTGCTGAGAGATCAGCTGTTAGTCTGATGGGCTTCCCTTTGTGGATAACCCAACCTTTCTCTCTGGCTGCCCTTAACATTTTTTCCTTCACTTCAACTTTGGTGAATCTGACAATTATGTGTCTTGGAGTTGCTCTTCTCGAGGAGTAGCTTTGCAAAAGTGACTTTCAAGGCCAAAGATCACAGATAAACAATTATGAACATGCAGGAACTCAGGGAATATTGTTCTTGTGATCCCATCCTGAGAAATCTACTGAAGACTGAGTTTCAGACAATCAGAATGATGACAGAAACATCAGTATGCATGGGCCAGTAGTGAGCATTAAATATACAGTTACTAGTAGCTGACAGACTACATGAAGGTTAAAAGGAAGGGAGGATAGTATGTAATGAATATATATTCTGACAACACAGATATGGTAAAAGTATAAAAAAAAGTGGGGGGAAATATATATGCTCTGTTCTCCAAAGAGTACTAGAAACAATGACCAATTTAGTAGCAATGAGCATTGCTAACAACCAAAATGGGATCTTAAAATTCCACTTCCCATTGGAGAAACCAGGGTTTCTTGGAGAAATGGGTAATTTAGGGCAGAGAATGTACATGAGGAATCTTAGACATCCTGCTATCACAGATGGCAAGGAAACAATCAAAGACTATGAGGGTCACAATAAACGACCCAGAGGACAATTAGTCCGTTTTCACACTGCTGATAAAGACATACTGAGACTGGGAAGAAAAATAGGTTTAATTGGACTTACAGTTCCACATGGCTGGGGAGGCCTCAGAATCATGGTGGGAGGTGAAAGATACTTCTTACATGGCGGTGGCAAGAGAAAATGAGGAAGAAGCAAAAGCGGAAGCCCCGATAAACCCATCAGATCTTGTGAGACTTATTCACTATCACGAGACTAGCACAGGAAAAACTGGTCCCCATGATTCCATTATCTCCCCCGGGTCCCTCCCACAACATGTGGGAATTCTGGGAGATACAATTCAAGTTGAGATTTGGGTGGGGACGCAGACAAACCATATAAACACCTGACAAGGCTTTCAGTGTTCAGAGATGGGACAATTCCAGCTGAAACAACCACCACCACCACCCAATGGGTTGAAACCATGCAATATTTCAGAGGGGGCTGTGATTGGACTGGAGCTTTCGAGTTGCTGGGAATGTTCTCTTCCTTGACCAGGGGTGTGGCTTTAGGAGTGGTTGCTTTATAATAATTTATTAAGCAATATATTAGTTTTGTGTGTTTTGATATCTGTGGGTTTTTTTTTTTTTTTTTTTTTTTTTGCTGCTGTTGTTTTTAGACAAGGTCTTGCTCTGTCACCTAGGCTGGAGTGCAGTGGCATAATCACAGCTCACTGCAGCCTCAACCTCCTGAGCTCAAGCGATCCTCCTGCCTCAGCTTCCAAAGTAGCTGGGACTACAGGTGCGTGCCACCATGCCCGGCTCAGTTTATTTTTTGTAGAGATGGGATTTTGCCACGTTGCCCATGCCGGTCTCAAACTCCTGGACTCAAGCGATCTGCCCGCCGCGGCCTCCCAAAGTGCTGGGATTATGGGCATGACTAATATCTGTGCTTTATATTACAATAAAAAGGTTAATTTAAAAATCGGAAGAATTGATGTCAAAAAAATACTACAGCAGGAATGAAACACTGATAGAAAGCTTGGGAAATAAAGGGAATTTTGCGGAAGAACAAACAAAAAGAAAAACAGAGAAGGAAAAGAGAAGAGAAAAATATTTAAATGACAATCTAAGAGGTTCAGCATCTAATAGCAAGAGTTGCAGAAAGAACACAGAAAATGGGGGTAGAAAACTCTTTTTTTTTAAACCTGAATCAAAATTCTTCATTTTCTAAATTGGGAATTGGCAAACCTTTTCCGTAAGTGGCTGCAGATATTTTAAGCTTTGCAGATCACATATAGTCTCCACCACAACTATTCAACTTAGCTGTGTAATAGCATACACAATATGTAAACAAGTGTGGCTGTGTTCTGATAAAACTTTATAAAAACAGTGGTGGGCCAGATCTGGCCCCAAAACAGTGCTGGCCTTAGTTGCCACTCCTGTTCTAAATTGAAAGGGCCCACTAAGTACTCAGCACATGAATGAAACTGCTTCAGTAAGAACCATCATCATGAACTCAAGGAATAAAGACAAGATTCTAAAAGCTATCATATGGGAATCAAGAGGTACAAACTAAAGATCTAGGTTCAAAATAGCATTGGACATTTCAACAGCACTCCTGGAAGCTAGAAGGAAATATAATGTTTTCAATATTGTAAGAGAAAATTGTATCTAATGTAGATTTCTATCAAATAGTTTGAGGGTTATTTCTACCAAATAGATGTGCAGATCTACTGCCCATCCCACACACTTCCCACACACTCTTTGTGTGGGAAAATTTACTTCCCACACACTCTTTGGCAGGGAGTTACTGGAGGATGTGGCCTGAAAAATGAAGGAGTAAACAAGAAAAAGGAAGATCCAGAAAACAGAATAAAGAAGCAAAGAAGTCTTCGGGATAATGGTGAGGAAAATCCTCAGCTGAAAGCCACGGCATTGGGCCCAAGACAGCTGACATCAGAGAGAGAAGGCTGGGGAAAGGACTTTTCAAGGAGATAAAAGTTGTCAGAATACCTATGGAGACTGAACATGATGGGTGGCAGGATATGCCACCCTAAAATATGCCACTTCAGCATAAAGGTTATTTTGAGGTAAAGGCACCTGAAAAACAGCAGGTGCAGGAAGAGCTCTCTGACCTCCTCTTTTTCTTCCTGAAAGGAGATGAAATCCCCATATGGAAGATGTCCTCCATATAGCAGGAGGAAAGTAACATTTTTATCTGTAGGGAAAGGGAATGGAGTTTGAGAAAAACCTGTACCAGCAAACCTTGTTAAACCCTGATCTTCCCAGTCACTTCTCCACCCAATTGACTGCCCTAGCCCAAGTCCCCTTCCCTTGTCACATTTTCCCAATGTCCTGCTCTTTGTCCAACTCGGTGTTTGCGTTCAACTCTAACTGTTCCTTTGGGTCTTCATTCTCCTGTGCGGACTCTTACATATATGTAACTTAATAAAATGTGTGTGCCTTTCTTCTGTTAACCTGTTTTATGTCAGTTTAATTCTTAGGCACAACTGGACACCCTAAGAGGGTAGAGGAGAAATTTAATTACTTACAAACATATTGAGGAGAGACAAGTAGGGAAAGAGTATAGAGACAATAGGTACATAAAACAACTAGACAAATAAGAAAACAAGGTAATTAACTCAAGGGAAAACAAAAAGTTGCACAAGATAGAAAAAATAATCCTAATAATCTTATATGGCCAGTGAATTGCATTTATACAGCCATAATAATGGAAACACTGAATTAAGATTTAACCAGAGTAGCACATATATGTCAAATCGTTCCTATGCTTTTTGCCCTTGTTTCTTTAGCAACAAAATATCAATGATCCATTTTCATTACCTTCTACATAAACAGATACATGAAGATTTTCTTATTCACTTTCTTAGGTACACATAGTGAACTGCTTTAGGTTTTGCAATATTTATTCTATACATATTTACTGAGCACTGACTGTGGTCTCAGGACTTAAGTCACATAAGGGGAATGACACGCACAATATAGGGCTTCTGTTCACACTGTGCTTAAGTCTAAGAAAAATTTAATAGTACAGGGCAACAGGATGCCAAAAGTCTCGAGTCATCCTTGCCTACAGGCTGGCCTTCCCTCCCAGAAGGGCCTCAACAATACTCTACAAATGCAAATCTCAAGATCTTATGCACACCTCCTTTCCTCCTTCCCCCAACTTTAATGATTCACCAATACATTGAGGATAAAATCCAAGGCTCTCAGCATGACTTCCTAAGGCCCTTCTTTATCTGGGTGCTGCTTCTGCCTGTACTGTCTATACTGGGCTTTTCTAGTGCAAGGCCCTGCCTGCCTGCACCCCACCTACCTAAGTCCCTCTGTCTTCTACATTTTGAGTGGACAACACTTACTTGCTCTTGCTTAAAACCTAGACACACTTGTCACTTTCTCTCAGATCTTGTGACCCCAGTCTAGGCCAGGTGCTCACTCACGTGCTCTTTGGGAAGGCTGGCTGGCCCTGAGTCTGGCAGGAGTACAGGGAAGTGGCACAGAAGCCCACTTTGGACTGAGGCTGCCGCAGGGGCTGCTGCTCCTGCATCTGTTACCTCCACATCCCCATAACTCACGACTGCCTGCTTTGAGGAAGGAGAGATTTCTCTCAGAGGCACTAGGAAATAATGGAAAAAAGAGAATTTACAACCAGACAAGTCTAGGTTTACATCTGGGAGTTAGCTCTTCACCTCCAAGCCTCAGTTTCCTCATTTATAAAATGGAGAGAATACTACCTTCCTTTGAGAGTTTCTCTGCAATGGGGAAATGATATATAATATAATGCATGTGAAATGTCTGGTGCAGAAGAGATGCTGAGTCAAGGTTTGTCTCCAGCCCTGCTCCAACACAGCCCCAGAAGCACATGCATTTCCCTACAATACTGCAGTAGACTCCAACCCAGGGTGATTGACTCTGACGAGCAGCAACGATTCTGAACTTGAGAGGACTCAAGGAAAAACCCAAGGTTCTACCTAGCTTTGACTCCTCCTTTAAGTTCTCAGGATCAGGCAGCCCTGGGGCTTGAACCTCCTGGGGCTGCCTTGCACAGAAAATGAAGACCTCTCACTCTGGGCCCGGTAGGAGCCAAGGAGTTTCTTGACTTAATAATGCCAGAGCTGGAAGGCTGTCATGGGAGTGGCTAGAGAGCAGGGACCGTGATGAATAATGATGAATAACACTTGCAACCCCAAGCACATCTCTCCATTCAGCTGAATTTCTTTCACATTGTCCCCAGCTTTGCCAGGGCCCTGCAACAGTCATTTCTTTTAAAGGCTGACTAGAAAGTCACACACAAGGCCAGAACTATACCTGCTTTCTTTCTGCGATTTTCCTTACCCATTATTTGACAACCAGTACTGCCATTACCCAGAACACCACACCACGTGGGCTTTCCTTCCTGCTAGCTCTGTCTTCTCTTGATGGCCCTTCCCAGCACAGCCTCCCCTTTCCATCTAGGACAACGTCCTGTGAAAATTCAGCAAGATTAAGAACTGGAACAGCCTTGCTCAAAAAGAGGCTTTGGTCACTTTAATATTTTCACTGTGTGCTGGAGATGAAACAGTCTTATATTCACCCTATTGAGTACTAGCAGCGTTCTGACCAAGCCCTTAGAAGGGAAAGTGGAAAGCATGAAGATGCAAAGCATCTACAACTTTTGTCCTCAATAACCCAGAACTTATTTCTAGAGAAATTACTGGTGTTTCAAGTAGGGACACAATTTACCTAAGCAAAACAAAAGGCTCCTGAAGATCCAGGTATATTTCAGCCTGAATCTTTCCCATCTTTCCTTTTAAAGTAAATGGCATGGAAATCATAAACTTACGTTCTACAATCAGAATGATGACAGAAACATCAGTATGCATGGGCCAGTAGTGAGCATTAAACATACAGCTACTAGTAGCTGACAGAAGAAAGCATTTGTTTATACAGAAATTTTCACTACAGATGATTTTTGCTAATCAGATACATAGAACACTGTATTTAGAAGAACAGTCTTGTTAACTATGCCTTTTGTTTTGTATTTTATTAATACCCACTGAAAAGAGTAATGTGTATCTTTTTTCCTATTGTATCATATGATTCACACAGCAACACTTTTTTCATTTTTGTCTCCTCAGCACTGAGCATAGTGCCCAATATAAATGACACTCAAAAGAAAAAAAGTTCAGTTGCTATCCCAGGAAAAAAAAGAACCAGCAATGCAATTATCAACGTGTCCCGTCTGAACTGCACCATGTTTGGGTAGAGGTGAGCCCTCTAACTGTGAGAGGTGGTGAAAAAAATCAAGGAGGAGCTCAGGGGTAACCCGGAGGAGGAAAGCCAAGCCGTCCCACTGCCTCTGGTCCAGTCTGACCTGCCCGGTTCAGGGTTTTGTGGCAGGCGCTTCTGCCATGGCTCCAAGTGACCCCTACCCACAGGATTCACCCCCTTGTGGAATCCTCTCCTCCTGAGTGTGAGGTGGATCAAGTGGCTTGCTGCTAACATGACAAAGATGATGATGGGCTGTCACTTCAGTGATTAGGTTACAAAAGACTAGGACTTCTATCTTGCTCGCTTTCTTGCCTGCTTGGAATGGTCTCTTTTTCCTCATTCAAACCCTACTCAATCTGCCTAGCCCAGCCTAAGTCTTGCCATTTGGCATCTATTTTTTTGCTTGACAAGCTCCTTGAGTAGAGCGACTAAATCTTAAACTTTTTTGGGCATTTTTCTACAAACTTATAATACCAGGCATTTGGTAGTTACTCAACAAGTAAGTGAAGTTCTCTGAATTTCATATTTCTGCCCACAAAGTCCTTTTGCTGACATCCTCTTTTATTCTTTCTAGATATTTAGTTACTTTGTTGTGCTTCCTCTATCTCCTAACACATCTTGTCTAACTTAGCTTTCCCAGAAACTCTCCTTATGCTTACTTGAGGTCCTAATTACAGAGAGGCATTTATAGAGCCATTTAAAGCCATTAGGATTATTGGCTGATTTTGGATAAGAAGGATAAGGAAACCCAGAGGGAACTAGTTCTGTTTTTTTCTGGCTTTCTAATTTATCAAAGTCAAGTTCTCAGAGTCTAAATGTTTCATAAGTACTTTCTAAAGGATTTCATTGTTTTGCTTTGTTCTTACCACACTTGAGTGCCTGAAGAACTTCTTTCCCAGGGCTCTGACATGATGCCAAAGCTCTGCGGCCTCTTCCTTCATCCTGCCAGCAAAAGCAGCACACTTTTGTGTTTTTATTAAATATTAAAACTTTTAAGTCCAGAAGGACCACTTGGAAGGTGGTAAGTAAAAAACTGGCTGGGCATTAAGTGTATGTTGAACGAATAAATGAATGAATAAATGAATGAACAAAATTAATGTAAGGACAGAATACAAAGAAGATAGGAATCAGGAAAGTTCCCTGCCTGACTCTCATCACAGCAAAGGGCTTAACATGCCTGTGGGGGCTAGGGTGGACTGGGCATGTTGGCAGAATAAGGACACATATGGAGTTTCTGGAGCCTCAAAATGAAGTATGTTTCAATATTAACCAGAAACTAGGTTACAACCCCTGATGTTTATTTTAGATCAAATTATTGCTTAAAAAATGGCAATTGCTTAGGCTACCAAAGCATGACAGGAACGACTCTTGAGAGCAACTCAACTATCTTTGCTCTAATCCTATGCTCATGGAAAAATTTCTTATCCATAATTTGAGGTCTTAAGTGGACTTCCTGGCCAGCATAGAGTGTCCTGGATAGAGAAGCCACTCTAGTTCTGGAGCCACTCAGAGGTCTTACTTTAAAGTGATTAATTGGGATTTTTGTTTGTCACTCAACATCCTGGGAGTCTGGTCAGCATGAATCAGTCCCTCAGAGGCTAATCAACTCCGAGTGAAATGAAACGGTGAAGTGACCAGAATCGCAAAGCCCAACCAGCTGTGATTACTCCGTCAAAGCACTGCCGCTCTCTGAGGGCCTGCCTTAAGGAGCCTCTCTCTGGACATCTTTTAGAACTCTAACACAAGTGGACTTAGAGATAATTTAATTCTTATTTTACAGAAAAGGAGATTGAGTCTGAGAGTCTGAGTGACAGTGACAACTAACTACAGGTAACAGTGGAATTTGAAAACAGTTTTCCTTCTGTCCACTTAGCTACCTTGCTTTCGTCAGAAAGGCAGTGTCTGAAAGTAAATTAGGCTGCAGAAGACAGATGTATTCTAGTTAACAAAAGCAGATTATGTAAGCCACGTATCTTATTAAAAGAGACAAGGACACTGGCATTTATTGAGCACCTACTGTGTGACTGGCATTGTTTTAAGAACTTAATCATACCACTCATTTAGTCCTTACAACAATCCTATTAAGTTGTTAATATCACTTCTATTTTATGAAGGAGGAAACAGAGCCTAGAAGAAATAAGTTGCCACAACTACCAAGAAACAGATCTGAAATTCAAATACCAGTCTACTTGACCTCCGAGCACACACTTCTATCTTCTCTTTCTATCATAGAGTTAGTTGATAAATTCCTGTACGCATACCCAAGGAGCGTCAGAGCGGAGGAACTTCAACTTGAACATGCATGGTTTTAAGTCTTTTTTTTTTTGAGATGGAGTTTTGCTCTTGTTGCCCAGACTGGAGTGCAATGGCACGATCTCGGCTCACCGCAACTTCCACCTCCCAGGTTCAAGCGATTCTCCTGCCTTAGCTCCCACGTAGCTGGGATTATAGGTATGACTAATTTTGTATTTTTAGTAGAGACGGGGTTTCACCATATTGGTCACGCTGGTCTTGAACTCCTGACCTCAGGTGATCCACCAGCCTTGGCCCCCCAAAGTGCTGAGATTATAGGCATGAGCCACCACGCCCAGCCAGTTTTCTTTTAAGTCTTCCGTAAGGTATGAAGCCACATTTTAAGTTGTAAGTATTAAAAAGTGCCATAAAAATTCAGCCAAGACTATATCAATACTTCATTGCTTAATGCTTGCATGAGGATGACAATATCTTGTAATGATTTATCCTTATTGTAATTATAGATTTCTAATCTTATAAAAAATATTAGTTTTATACAAAAAAAGTACTAGAGGTGGGGTTACTTTCTTAAGTGGAATATCTTGCTTTACATTTCCCCATTAAAAACCTAAACTTAAGTGAGTGTGGGAAAGTCAGAGACCCAGAATTATATTGTGAGGGATTCTCCTTTTCCTTCCCTTCAAAATCCATCTCTTTTTCAAGAGTAAACTGCAATGTCAAAGTTAGGAAGAAGGATGACTAACTTCTTTGATATAAATCTCAAGGAGCACTGTCAACTGAGGCAGGAAGTTACACAGCTGCCAAAAAGTAGGAGTAATAGTTTTTTTTGGTATGTGTACTAATAATAAATCAAATGCTAATTCAAGCTAACTTCAAATGATTTATGAGAATTTGTCAGATTCTTCTGAGTTTGAAAATTTCTAATTTACTGTTTTCTTTAGTTGATAGTTTTATTAGTAATGTAAGCTACTAAGATGTATTAATTCTAGGCACTTGACAAGATCTGCTTTGAGGCTGCCTATATATAGTATAATTCAAAAATTAGGGGCTCAAGCCTCAAATCGAATACCTCTCAAAGTACCTCTCTAAGAGCTACTTTGCTCAGATCATACGGGATTTGATTCTAATGTAGGAGCCAACATTTCTAAAAAGATTTTTTAAAAGTCACATTTACAACATCTAGACTTTGAGCTTCTAAGGAAGGCCTGGCAGCTGTGGGCTCACATTCCCATATGACCACGATCGCTGGAGCTACGAGTCAGCTGCCCCAATACAGGGGTGTGGTCACCGGTCCACATTTTCCACCAGCCCATCTCACTCCTGTGTGTACCTTCCCCAGCCCTGTAGGCATTGTAGACCTGTGATCCCTACTTTGGAAGACCTGGACAGGCAAAGCACAAGAATGAAGAAAAAAAAAAAAGAGTGAAAACATACAGAGAAGACAGATAGAGCCTATATAATGGGAAAAATTTCCGTGAACTAGATAGCAAAAAGCAGCGTTTGTCAATGTAGCATGCTGCAGTAGTTTGGGACATTAGATATCAACTAGCTTGTGACAGAAATCTAAAGGTGATGTAAATCCCTTGGCACAAACATTACCCAAATGCAGCACTTTTAGAACTCTGGTCCAAGATTAAATTCTAGGTGAATATTTTAAAAGAACTCTTTCATTTGATGCCAATTAAAGAATAAATAGCTCTTCAGGCCAGGCATGGTGGCTCATGCCTATAATCCCAGCACTTTGGGAGGCTGAGGTGGGCGGATCGCTTGAGGTCAGGAGTTTGAGACCAACCTGGCCAACAAGGTGAAACCCAAAAAATACAAAAATTAGCGGGCATGGTGGTGTGCATCTCTGGTCCCAGCTACTCAGCAGGTTGATACGGGAGAATCGCTTGAACCCTGGGAGGTGAAGGCTGCAGTGAGCCGACATCGCATCACTGTACTGCAGCCTGGGTGACAGAGTGAGACCCCGTCTCAAAAAATTAAAAAAAAAAAACAGCTCTTCAAATTCTTCTACCACTTCTAGTATTTATGCTGAGTTTATCTAGGAGAAAAAGAGGACACAGCTATGGAGTGTCTCTTTCACACCTCAGTATGTTTTCCAATAATTAGACTCTTCCCTTTCTCTACCAATAACTATGGCTCATCTCATGCTCAAAAATCAAAACATAATCACTGGCCAGGGTGAGAATCAAAGATGGCCTTCTCCAATAGCACAAGTTACTACTCTCCTTGCTCCTCTACCAAGTTAGTCTCAACAGTTTCTGATTTTTGCCCACCAGGTGGGCAAATATATTTCAACTAGCAGCTTCTTTTAAAAGGGAGATTTCCGCCGGGCGCGGTGGCTGACGCCTGTAATCCCAGCACTTTGGGAGGCCGAGGCGGGCGGATCACGAGGTCAGGAGATCGAGACCATCCTGGCTAACACGGTGAAACCCCGTCTCTACTAAAAAAATACAAAAAATTAGCCAGGCGTGGTAGCGGGCGCCTGTAATCCCAGCTACTCGGGAGGCTGAGGCAGGAGAATGGCGTGAACCCGGGAGGCGGAGCTTGCAGTGAGCCGAGATCGCGCCATTGCACTCCAGCCTGGGCGACAGAGCGAGACTCCGTCTCAAAAAAAAAAAAATAAAAATAAAAGGGAGATTTCCATTCTATTATAAAGATACATGCAAGTGTATGTTCATTGCAGCCCTATTCACAATAGCAAAGATATGGACTCAACCAAAATGCCCATCAATGACAGACTGGATTAAAAAAATGTGGTACCTATACACCATGGAATACTATGCAGCCATAAAAAGGAATGAGATCATGTCTGTTGTAGGGACATAGATGGAGCTGAAGCCATTATCCTCAGCAAACTAACATAGGAACAGAAAACCAAACACCACGTGTTCCCACTTTTAAGTGGGAGCTGAACAATGAGAACACATGAACACAGGCAGGGGAACAACATACACTGGGGCCTCTCAGGGAGTGTGCGGGGGAAGGGAGAGCATTGAGATAAATAGCTAATGCATATGGAGCTTAACACCTAGGTGATGGGTTGATAGGTGCAGCAAACCACCATGGCACATGTTTAGCTATGTAACAAACCTGCATGTCCCACACACCTGTCCCAGAACTTAAAATAAAATTTTTTTAAAAAAAGGGAGCTTTCCTCTGCATCTTAGGAAATACCTTTCAGGCCCCTCCCTAGCCTTCTCCTCCTTTAGCCTCATTCATACACTCCGTAATGTAGGTGGCACTTCTTTTGTGTGGCCAAATGGGAGGCAAAGGCAAAATGCTGAGGATTTTGCCCAAGGTCACAAGAGAAAAGGTGAAATAAGGATTTGGGGCTTCCTAAGACTTGACCCAAGATTTGGGAGTCAGGAAATATTGCCCTTTTTTTTAGACAGAGTCTCGCTCTGTCCCCCAGGCTGGAGTGCAGTGGTGTGATCTTAGCTCACTACAACCTCTGCCTCCCAGGTTCAAGCGATTCTCCTGCCTTAGCCTTCTGAGTAGCTGGAACTACAGGTGCCCGCCACTACGCCTGGCTAATTTTTTTTGTATTTTTGGTAGAGATGGGGGGTTTCACCATATTGGCCAGGCTGGTCTTGAACTCCTGAGCTCAAGTGATCTGCCCGCATCAGCCTCCCAAAGTGATGGGATTACAGGCCTGAGCCACTGCACCTGGCCAAGAAATACTGACTTTAGAACACTATTTGTGGTGTGCCAAAATTATTTGCAGCAAAACACTATAAAGGGTTTACATTTAAGAGGAAGAAGAGAAGCCAGAGCACACATGTTCCATGGGAAAGAAAACAAAGTCCTGAGGTTTCTAAGAGGGAGATGTAGGGAACTGGGGTCCTGTCCAGTCCAGTGGGCACACAGGAGAGAAAAGAAAAGAAGGGAGGTATCAGAACCGAGGGCAAGAGAAAAGGGAGCTGGGAACAAGAATGTGGTACTGCACCAGGGCAGTCAGATCAAGGAGGCCATTCACATACACACCGAAGACTTATAAATGCACATGTCCAGAAAATGTTTCCTAATGTGAAGCCATGCCCACACCATACATCCCCAAACAAGGAAACAGACATTCAAAAGATCCTTAAAACACAGGAGAAAGTGTGCACAGATAAGCCTACTTCCTCATCCCCTGACACAAGAAGCGGCTGACACGCACATGAGAAGAGGCATGTGTGTGTGCACAAGAGGTGGCCCAGCAGATGGGTTAGGAGCATGGACCCTGCAGCCAGGCTAGCTGGCTGTCTGGGTTTGAATCCAGATCCTGCCACTCACTAGCTGTGCGACCTTGGGCAAGTTACTTAATCTCTCTGTGTCAGTTTTCTCTCCTGTAAAAAAGTAATAACACTGCCTGGGTGTGGTGGCTCATGCCTGTAATCCCAACACTTTGGGAGGCTGAGGTGGGCAGATCACGAAGTCAGGAGTTCAAGACCAGTCTGGCCAATATGGTGAAACCCCATCTCTACTAAAAATACAAAAATTAGCTGGGCATGGTGGCGCTCACCTGTGGTCCCAGCTACTTGGGAGCCTGAGGCAGAAGAATTGCCTGAACCTTGGGAGGCAGGGGTTGCAGTGAGCCGAAATTGCACCACTGCACTCCAGCCTGGGAGACAGAGCGAAACTCCATCTCAAAAAAAAAAAAAAAAAAAAAAAAGAGTAACACCACTACCTACTTATCTACCTATTTATTAAAGGAATAAATAAATTAACACATTTAGAAGGTGCCTGGCACACAACAAGTGTTACATAAGTAAAATAAATAACATGTGTACAAAGGAATGCACGGAGGAGACTCATGCTCAAGCTCCGAAATAGTCACTATAGAAAAAGTGTATTCCTCTAGCTACATATTTATATTCTAATCAAAAGAAGATCTGCAAAAACTAAGACATTCTAATGTTGAAATAAGCAGATGACTACAAATCACTGATCTAGAGGGAAAGAGAAATCAGTGCCAACTGGAAAAAAGTGGACATGGGTAGGAGCATATGGAACGTAAACTGCCTAAGAAATTATAAGACTATGCCGGGTGCAGTGGCTCACACCTGTAATCCCAGCGCTTTGGGAGGTCGAGGTGGGTGGATTGCGAGGTCAAGAGATCAAGACCATCCTGGCCAACATGCTGAAACCCCATCTCTACTAAAAATACAAAAATTAGCTGGGCGTGGTTGCACACACCTGCAGTCCCAGCTACTCGGGAGCCTGAGGCACGAGAATCGCTTGAACCCTGGAGGTGGAGGTTGCAGTGAGCCAAGATCGCACCACTGCACTCCAGCCTGGGCGACAGAGTTAGACTCTGTCTCAAAAACAAAAACAAAAACAAAAAAAAGAAGAAAAAGAAAAAGAAAAAAAAAAAGAAATCAAAAGACTAGTTTTTACTCCAGACTTGACGCCACCATCAGAAGGTGTGGCTGCTGTGGGGCCTGGAGATGAAGGCAGAATTGCTAAGGTTAGAGAAAGCCCAGTGTGTTAATATCCACGGGGGTACTCTGTTGCCAATTTAAATAAGAGAGCATGGAAGTGGAATCAAGCTGCTGCTTCTACCATGTTTCTCCTTACTTCATCTCTTTCAGTCTGGTTTCTGGACCTAGCACTCTACGGCAACTCACCTCTCCGGGATTGTTAAGGACTTCCCCATTCCCATAGCCAAGGGCCTTATCTCCATTTTACTTGATATTTCTGCAGCATCTGAGACCAGCAACAACCTGTGTTTTCTGAAACTTCCTTGTCCCTTGGTTCCCACTCAGCTCTCCTCTTACCTTCTTAATTACTACAGCCTCTTTTACAACTCTTACCAGTTCTTTTCAATTCTATCTCAGAAATTCATTTGAAGTTAGACTTCAGCTTCATGTTCACGGATACTGCCTTAGTTCAAGGCTTTGTCATCTCCCCTGGGTTTCAGCAGTCACACTGCTGGTCCTCCTGCCTGCCTCTGCATTCCTGTCCATCCTTTACGCTGCTTCCAGAGTTACTTTCCCCAAAACAAACGTAGTCATTAGCCTCCTTATAAACCTCCACTGGCCAACTTCACACTCTCAACAATATAAAACTCAAACTTCACATATGAGAATCTTCATTCTCTTGCTCCAACTCACCCCTTTACTTGCACCTCTCACCTCTCTACTCACCCTAATCCACACTGAACATCTCACTGTTCCCTGAATATACTATGTCCCATGACGCCATGCCTAGACTTCTCTTCTCAACCTCTGCTATAGGAACAAGTCCATTTCTTCTTCCAAGACCCATCTTAACTGTCATCTCCTAAGGAATGTCCTTCTCAGCCTTCCTAAGCAGAGTTCTTCAGTTTCTGAGTGCCTACAGCACTGGGGGCAAACATCTCTTTTTTTTTTTTTTTTTTTTTTTGAGACAGAGTTTCACTCTTGTTGCCCAGGCTGGAGTGCAATGGTGCAATCTCAGCTCACTGAAACCTCTGCCTCCCGGGTTCAAGCAATTCTCCTGCCTCAGCCTCCCGAGTAGCTGTGATTACAGGCATGTGCTACCACCCAGCTAATTTTTTTGCATTTTTCATAGAGACGGGGTTTCTCCATGTTGGTCAGGCTGGTCTCAAACTCCCAAACTCAGGTGATCTGCCCATCTCGGCCTCCCAAAGTGCTGGGATTACAGGCGTGAGTCACCGCGCCTAGCTGGCAAACACCTCTTCTAAGACATGCCATGCAAACTGTTAACTGACCTCTTCAGTTATCTGATTTTCCATTAAACTTTGACCACCTCAAGAGCCAATTGTTCCTAAAAACTCTGGTACCCAGCATAGCACCTTGCACATAGTTGCCTCTCAAAAAATGTTGGTTGAATCAAATATAACCCTTTTGTGTATTAGGAAAAAGAGAATCTTTAATATAACCAAATCATTGTTTAAGCATAGAGGAAGAAATCAAATGAGACTGCTTTGCAAAGCACCTGGCTCTACAGTCTCTGGGTAAGAGAGTGGTCTGTTCCTCACCTCTGAATGTCCTTATTCTTCCACAAGGAGGCAGACTGAGCCTTTGGCACTCTTTCAATGAAATTCACCAGCTCTTCCATGAGAAGCCTGAGTTTAAACAATAAAAGTGAGGAACACCCATTAAAAAATTAGAGAAACACCCCATACTCTAACAGTTGGCCAGGAGAAATGACTTGCCCACCTCCCCCTACACCATTTCATCATCATCTTCCTCTCTGCTGCACATAAACTTGATCACCATTTGATATAAAGTTAAACAAAATCCTCACTTTCTTATTGCATTTCCATGCTAAAAATTCTGAACTTATATAATTTAATTCACCTTTAAAACAAGGCTGGCCCGTTTCTTGTCTCTAATCATAGAAATCCACAAGACTGTTTTAACTCTCACTCTAAGATCTCTACTTTAATGTTACTGAAAATATATAGGGAGAAGTTAAATGACTGTCAGGTATCTAATTTTGGTGACATAGTAGGGTGTGGGCAGGACTGTTTTTTTTTAAATGACAATATTAAATGAACTTTTTTTTTTTTTTTGAGACAGAGTTTCATTCTTGTTGCCCAGGCTAGACTGCAATGGCACAACCTCAGCTCACTACAACCTCCGCCTCCCGGGTTCAAGGGATTCTCCTGCCTCAGCCACTCGAGTAGCTGGGATTACAGGCACACACCACCATGCCCAGCTAATTTTTTGTATTTTTAGTAGAGACGGGGTTTCACTATGTTGGCCAGGCTGGTCTTGAACTCCTGACCTCAGGTGATCCACCCGCCTCGGCCTCCCAAAGTGCTGGGGGATTACAGGCATGAGCCACCGTGGCCAGCCTAAATGAACATTTTAAATGGATAAAATAAGTTTTCTTGATATGTTTTAGGAATTAGCAAAATTCCATGTGGAAGAATATTCCAAGGACAAATGGAGTAGGCTGCTAAATGCAGAAGACTAGCTCTCTCTAAGATGAGCTGGAGTACCACAGAACCAGGGATGAGGAATCTAAGAAATGCTGCGCTATCAGTTAGATCAAGGTACACAGGCTTTGGGGATTCACAGGACAGAGAACTGTGGGAATTCTTGATGGCCAGAGGATGACCACAAAGCTAGAAATGGATTTGACACCTTGAATCTCCATTCCTAATCTAATATTCGTGATCCATATTGACTTAAATCCCCTCCAAGTTAACACATACATACTGGTAAGCCATTAATGTATTAGCATTTGAAAGCTAAACAACTTCATTTCATTCTCATTTATTTATTTTGGCCTAATACCATCTCCTCCTTCCATCTTGAAGGAAGAGTGCTAGTTTCAACATCTCAAGACCTGTGATTCAGGCTCACTGGTGTCCTGGATGTAGCTTTCATAGGAAAAGTTTGGTGTGCTGATCCTCACTGCTTTAACTTTTCCAGACTAGAGGCTAGTGTTTTAGCTTATCCTCTCAATTGAAACCAGTGCATCACTTCGAGTGTTTTACTTTCCTATGAGAGCCCTTCCTCAGCTCCCTAATGGTTACATACACAGTGCAGGTAATATGGTTTGACATAAAAACAAGAAAACACATTATTTCATCTGCAAGACTCTAGAATCCAACCTAGGAGTCTATAGAAATTCTTAAGTCTCACATTTTGGAACCTGACAGTTTCAACTTATACCGTACTTATTATTTCAAAAAAAATAAATTGACAAATTTTTTTTTCTGGAGTAATTTTCTTTACCTAATTCCTCACTAAATGACACTATTGTTACTTGTGGTAACCACCTGTGTCACAAAGGCTTAGTAGAAGCAGAGAAAGGGATGGCAGAGGCTTCTTAGAGTCAAAGGAAAACTGCAGTTTTACTCCTAGACTGCTCAGTTTCACTCTGTCAACAGCAGAGACAACTTAACCATCTATTTACTTATCTACCCTGTATTTTCTACAAGCTGTCTCCATTTATAGTCTACAACAAACCACAAAAAGGGGGAATTTTTGAAAGCAAAGCAATAAAATTTCTTCTTCTTAAAGATGCTACACTCTTTCCCTCTGAAGCTCTCTGCCTTGCATCTTTGTGGCATCTTTCTGAACATTACCTCCCCTAATTAGTATCCTCTGTACAGAGGAGCTGTCTCCATGAACTCCTTCCAATTAATTTATAAGAAAAAAGACCAACAAGACTACTTGCACCATCAATCCTTAGGCATTTCCAATGAACATTCCTCATCTAGAGAGTCGCTTACTCCTGCCTGTTCTTTGAGTTAGTTGTTCAGAAGGAACTAACCACCAGCCCTGGTATAATACTGTGATAGCGTCATCACTGAGGGAGGAGCTCTGCAGCCACATCCTAGCAGGATCAGAATCAACCCTCTCACCTGCCGATCTGGACGGTGGGTTCCGTGGCATACACTGTGCCTGTGAAGCCGGTGTGCTCGGTGATGTATGGCAGCGCCATCATACAGTGATAGTTAGAGATGAGAATCACATCTACTGTAGACAGATCTATTAGCTCCGTCTGAAAAGAAAGGGAGGGAATGATATATATCTGTTCAGGGATCGATCAATATGATGTGACTAAAAAACGACGTTGTCAGAATGCAGAGAAGTAGTTTTTGTATTGCAGAATAACAATGGCTTTCCTGCAACACTGCCATTCTCTCATTTGAAGAGGTTTTCTACACTGACATTAAGTAGCAGGACAGGATGGCCAGCAGTGAGAACACAGCCAGCCCAGAGGCAGCACTCTGATTTTACTAGAAAAGAATTCTTCTGAATTAGACTTATGAGGTTAAATGACAGTAGGACCCTTCGGCAGCTGCTGCCAGGCAAGTGAAACCAGGAAACTGCAAGCAGGGAGAGCAGCATATAGGCGGCAAGCACACACTAGAACATAACACCCCATTGCTACAGATTAATGGGCAACGGGGACGCAGCACACAGAAACCAGCTCTTCAAAAGCCAGATGGAGAGACAACTTGTTTTGCTTTTTTTTTCTTTTGAGGTAACTTTTGTTAGTTTAGTACTGGTTATAGAGCCCCCCTAAAAAGCGTAGTGGCAGTCATGAAAGGAAATTATCCTTTCACCTTCCATCCTAATCTTAACCCCAGATCCGCCCTTTTAAGTCCATCATTAAGGTCATGTAAAAAGGGAGAAAAGACAGGTTAGCATGTGAGGGAAAAGGCTATCCAAGTTTGGGTAAATTTTAGGAAAACTCCTAAAATTTTTCCATATATTTAAGTCCTACCAATCTGTCAAGACGCAATTCTCTTCTTCCACTAGGTCTTCCTGATTTGCTCAGATGAAAGAAACCACGTCTTCCTCAGAACTCCCAAAGCATTGCATGTGTAACTCAATTTTTAACTTTTTATTTCTTTTTGAGACAGAGTAGCTGGGATTACAGGTGTGCCCTACCATGCCTGGCTAATTTTTGTATTTTTAGTAGAGATGGGTTTTCACCATGTTGGCCAAGCTGGTCTCAAACTCCCGGCCTCAAGTGATCTGCCTGCCTCAGCCTTCCAAAGTGCTGGGATTACACCAAGCCACCAAGCCCGGTCTGTCTGTGTAACTCTTATGACAGTTCACAATCTACACACAACACCTCAAAGTAGCACTTTGTCCTGTGTGACTTCTCTGTCCCCTCCCACCTGTGGCAGCCAGTACCTAACAAGCCTTGGTGTGCTTCTGTTGAAGGAATGCAGCTTTATTAGCAGCATGTTCTGGGAGAAGTGAGACACCATGGTTCAGAGACAACCTGTCACTCACAGGGCCCTCCACCGTGGAGGAGCTAACCCTGGGAAATATACGGTGCACTAAGGAAAAGCAAGTGACTCGGTTAAGAGATGGGTCCTTGAGATAATACATCCCCACGAAGAAGAAATAAGAAAGATGATGTAGAGAGCCAAATCATGAGTGAACTCCCATTCACAATTGCTTCAGAGAACAAAATACCTAGGAATCCAACTTACAAGGGATGTGAAGGACCTCCTCAAGGAGAACTACAAACCACTGCTCAAGGAAATAAAAGAGGATACAAAGAAATGGAAGAACATTCCATGCTCATGGGTAGGAAGAATCAATATCGTGAAAATGGCCATACTGCCCAAGGTAATTTATAGATTCAATGCCATCCCCATCAAGCTACCAATGACTTTCTTCACAGAATTGGAAAAAACTACTTTAAAGTTCATATGGAACCAAAAAAGAGCCCGCATCGCTAAGTCAATCCTAAGCCAAAAGAACAAAGCTGGAGGCATCACGCTACCTGACTTCAAACTATCCTACAAGGCTATAGTAACCAAAACAGCATGGTACTGGTACCAAAACAGAGATATAGATCAATGGAACACAACAGAGCCCTCAGAAATAACGCCACATATCTATAACTATCTGATCTTTGACAAACCTGAAAAAAACAAGCAATGGGGAAGGGATTCACTATTTAATAAATGGTGCTGGGAAAACTGGCTAGCCATATGGAGAAAGCTGAAACTGGATCCCTTCTTTACACCTTATACAAAAATTAATTCAAGATGGATTAAAGACTTAAACGTTAGACCTAAAACCATAAAAACCCTAGAAGAAAACCTAGGCATTACCATTCAGGACATAGGCATGGGCAAGGACTTCATGTCTAAAACACCAAAAGCAATGGCAACAAAAGCCAAAATTGACAAATGGGATCTAATTAAACTAAAGAGCTTCTGCACAGCAAAAGAAACTACCATCAGAGTGAACAGGCAACCTACAAAATGGGAGAAAATTTTCGCAACCTACTCATCTGACAAAGGGCTAATATCCAGAATCTACAATGAACTCAAACAAATTTACAAGAAAAAAACAAACAACCCCATCAAAAAGTGGGCCAAGGACATGAACAGACACTTCTCAAAAGAAGACATTTATGCAGCCAAAAAACACATGAAAAAATGCTCACCATCACTGGCCATCAGAGAAATGCAAATCAAAACCACAATGAGATACCATCTCACACCAGTTAGAATGGCAATCATTAAAAAGTCAGGAAACAACAGGTGCTGGAGAGGATGTGGAGAAATAGGAACACTTTTACACTGTTGGTGGGACTGTAAACTAGTTCAACCATTGTGGAAGTCAGTGTGGTGATTCCTCAGGGATCTAGAACTAGAAATACCATTTGACCCAGCCATCCCATTACTGGGTATATACCCAAAGGACTATAAGTCATGCTGCTCTAAAGACACACGCACACGTATGTTTATTGCGGCACTATTCACAATAGCAAAGACTTGGAACCAACCCAAATGTCCAACAACGATAGACTGGATTAAGCAAATGTGGCACATATACACCATGGAATACTATGCAGCCATAAAAAATGATGAGTTCATGTCCTTTGTAGGGACATGGATGAAATTGGAAATCATCATTCTCAGTAAACTATCGCAAGAACAAAAAACCAAACACCGCATATTCTCACTCATAGGTGGGAATTGAACAATGAGAACACATGGACACAGGAAGGGGAACATCACACTCTGGGGACTGTTGTGGGGTGGGGGGAGGGGGAGGGATAGCATTAGGAGATATACCTAATGCTAAATGACGAGTTAATGGGTGCAGTACGCCAGCATGGCACATGTATACATATGTAACTAACCTGCACATTGTGCACATGTACCCTAAAACTTAAAGTATAATTAAAAAAATAAATAAAGTAAAAAAAAAAAAAAGAAAGATGATGTGACATAAGCAGATGAAGAGAGGGAGGGTGCCATTCTGGCTATGGGTATTTTCCAGCTGAGTAACTTTACAAATAAAACGAGTAATTTAATAAAGCTGCCAGGCAGCATCGGCCCCCGAGGACAGGATGCCAGCAGAGGTCATAAGCCACTCAGTGCCAGGGTACTGCCATCTGTGTGAACACCATGCCTAATGAACAGCCAACCTATCCCAACCTTCACCCCAAGTTGTGCACTGCCTTTGCAAGACAGTGTCCTCCTCATGAAGGACCATGTAACTGTTTGCTGGTCCTACTCTCCACTACCTCCCCTAGCATCATTTTTAAACAAATAAGGAAATTAAGACAGAGTAGCACAGTGATAGATCCAGAAGAAAACAATGTGAATCACACTGAAGCAACAATAAAGCTAAAAATCACCACCACCAGTACTCGTGTATACAGAAACTGGGTGAGAAAACTTGAAATTTCTCTTTAAGAACCAGCCCACAGAGTCTAGAACTAAAAAAAATAAAAAATTATTCTGTTGGTATATATCAAGAGTGTATGCTTACATAAAACATTTTTCCTCTGAGAAATTTAACATCCAAACCACATTTATATACAGGTAATTCTTGACCAACACAGGGGTTAGGGGTGCTGACCCACTGTACAGTTGAAAATAACTTTTGACTCTCCCAAAACTTAACTACTAATAGCCTGTTGACTAGAAGCCTTCCTGATAACATATTTAACACATACTTTGCATATATACTATATACGGTATTCTTACAATAAAATAAGCTAGAGAAAAGAAAACGTTATTAAGAAAATGATAAGGAGCCAGATGTGGTGGCTCATGCCTGTAATCCTAGCACTTTAGGGGGCTGAGGTGGGAGGACTGCTTGAGGCCAGGAGTTTGAGACCAGCCTGGTTAACATAGTGAGACCTTGTCTCTACAAAAAATGTTTCAACAATTAGCCAGGCATGGTGTTGCACACATGTAGTCCCAGCTACTCGGAGGCTGAGATAGGAGGATCACTTCAGCCCAGGAGGTCGAGGCTGCAGTGAATTATGGTTGTGCCATCACACTTCAGGCTGGGCAATAAAGTGAGACCCCATCTCAAAAAAAACATAAGGAAAAGTAAATGTACTTTAGTGATAGTAAAATACATTTCCTATCCATTAAGTGGAAGTGAATCATCATAGAGGTCTTTATTTTTGTCATCTTCACATTAAACAGACTGAGGAGGAGGAAGAGGAGGGGTTGGTCTTGTTGTCTTGGGTGGCAGAGGGGAAGAAGTGTAGGAGGTAGAAGGCAAGGCAGGAGAAGCAGGCACACTCGGAGTGCTTACAGATATACGTTGTAATTTGTTGGATGTTTTCACGTTTTCATTTCTCTAAAAATGTTTCTATTATGGTATCAATCCTTCTTCCACCATTTTAGTTTCTGTGCCCACATCACAGAAGGATCCAAGTTGTGAAAGAAATCAAAAGCAGTCTTGAATAATCGGAACCCTTCTGCCAGACTGTCTAATGTCAATTTGTTTTCCAGCACTGCTTCTTCTATGTCTCCTTCTTCATCATCTGGCACTGGTTCAGAAGCACTCATCTTGGTCGGGTCATCTTCTGTTAACTCCTCTGGTGTGTTAATAGGCTCCGGAATTTCTCCAAGCTCCGTATCTTGAAACGTTTCACCTCCCACTTTTTTTTTTTTTTTTTTGGTCACATCCACAATCTCTTTCCTAATTTCCTTGACTGGTTCTGTTCTAAATCCTGTGAAGTACAACACCTGGACACAGTTTTGTTTAGCAGGAATTTATTTATTGTTTCAGGCTTCATGGCTCTTTCTGTAACAATGATGGCAGGTTCAATGGTGTAATCCTTCCAGGCTTTCATGATGTTCTATTGGGGTCCCCTTCGACAGAGTTGACAGTCCTTTCCATAGAGTACTGTGTGTGATGAGGCTCAAAGGTTCTTATGACTTCCTGATCTAGAGGCTGAATTAGTGATGGTGTGTTTATGGCATTAGACCACTCTGACACCTTTGGAGGTGAACTCATGGGATTATGGGTGGCCAAGGGCATTGTCCAATACTGAAAGAACTTTAAGATGCAGTCCCTTAGTGGCAAGGTACTTCTTGACTTCAGGGACAAAGCATCAATGGAATCCTGACAAGCGGTTCTCGCCGTCCAGGCCTTCTTGTTGTACAAGCCAAAGACTGGCAACTGCTGTTTATCTTTTTTCTTCAAGGATCAGGGGTTGGCCACTTTATAGGTAAAGGCAGTCCTGATAAAAAAAAACCTGAGTGCATTTGCACAAAACAGTAGAGTTAGCCTATCCCTTCCTCCTTTAAGTGTTAGAACTCACTTCTCTTCCTAATAAATGTTTCTTGTGACATTTTCTGCCAGAATAGGACACTTTCATCTGCATTAAAAACCTGTTCAGGCAGATAGTCTTTCTCCTCAATGATTTTTTTTTTTTTTTTTTTTTTTTTTTTTTTTTTTTTTTTTTTTTGAGACGGAGTCTCGCTCTGTCGCCCAGGCTGGAGTGCAGTGGCGCGATCTCGGCTCACTGCAAGCTCCGCCTCCCGGGTTCACGCCATTCTCCTGCCTCAGCCTCCCGAGTAGCTGGGACTACAGGCGCCCGCTACCACGCCCGGCTAATTTTTTGTATTTTTATTAGAGACGGGGTTTCATTGTGTTAGCCAGGATGGTCTCGATCTCCTGACCTCGTGATCCACCCGCCTCGGCCTCCCAAAGTGCTGGGATTACAGGCGTGAGCCACCGCGCCCGGCCAATTTTCTTAATGGCATCTAGGAATTTGTCTGCTGTCTCTTGGCTGGAGGAAGCTGCTTTTCCTGTTATCTTGACATTTTTTTAAGCTTTCCTTTTGCTTTGTCATATAGTGATTTCACTTTTTCTTGAATCACATCAGAGTCTACAGGTATGCCTTTCTTACAGTAGACTTGCACCCACATAAAGCTGCATTTCTAATACAAGGTAAAAATGTATTTCACAAGAAGTACAAGTTTTCATGCCTGCTGGTGTAGCTACAGTGACAGCTTCATGTATTTTCTCTCGCTTTTCTTTTCTTCTTCCTTTTTCTTTCTTTTTTTTTTTAAACAATGGTCCTTTTTTTACAATGGTCCTTATGCTGGATTCATTTGTCTTGAAATGGCGGGCAATATCAGCTGCAGATTTCAATCTACATATCAGGCACTTCAACTTTTCCTTGTAATGTCATGACTTTTCTTTGCTTCTTGGGAGCACTTCAAGCATCACTAGTGGCACTTCGTATGGGTCCCATGGTTATTCAAGGTTTATGGTACTGCATGAAGCACGATGCAAGATCCATGAGAACTGCGAGAGATCACTCTTTACTGCAATATGCAATTTACAGAGAGGGGAACTGCTCACATGGAGATGACTGGCATCACATGGTGTTTTAAGCGGATACTTGAGCTCCCCACAACAGCAACAGGAGGTGGCTATGAAGTTATATACTGTACTACAGTTTTATGCGTATGATTAAATACTGAATCTTAATGCTCGTTTACGTTTCTTTTGAGTGCAAATCGTTGTCACGTATGGTCTGTAAATGTTGGTGTGCATAGTTTTGATAAATTTTAACTTTTTTAGCTGGGCGCGGTGGTTCAAACCTGTTCTTCCAGCACTTTGGGAGGCTGACGCAGATCGCTTGAGCTCAGGAGTTCAAGACCAGCTTGGGCAACAAGGCAAAACCCCATCTCTACGAAAAATACAAAATTAGCAGGGTGTGGTTGTGTGCACCTGTGGTCCCAGCTACTTGGGAGGTTGAGGTGGGAGGATGGCTTGAGCCAGGAAGGCGGAGGTTGCAGTGAGCTGAGATCGCACCACTGCACTCCAGCCTGTGAACAGAGCCAATTTAAAAAAATTATCAGCCGGGCGTGGTGGGTCACGCCTGTAATCCCAGCACTTTGGGAGGCCGAGGCAGGTGTATCACCTGAGGTCAGGAGTTTAAGACCAGCCTGGCCAACATGGTGAAACCCCTCTCTACTAAAAATACAAAAATTAGCTGGTGGGCACCTGTAATCCCAGCTACTCGGGAGGCTGAGGCAGGAGAATTGCTTGAATCCAGGAGGCTGACGTTGCAATGAGCCAAGATGGCACCACTGTACTCCAGCCTAGGTGACAGAGCGAGACTCTGTCTCAAAAAAAAAAAATTTTCTTTTTATAATAAATTTGTGTATACTTTATGGTGGTAAATGAGAAAATAGACTAGTTTCTATATATACTTTATGCATTCATGACATGCCTAACGTTTTCTTAAGTTTTTTGCTATTTCTAGACTATGCAGTTCATCTGCAAGTTTTTTCAAATTGTCATAATGAAAAACTCCACATGTAAGTGGACTTTCCCAGTTCAAACTCATATTGTTCAAGGGTCAACTGTACTCACATTATTTACTTACATATGTTCATTTAATGGAATCCAATAAAGATTACTCTATCTTTAAAACTGCTGTATACAAACACTTGGGGTTCTACAGACCATAAATTCAATCAAAACAACCCTCATTTACTGGTTGCGTACCGTACTGGGATACAAAGATATTTAAGCTATTTGTACTAGTTTGTAAATTTCATGAGGATTGGGACTAAGGCTGCGTGGCTCACCCACAAGTTAGTGAAGACTGGGCTTTAATAAGTGCCTCTCTCCTGCTTCCATTACTCTCCCATTTTTTTCCAATCATACAAGACCTGGCTGTACTTTAAAACAGTGACTATTACTAATTTGTGCCCTAACATCTTGCCTGAAAAAATGTATATGGCTCTAGAACCCTAAATATATCAATAATCCTTTAGCTTGGCAAAAATGAACTGTGGAATGGTAACTGTCTAATTTAAAAGCTGAGTACCCTATAGAGCAAGTCAGAAAGCCATCGGGACAGCAATTCATAAATTCTACAGTGGTGTCCATAAATGGAAGGTTGCAGTAGTCAGTGTCACACGTGGTCAACTGAAAACAAATGTAGCACCTAGGATTAGGAATCTTCAAACAGATGGGGAACCGCCCTACCAATTCCTAAGTCACAAATAAGGATGACAAAATGACTTTGGTTAACGGTGAGAGGGAGAGCTCTGGATTCTTGGATTCTTTCAGCTTTACGCTTACTACTCAATCTCAAACTTTCTCCCTTATCTGACACCTTCAATTACCACATTTGTCTGTGTTTCTTTTTCTATTTGCTCTGGTATCCTCAAAGACACATATACATACTTCTAAGAGAGATAAAAATGTTGATCTACAGGATATTAAACAAAGTGTAGAAATGGAAAGAGAAGGAAGAAGAGAAAACAAAAATCAGAGAAACTGCACTCCAAATTCTTTTTCTCTTTGGTCCTGAATTTGTGGAACTATTTTCTACAGGCACTGCGATCCACTGGGCATGAGGAAAAAAGAGGATGGCAGCTTCTCATGAACCTGGGAGCAGCTCCGGCTTTCCACATTTCACATGTCTGTTAAGAACCGCACCTAGGCTACTCTGGGTATTAGGCCTCTCAGCTGAGATTAGCTGCCTTGAAAACAAATGGAAACTGATCTTAGTTTCCTTTGAAAGGATGAAACTGGCCCCACACCCTAACAGCAAGTCTCACTGTGATAATAATATGTAAGTGATTGTCTTCTATGACTCAGTTCAGAATCTATGAATTTCAAACAATATTCAATATGGTATTTCAAGTCAGCAAGAATTTTTACAGTTTACTGGCATTGGCTAAATAATAGCAATTGTCAATTACCCACCATAAAGCAAGACCAGGACACATAAGGCTAACCTAAGCACACAGGCATCAGAATCACAAAACTAAAAGGCTTGAGTTATTTCCTTACCTTGCTCAAAACTATGCCCTACTAGGAGTATTAGTGGGGATTACAGAAAGAACCGGAAATAGGAAGAAGAGAGTGACGTAAACGATTTACAAACAATATAAAAAGCTGCTAAATGATGACATTTTGGCTGTGTAACAATGTGCCTGGAATAACAGATTCATTTAAACTTGAAAACAGGAAGCTAAGCCTCTTAAAATTATTTCTTGACTTCATTTTGAGCAATTACATAATAAGGTTTGTTTCTACAATAAGATTCACCTTAATCTTACCTCTGGTAAACAGAATTCCGGCACAGAATCCACAAATACATGACCCGAGCACTCCTTTAGCTCCTAAAAGAAATGAAAAGGAAAAATACAAGGAAGAGATATCCAGTAGATACAGGACCAAAGAAATAAACTCCCCAAACAAAACTTTTCATGAAGAATCATGGACTACTAGAGCTGGAGGGAAGCTGGGAGGTTATTAGGCCGACTGTCCTATGTTTAGGCTCAGGCAGGCCAAGTGTCTTATTAAGGGTAAAATGCTGTTTGGTTGCAGACTCAGGACTTGAAGGCACATTTTTTGATACCTCTTCAAGAAAGCCATGCATGGGTATGTGCTGCTCCCATAACCCACAATCCAGTGGTTTCCAAATAAGGTATGCAAACTGTACTAGCAACACCAGAATTATGTGGGGACATGGATTACATAAAAGATCCCTGGCCCTATCTAAGACTGAAGGGATCAGAAACTGGGGATGAGGCCATGGAATATGTATTTATAACAAGCACCTCCAGTGATCCTGTTATGCTGTCAGGTTAGGAGTCACAACCCTACATAAACTGTTTAGAAGCTTTTTCTTCACCTACCAAGGGTTGGAAGGAAAGGGGGATGTAAGGAGGGAGAGTTAAGAGCCTGAAACAGGGATTCAACATCTACCACCACCACTACCACCATCACCACCTCCTCCACTACCACGACTACCACCACTACCTCCACCACCACCACCACCACCTCCACCTCCACCACAACCACCACCACTACCACCTCCACCAAAACCACCACTGCCACCACGAATGTAATGTTTTTCCTTGCAGAACATACCATTTATTTAGCATTATAAACCAAATGTATTTATTCAAAAGAAAAAAGCATATGTATAAAGAAATAGATATAGTCCAACTTCTCACCCCACCCATGACTCACCAAATTTAATAAACCTGTCTTTCCCCCACAGGCTGACCCTGAGAAAAGAGTTTGAGAGAAGGTAGTTTATATGGGAGGTGCTGAGAAAACAGAACGGAGAAGTGATCAGTGCAAAGGAAGGTGACAAGTAATGGCACTGAGCCACATACAACTTGGGGCAACTGGAACTTATCCCCATGGGGAAACTCAGAAATGGTCTAACACAGACAGTTCTGAGTTATCCCACTGAGGAGCAATGGGGCTGAAATGTTTATATACCAACTTCTGCATTTTGTTCAGCCTCAGGAAAAAACTCTCAGGCAAAGCCATACAGATACCGGCAGCTGGAATTATGACAGAGGACAGTGAAATAGCAAAGTCTGAGAGATATGGGTGGGCTACCAATAGGGTCTGCTACGATGCCTCCTGAAGGCCACTAATGCTTTCTCCTCTCACTGACTTTAAACTGAAGTCCACAGTGAATTTTTTGCACCATTAAGGTTAAAGCTACCTATGACTTTACACTGAAACCAGTAAAAGACAGAATGTGATTGACAGTTTCCTTTGCTCTTTCCAGAAAGGGAAAGATACTGTTGTAATTTTTTTCTATTATGTTTCCATTAGTCACTCAACATATATTGTACATATCCATATATACATGTATCTATATTTACACATCAGAGTCTGAATGATTTTACTCTCAATCTTTATCTGAAAATAGGGCATTGACTACATAGTACTGGTCCTTTTGAATTTTGTAAGTCTCATATCAGAACCTTGATAGACAATTTCCTCCCCTTGCCTTCCATTGTACACTGTGGTTTCTCTCCTTAGATGAGTACCATTTAACTAGCGACAGGCTGAGCTGAAAGGAGACTGAACACAATTCTTAATTACAATGTACCTGCCAGCTAAAAACAAATGAGCAATTATGTTTAATGGGAGAAGACTACCCACTCCCTTAGGATGAGGTTAAAAATGATTAAAGACAAATCATGGGAAATTTCAAAGCTTTGCCTGGTCTTAAATGGGCTATGTAATCTTCTTCCCCATAATGCTACATTTCAGGACAGGGCGTATGATGAAGTCTCCTCACAGGCTCTCAACCTTCCTGGCCTGCAGAAGCATATTTGCCATTCCAAACACTTACAATGTCACTGTATTTTATTCACCACTCCCTTCTAATGAAATACTCCCACATACACATGCAAGTCATTTCGCTCACAATGCGCTGGTAATGGGATGCTTCGGAGCCTTTTGCAGGGAACAATGATTTATAGCCAGCAGGAGACTCAGGCTGAAATCAGGTGCACAGGTTTCTGAATGTCACATAATTTCACAGTCAGCTCTGAAGAAAATCTGGTGTCAAATTATGCATTTGGCTTGTACTTGAGGCTAGGGTGCAGTTACAGGAATTAATTCTGTAAAAAGGGCACCTCTTTATTTAACAGTATCTATTACAAGAGAAAATGCCTTATTTAGATGAATCATGTTAAGCATCTTTAAACTCTTTAGTTTTTCAAATGTGAAACTTAGGAAAGGAAGAATGATTTAGGGGACTAAGAAGTGGCCTGAGGGGGCTTTACAGTCTTTAACCTTCCTATACCTCTGATTTTAGTACGAAGTTTGACTAGCTTATAGTTGTAACATTTTTGGTAGCTTTAGTCTTTCATTTATTAAGTTAACTGTCTAACTATTGATCCGAGGAAGGAATTACTGAGAAGATAACCTAATGTCAAAAATTTAATAGCCTCAAAGAGAAAGAAGTAATTTAAGCCATTTATTTTAGGTGTAGTCAGTCATTAAAGTCATAATAGGACTCCAAATCCCAGAGTCCTAGAACTGTTTTTTTTTTTTTTAATCATCTATAAAGATTGTCCATTCTAGGCTATCAGGACAGGTTGAAACGGGATCACAGATCATAGTGTCGGAGACCCACTATTTACCTAAGAGTACTGTCTCCTGCACAAGAAGGCACTGCTGGGGAAGTCAAACACTCTGCTCCTCAGACCGTTCCCCACACAGTGGCCAGAGTGATCTGATCTGACAATGCCACTGTCCTTCTGTAACCTTCTGTGGCCTCTCATTACCCAAAAAAGACCCAAGCTTTTTACAAAGCCCTACCTGATCTGACCCTTGATAGAAGCAGTTTAAAACTCACCTACCTGAGGATTTTAAAAGTTATTCAAAAAAAGGTTTTACTCTTTGCAATCACAAAATGAATTGGATTGAATTCTTTAAAAAGCCTGGTCTTTGAAACACTCATTGCAATTCTAGAAATAATAGTTGTCTTTCTGTGGTGATAAAAGGTATTTGCAGCAGAAGTACTTAGATTTCTACACATGAGCAAAATGGATCTGAATCAGAACAATGACATTCTCTAAAAACATGCTTAAAAACAGTAGTTACCATGTTCTGAAGACCCTAGCATAGATCTTGGGGTTTTTCAGAGAGGAAAAAAAAAAAAAAAGCCATCAGTCACACTAACAGGGTGGCTCTGGTATGAGAAGATAGCTTTCCACTGGGTGTAGATAGGCTTTAGTTTGTAGTCTTAGATATTACCTTGTCCAAGAAAGCATTTCCATCCTTCAGGGACCAGCCGGGAAGATTTGACAGCCTGGGACTGCAAAACAAAAGATTAAGATTAAATTAACCTAAATAGATTATAATCCTCAATGATTTCATGGTAACTTACTGTCTCCATAAAGTTAAGAACAGTTTAAAATTACTGGCAGTAGTTCTTAACCTAAATTCCAATCAAAAATAAGAGAAATAACCATGTTGTATCAAGCTTAAAAATTATGTGGCAACAGGATATTAAAAGGTCAAATAGTTTAGTGGAAAATTGGAAAAACTAAAAGAATCCTATGCAAAATAATAAAGAAAAAAGAAAGATGAGACATGAGAGCCTTTTATAATTGTCCAATCACCCTGTCTTCTTTCCCATGTGTTTGACAACAGTCCTTAGGACAGGGCAGGATAGGCATCATCTTATTGCAGATGAAAAAACAGATGCAGAAAGGATAGGAGCTCTGATGAGAACACTGCCCTACTATCTACCCATCAGCATTCACAACAAACACGAATACCCGAATTCCAGTCCAATCCATGCTTTGGGTTCACAGCTTTACAAGTGGATTAGTCACCTGTCACCTGTGACTTGAGTTTCCAATTCTGGAGAATGAAGCTAGTTTTCCCAAGTGTTACAAAATGACACCATGTCTGAAGTGAACAGCTTCTAGCAGATGAGGTCAATTTCATGTATATGTTACATTTTAAAAATCTGAATTAAAAAATCATTTACTACTAGTAATCTCAAGATTTAACTGTGTTCTACTAGTTGACCAGAAGAAATATAATGCAAGCTGAAAGTGCCAATAACTCAGGAGAGAAAACAGTATGCTGGTAAAAGTAAAAGCTTAATGAAGAAGGCAATGTGTGAAGAAAAAGCCAACAGGATTCCAAGTTGGATGGTAAAAGGATTTCAGCACTCACTACAAAATTAACTTCTGTGATGCAAAAGTTAAGGGCAAAGTAAGGGTGCGGGACTAAAAGAATCAGAAACCAAGTATCTCTAAGGTCCCTCTTCCTCTTCCCAACATAATTTGATCAGATGCTAAGTCTGTAATTAGATGATAGGTATGAAAGTCAACACAAAAGCATAAATATGTGAATATCTGTCAATCTTTTAGAAATGGTTAAAAACCTGAATAAAATATAAATGCATCTATTTTCAGAAAAAAGTGAGAATTGGGGGTGGGGTAAGTTTGTTTTTGTTTTTGTTTTGTTGTTGTTGTTGTTTTTTGAGATGGGGTCTCACTCTGTCACCCAGGCTGGAGTGCAGTGGTGCAATCTCGGCTCACTGCAACCTCCGCCTCCCGGGTCCACGCCATTCTCCTGCCTCAGCCTCCTGAGTAGCTGGGACTACAGGTGCCTGCCACCACACCTGGCTAATTTTTTGTATTTTTAGTAGAGACGGGGTTTCACTGTGTTAGCCAGGATGGTCTCGATCTCCTGACCTCATGATCCGCCCGCCTCAGCCTCCCAAAGTGCTGGAATTACAGGAATGAGCCATTGCACCCAGCCGGGGGTGGGGGGTAAGTTTTAATTATTAGGTTGGTGCAAATAATTCTGACATTAATTCCAAACTTACAGAAAAGTTGCAAGGATGTGAATACAATGGACTCCCACATACCCTTTATCTAGATTAACTGTTTACATTTTGCCTTTATTTATCCAAAAGTGAGAATACCATTTCATACTAGAGAATGAAAATCACTACTGGAGGCCAGGTGCGGTGGCTCACACCTGTAATCCCAGCACTTTGGGAGGCCAAGGTGGGAGGATCATTTGAACCCAGGAGTTTGAGCCCAGCCTGGGCATCATAGTAAGACCCTGTCTCTATAATAAATTAAAAAATTAGCAGGCTGTGGTGGTACACGCTTGCAGTCTCAGCTACTTGGGAGGCCCAGGAGGAAGGATCGCTTGAGCCCAAGAGGTCAAGGCTGTAGGGAGCCGTGATTGTGCCACTGCCACAAAGCAAGATCTTGTTTTGAAACAAGACCCTGTCTCAAAAAAATAAAAAAAGAAAATCACTACTGAGAGAATCAAATTTGACTGGTATAAATCATACCTGATAAACTTTTTTTTTTTTTTTTAAACTCTGGGAGTTTTTTAAAAAGTTTTTAAAATAAACTCTGGGAGTTTTCTGCTGTAACTTTTCAGAAAAATATGCTATTACCATTAGTTGTTTTAATTCCCATCTCATTTCATAGTCATATATTTTGAAGACTTCTCACTTCTTGAAAAATATATTTGCTATCAGATCAGATTAAGAAAGCAAGCATTCCAATAAAAGTGTAATGACAAGACAATGCGGACACTGTTCTCATTTCATGCATGTTAACTCTCTAAAACAAGGTTGTAAATATCTACTTCCCTTTACAAAGAGAACTGGATCAAAGGACACACACTCTGTCCGTTCCCCATCAGACCCATACAAATCAGATGACAGATGCAGTTAGTTGTCCTCAACAAATGTTTAGAAATAGTAAGTTGCTTATCAGAATATAACTAATTTTTTAAAAAGCAAAATTTTCGGGTGTTGTGGTTTAAACTCCTGGAAAACATTCTTTAATAACATCAAGGCCACCTATTATACCTGGGTGGTTACTTTGGGTTAGAGCCACTGCTAGTAGATGAGACTGAATGCTCAAAGGAAATCATGACCACATTGTGACAACAGTGCCAATGACAAAGGGATGCAAATACATCACCGCATGGCAAAGAGATGCTGACTATAGAGATGAAAATATTTGTTTACTGTGTTCCAGTGAGTTAACGAATAAACCATAAAGAGTAAATTTTAAGTTACCAAAGGGGAAGGGACTTATTTTTTTGCTTTTAATGATTACAAAGTTCGACTGTGTAAACTTTGTAAACGAGGAGATAGAGATCTTTCCACAGAAATCTAATAAAATGGCTGGGCATGGTGGCTCATGCTTATAATCCCAGCACTTTGGGAGGCCGAGGCGGGTGGATCACCTAGGTCAGGGGTTCGAGACCAGCCTGGCCAACATGGTGAAACCCTGTCTCTACTAAAAATACAAAATTATCCAGGTATGGTGGTGTGTGCCTATAATCCCAGCTACTTGAGAGGCCGAGGCAAGAGAATCACTTGAACCTGGGAGGCAAGGGTTGCAGTGAGCCAAGATGGCGCCACTGTACTCCAGCCTGGGCAAAAAGAGCAAAACTCCATCTCAAAAAAAAAAGAAAGAAAGAAAGAAAGAAAATCTAATAAAATATGAGAAGTAAAGGTACCAAAAAAACGATTATAGAAGAGCACATCTTTGCACCCACTATTTTACTAACATTTCTTAGGAAAAAAGGATACCATTAAAATTTTTAGTCAAAAAATGTATGAAAGATTTATTTTTAAAGTAATTGTTTATTTTGGAAAATTAGGTAAATTATTCTAAGATTTCTGTGGAAAGATCTCTATCTCCTTGTTTACAAAGTTTACACAGTCGAACTTTGTAATCATTAAAAGCAAAATAGCCTAAGACAAGTAATCTATTGCCTAGGAAAATACTGAAGAGAAGATTGAACATTATACGTAATTTCTTTTTTTTGTTGTTTTTTGAGGCGGAGTCCCACCTCCTGGGTTTGCACCATTCTTCTGCCTCAGCCTCCCGAGTAGCTGGGACTACAGGTGCCTGCCACCACGCTCGGCTAATTTTTTGTATTTTTAGTTAGAGACAGTGTTTCACTGCGTTAACCAGGATGGTCTCGATCTCCTGACCTCGTGATCTGCCCGCGCCTCAGCCTCCCAAAGTGCTGGGATTACAGGCGTAAGCCACCGCACCTGGCCCACAATTTCTTTTTTATTTTTATTAGAGACAGAGTCTTACTCTGTCACCCAAGCTGGAAAGCACTTGTGTGATCACAGCCCACCACAGACTCGAAGTCCTGGGCTCAAGTCTCAGCCTTCCGAGCAGCTGGGACTACAGGTACATACCACCATATCCAGGTATGAAATGTGTTACTTTTATAATCAGAAAATAATAGTGAAAGAGGCATGAGTCCATTCATTCATTTATTCAAAAAATATTAACAAGCTTAATACTCAGTGCAAACTGTTGGAATGATAGTAAATAAACAATCCTTTCCTTTCAAGAGTTTGCAATCTAGTATAGGGAGAGAGTCATTACACCAGAATAAAATAAGAGCTCTGACAGGGGTACGCAGGAGGTGCCATGGGTTCACACAGAAAGGGCACTTTTGACAGTTTGCAGTGAGGTGGTAGAGCAGAAAACAGGAGTTAGGAAGTGAAGGTAGAGGAGATCTTTCAAGAAGAAGGAAACAGGGAAGAGCCTCATCACAAGGTGCAGTGTTGCAGGCAAGTGAGGTGTTCATATTTTCACTCACTGAATCTTTATTCGCGTGTCACTTTAGGAATCTTTATTTGCATGTCAAGATGCTGGTGATAGGACTAGGTGCCAGCGATAGGACTGTGAGCAAAACACTCCCTCCTCCTGAGGAAGCAGGCAAGGCACACGAATCCAGTCAGCATGCAAATTGATGGGGACAAGTGGAGGCAGCATCAAAAGATTTCCCTGGGGACATGAGGACTGAGTTGAGATCTGCACAGGAGCAGAGTCAAGGGGAAACTGAGGGCAGGGCCTGAAGGAATAGAGAAAGTTTAGCTCCCACTTACAGGTGAGAACATACAGAATTTGGTTTTCTGTTCTTGTGTTGATTCACCAAGAATAATGGCCTCCAGCTGCATCCATGTCACTACAAAGGGCATGATTTTGTTCCTTTTTCTGGCTGTGTAGTATTCCATGGTGAACAGCCCAGCAGGTTCCTTCAGTCCTTCTCACCATGAACATCTTCCATGAGGGTTATTCACATGGAACTTTGAGCAGATTCCAAGACACTCCCTCCCAGTCCCCATCCAGCTAGAATGCCATCATTATGTCCTTCCTACATCAAAACTGTAGTCATAGATGATCTCACAGAGTCTTCCAAGCTGGAGAAACAATACATGTGACTGCTCTGAGGAAGGAGTCAGACGATTTCTTTGAAACTATTTAATAGAAGGAAACAAAGAACAAGAGGCAGAGTATAAAGAAGGTACTGGAGGGGCAGGCATGAAGCCTGATACACTGAGATGAGTGTGGTGTTTATCCTAAGAGCAATGAAAAACCACTGAAAGGTTTTAAACAAGTAAGATAAGATTTGATTTGTGCTTCTACAAGATGACTGTGGGGAAAATGGAACCATGTGCCTTCTGATAATAGATACTATCATTGGCATGGTATTCCTACCAAAAACAGTAACCCCAACCTAATCATGAGGGAACATTAGACAAACCCAAATTGAAAGTCGTTATATGAAATAATTGGCCATACTCTTAAAAACCTCAAGGTCATAAAAGACGGACTGGGAAAGTCTTCCAGATTAAAGGAGTCTGAAGAAATGACAGCTAAATGCAATGTGGATGGGATGTGGATGAGATCCTGGACCAGAAATTACCATTTTTCTCTTTTGCTATAACGGGTTTCATAGTGAATTATGACTTGGTAAAAGTGCAGACATATGTATAAGGTATACAGATTAGACACTGGTATACTATCAATGTAAATTCTCTGATTTTGATTTTTGTACCATGGTTATGTTAGAGGATGTCCTTGCTCTTTGGAAATACACTCAAGCATTTATGGGTGAGGAGGATCATGCCTGCATCTCACTCTCAAACGGGTCAGAAAAAAATTATGTGTATACATACCAAGAGGAAATGATACAGCAAATTTGTTAAAATGCCAATAAATTGGTAAAGGCAATTAGGAATTGCTTGTACTATTTTTGCAGCTTTTCTGTAAATCTGTAGGATTTCAAATAAAAAGTCACACAAAAAAGATGACTCTTGATTGAGAGAGGGTCAAGATGAGAATTGATGAAACTGGTGAGGAGGCTTTAGTAATGATACCTATAAAAGACAAGAATGACTACAGCAGCACTGAAGAGAAGTGACTGGATTTTAGAACTATTTAGAAGGTAAAAGTGTCAAGGCTTAATCAAAGACTGAATATAGAGCAGGGAGGAAGAGGGCTGAATCAAAGTTAACTCCCAGTTTTCTGGTTTTTATAAAAGGATACCATTTACTAAGATAGGAACTTGAAGAAAACCCTATCTGGAAGGATACATTTTCCTCTTCTGGACCCAGTCTGATCATGAAAAAAAGTTTGAGGGCATGTTGAATTTTTTTTTTGTTGTTGTTGTTTTGAGACACGGTCTCTCTCTCTCTCTCTGTCACCCAAGCTGGAGTGCGGTGGCACAATCATGGCTCACTGCAGCCTCGACTTTCTGGGCTCAAGTGATCCTCCTGCCTCAACCTCCCAAGTCAGCTAGGACTACAGGCACACACCACCATGCCTAGCTAATTTTAAAATTTTTGGTAGGCATTTTGGACACATCAATCTGGAACTTGGAAAAGAGTTACTAACTAAAGATACACATTTGTAAGTTGCTGTTTGGATGGTTATTGCAGCTCTGAGCAATTTACTTTTTATTATTTCAACTTGTATTTAGATTCATAGGGTACATGTGCCGGTTTGTTACCTGGTTATATTTCATTATGCTGAGGTTTAGGGTACAACTGATCCTGTCACCCAGGTAGTGAGCATAGTAGCCAAGAGTTAGTTTTTCAATCCTTGGCCCCTCCTTATCTAGCCCTTCTAGCAGTCCCCAGTGTCTACTGTTGCCATCTTTATGTCCATGTGAACCCAATGTTTAGCTCCCACTTACAAATGAGAACATGCGGTATTTGGTTTTCTATTCTTGTGTTAATTCACCAAGAATAATGGCCTCCAGTTGCATCCATGTCACTGCAAAGGGCATGATTTCATTCTTTTTTTACGGCTGTGTAGTATTCCATGGTGTATATATACTACATTTTCTTTATCCAGTCCACTGCTGAGGGGCACTTAAGTTGCTTCCATGTCTTTACTATTATGAATAGTGCTGAGCATTTATTAAATGCCCTTAGTGGAGAATATGATGGGGCCAAGCAATGAACACCGAAGATGTCAATACATGATGGCCAATTAGAGGAAAACACATCTCCAAAGTATACAGAGAAAGAAGGGTCACAGAGCTAAGAGGAAAACCAGGAATGCATTATCATGGAGGTCAGTGATGCTGAATGGTCAAATAAGATGAGGACTGACAAATGCCCATCACATCTAATAACATGGAAGTCATGTGGGACCTAAGAGGTTCTAGTGGAGTGGTGTGGGCAGAGTGAAGACCGGACAGGGTTTAGAAATGCTGAAGGGGAAAAAGGAATTGAGAGAAGGTCAAAAATTGTTTTTTAAATTTTAAGTTAAAAGTGAATGATTATAATACCATTTGACTCAGCCATCCCATTACTGGGTATATACCCAAAGGACTATAAATCATGCTGCTATAAAGACACATGCACACGTATGTTTATTGCGGCATTATTCACAATAGCAAAGACTTGGAACCAACCCAAATGTCCAACAATGATAGACTGGATTAAGAAAATGTGGCACATATACACCATGGAATACTATGCAGCCATAAAAAATGATGAGTTCATGTCCTTTGTAGGGACATGGATGAAACTGGAAACCATCATTCTCAGTAAACTATCGCAAGAACAAAAAACCAAACACCGCATATTCTCACTCATAGGTGGGAATTGAACAATGAGATCACATGGACACAGGAAGGGGAATATCACACTCTGGGGACTGTGGTGGGGAGGGGGGAGGGGGAGGGATAGCATTGGGAGATATACCTAATGCTAGATGACGAGTTAGTGGGTGCAGCGCACCAGCATGGCACATGTATACATATGTAACTAACCTGCACAATGTGCACATGTACCCTAAAACTTAAAGTATAATAAAAAATAAAAATAAAAATTAAAAAAAAAAGTGAATGATTATAATTAAATGACAATCAAGATGGAAAACTCCAAGACAAACCAAAGATATAATAATTTAATTAATTATAATAGTAAAAGGACTGTGAAAAAGTGACGCATATGGAATCCAGAGAAGATAAAGCAATTCATTCATACAACAAATACTTACTGAGTAGCTACCACATGCCAAGAATAGTTCTAGGCAGTGGGGATACAATGGAGAACCAAATTCCCTGCCTTTATGAAACTTACATGTAGTGGAGAAGAAAGACAATAAATATGTACTTATAATGTAATAAGTGCTACGAAGACAAAGCAGCTGAGGGGATAGAGAGGGCCAGGAATACCATTTTAGGCAACTGTGTCCTGGTCTGAGCAAAAGGAGACACCTTTTGTAAGAAACTGTATGGATAGCTAACCATTCTCCTAGTAGAACTTCCCTCTGAGAGTGAAAGAATGGGAAGGGGAAGAGAGGGAAAGAGAATTCCAGTGCTGAGCCAGGACCATGAGAACAGTAGAACTGGGTAAGGATGAGAGTGAACAGGAACGGGAAAACATGCAGCTGGTATTGTCTGCCCTCGTCCAGTTCTCATCACCTAGGAAATTCATGACCCCACAGAGCAGATTGGGCTCCCTTTTGGAATCTCTCATGGTATCTTCGATTTTATTTTTAAAGTAATTATCCTAAATATATATACTTGTTTTCTAGTCACAAGTGTAATTAAATCTTCATCTGTGTGATGTCTTTCTCCCTGATAGACTGAATTCCATGAGGGAAAGTAGGTTATTCTGTTCATCTCTAAATCCTCTGATCCAGAACAGTGCAGATTTTTAAGAAACATCAAACAAACAAACATTTTGCTCTCTGGGGGAAAAAGACAATAATATCAGGCCATTTCATTAGGAAATAACCAATTGTCATGTAAACAAGCTCCTCCCAATCCAGTTTTTGGGCAATATCTGTGGGCGGCACATGTATTTCTAAATGCTGGGTGTAATTATAACTGAATTCCATCTGCTTTGCATAAAATGTAATCTGGAATTATCTCTGACTTTATCCTCACACCACCTTACTGTACCCCTTATCTCAGAAAAATCAATAGCTGATGATAATTTTTCTAGATGGTTCATCGGGTTATCACTGTGAATAATCATTGTACTCAGTGATGTCTTCACGAATGACCGAGATAAACTAGAAAGCTTACCCAGCTTACTATGCTTTTGAGCTCTTAAATCTGCTTTAGATAGCTTTTCCATATCCTATCTTGTATGTGGTGTCACTTTTTGCTACTGTAAGTATATTTGCTTCAACAAGGTAGCCACTTCTTTTATAAACTGTTTCTAAATAGTAGTATGCTGGGAAACCAATTTCCTAAGGCAAAGTGTTATTTAAGCATAAACAGTGCTATTGTAGGCCTGAGGCAATCTGTCTCATTTAAGATATGAACTTGGGCTACATATGTGGTTCTAAATCTAAAGTTGACTTAGTATGAAAATAATGCACAGATGCCTGTCAAAAAGAAATGTCAGACTCTATGCTGTTAAGTCTCTGCAAAGGCTGCTAAATAATTCTAAAATTCAATTCTTGGGCTCAGCAGTTGACCATTTACCAGCTCTTATGTGAATTAGCAAGAAAGATGAAATATACATGACCTCAGTTGTACTGAGCAGTTGCAGGAACATTTTACAGAAGCTCAGAAGAAGTTATAATAAAGAAGCCAATCAATAAATCAATAGAACACTTTCCATCAGCTCAGCCAAAGGAAATTATTTTGATAAAGAACATTTTTAAGGAAACAAAGCAAACTTACGACAATATACTAGGTACTAGTAACCTTCATACTAATGGTACCATTTTTCAGCAAACTTAAAGCTCATTTTGTCTTTGGCTGCACCAGCACATACCTTTGAACAAGTGGCAAAGGAAGGAAATTGAGGGTAGAAGTCATGTCCAGTCCGCAGTCCAACATAATGGTGGTTGATTTGAATTTGAGCACATTGCATGGTAAGGTTGGGTGCCCTGACAGGCAATACTGAAAAAAATTAAATCACTTTGATCAGTAATCAATTACAGAAGAATCCTACAAAGTAAAGTGAATCAAATAACACTGACGATCTTCTCTCATAAGACCAGCGTGTTAAGTTCAGCTAACTTTCTACGTGGTTTCCGCCCTTTTACTGCTTGGGGACTACTTTCCCTAGCCGTTCAAAATACTCAAAAGTCTCAGGTCACACCCATCTGTCTTTTCACAGGGTGCCAAGGCAAGCCCGGTTTTACATGGGCCACAGTTATTCAAAATAGAAGGTTTCAAGGCTATGGTTATTCATTCCGTTCTCACAAGGCACTGGTGAATTATCATTTTCCCCTTTGTATGTAAGTACTGTCTAAAGCTGTGGATGTCAATGAAACTCTAAGCTGGACACTCAAACTGTGCTCTAGGTTTGGTTTTCTCCCCTTGTAAATAAGTGACCTTCCTCAAAGAGGAACTGGTTAGAAAGGTTAACTAACAAGCATGAGTAAAGGTTTATGCTCAGTCTTGTCAGAAGAAATGACTCAAAAGGACAAGTGACTTCCCTGATGTGCAGACACTAAGCAGGAGTGTGGGAACCTACTTCCAGACAAGTAGGAATCTCTTGCCTGGGGCAGCAGAGCTCAGAAGTCAAAGGGGCACAAGCCACAATGGTGTCTTCAAAGGAGAGTGAACACAACACACTGACCCAAAACATTTCTCATGTTCTCCTCAATGTTGTGGCAGTGACAGATCTGCCACACTGAAAATATCTATATGGGACACGCTCTGCCACCTTTAATAATTCTATTGCTGCTCCGAAGAAAAGAAATGGAAGACCCTTTCCCCAACTTTTAAAGCCCTCCCTTGAGCAACAGAGCCCAGAAAACAAAGGGAACAGTGTGCTGAATCCACTAGCAAGTCCATTCTCTCCTTTTTTTTTTTCCCTTGAGACGGAGTCTCACTCTGTTGCCTAGGCTGGAGTGCAGTGGTGTGATCTCAGCTCACTGCAACCTCCACCTCCCTGGTTCAAGCGATTCTCCTGCCTCAGCCTCCCAAGTAGCTGGGATTACAGGTGTCTGCCACCATGCCTGGCTGGTTGTTTTGTATTTTTAGTAGAGATGGGGTTTCACCATGTTGGCCAGGCTGGTCACAAACTCCTAACCTCAAGTGATCCGCCCGCCTCCTTGGCCTCCCAAAGTGCTGGGGTTATAGGCGTGAGCCATGGCGCCCGACCCTCTCCTGATTTAAGCACAAAGACAGCATGAGTGAGAGTGAAGCTCCATCAATGCCTAGCCCCATATGGCCTCAGTCACTTAGGCTAAGTCTTTCCAGGTATTTGTTGCTCTGTTGGTTCTGTCTTTGTAGTGGATGAATTTTCCACTTTTCTCCAGAGGATGTTACAGGAACTGATAATTTTTTGAAAACTGCATGTTCTAAAAATGGTAAGGCCAAGAGCCAAGAAGTTGTATTTTGCAAGCTGCTTCTTCATTCCAAGTTTATGTATGATGATTATATTTTACCAAACCAAAATTCACAACTCATGATCTGAAAAGATATAAGGCACTTACGATGAAAACAATACAAATTATTTAAAACTGCAATTGTCCTGAAGAAGTCTAGGATCCATGATTTTGGTAATTACACTTTACATAAGTTCCTTCTTTGATAGGTATCAGGATTACAGAAAATTTTTTCCTCCTAATTAAGACAGAGATATTCCTGTCCCCACCCTCCATCTGGTTCCCTATTGCTACTTGGTCTTTATCCCCATCTAAGAACTATTTGTTAAAGATAAACTATCTCAAAATGAACACAAAGCATCATGTTAAACTTGCTCCAAATATAGCAAATGTTCCAGGAAAAGCTTTCCTATATTTCTCCTTTCAAAAATAAGAAAAAATCAGATATTCAGAAAAGCATGGAAGAAAATAAAATGAAATGTGTGTAACAGTTATTTCTGAGTGGGATGATTATTGTCCGATTTTCTTCTTTCAGCTTTCTCCATTTTCCAAAAGTTCAGCAGTGAGCTTTTACTACATTTTTATAATCAGAAAAAAAATGTGATTAAAACAAAACAAATAATTTAGCCAGCCACATTGAATGACAAAATATTTTTTGTCTTCCTCCTTAATTCTAAATTATGGAGGATAAGGTACACCAGAAAACAGAAGAATATGTAAAATTTTTAAAAGCTGATGCTCAAAAGATTTCAGCAAAGAAAGTTCGCTGAAAGACTTTACTTTTGTTACTGTCCTTAAAGGCCAAAGGCCAAAGGCCAAAGTGAGGAATGCTGTCTAACGGCTACCACCAGATGGAACATTTTCAGAGCACTGACGAAAGGTGCCAGGCCCCGAGCTCATTCGCCTTATTTGTATGGATGAGAAGGTTGAGCTCTACCCAGTTTCAGAAGCTTTTCTGGGAAGAGCTGAAGACACACAGCGAGGTCCCTCTGACTCCAAAGATCCCACTCATCCTTCCCAAACTGCACTGCTCACCATGGGTCAACTGAGTGCACGGGAGCACAGAGTGGCTGCCTGAGGTTCACACACTTGTACAGGAGGCGCTTGCAAAGGGCCCAGACCCTGTGGCCTCCAGCGATGCTCTTTGTGCAATTCCAGTTTTCTTCCTCTGTCACCAAGCAGCATATCATCTACTGAGGGTTATGAGACTAAGGCACAAAACCAGTAAGTAATTATGGAAATAAAATTATCTACAATCACACCAATCTGATTATCATTTTTATATTCCATCTTTTTTCATATTTGTAAAAGCCATAATTTTAGTATTCATACTGCTGTGTGTGCTGCTTCAACTCTTGATGACTATGTTTTCCTCATGTTACATGACACTTAATTTTTATTGGCCTAAGTAAATATACCATGGTTTGTTTGGTCATGCATTCCCTTATTGTTGAACATTGAGGGTTGTTTCCTGTCACCCTACTATCACAAGCATGGCTGTGGTGATCACTTTAGTGCGTAAGTCTTTTTCCATACTGGACTATTTTTTTAAGATGATTCCCGGAAGTAGTACTAACTGGGTCAAAAAAGATGAGTATTTTACGGCTCTTTCAATCTGCCAAAATGCTTTCCAAAAAGGACTGTACTTATTTACAATGTCATTGGTAATATATCAGAAGATGTTTCACTGCTCAAACCCATGAGCATTATATTCACAACCATTTAGAATCTGTACTGAAATGCAGCTATCACCCTAGTAGTAGCCATGTAGAGGTAATTAAATGACCCTAACCAAGGAAAGTTAACTATTTGATAAGTGGCTTTAGTTCTGAGAGGCAGTTTGGTGCGATGATATGAAGTAGGGAGTTTGAAGTTAAGACTGCCTGGGCTCAAATCTTGGCTGCACTCAGGGTTAATGTGTGATTTTGGGAAAGTTACTCAACTTTGGACTGTTAAGGTGCAGTAATAGAACCTATCCTTGTAGCAGAGTTGCTGGGAGGACTAAATGAATGGATACACTGCCTGGTACACAGTAAGTGCTCTTAGTTACTATCAGTTATAAAATCATTACGGGGCTGAAGAGGTCATTTAAGTTTGGATGGAGTAATTTATATTCTACAGCGGCATTCACTAACATCTTTACATGTGTATCCCCTAAGACTAGGTGAAGTGAATGAACAATTTTATAAATAGTTCCCATTTTGCTGGTATGCTCTTCAGGAAGATAGATCCACTAGTGAGTACAGAATAATCTTTATTTTTTTCTAGCTTAACAGGCCCATAGCAATGCTTTCATGTTTATTTTATTTCTACTTAATTAAAAAGCTACAAGTTTTTCTGTGATCACAATCTACAGTTGGCTCTCCATATCCATGGCTTCTGCATCCACGATTCAACCAACTACAAATGGAAAAATATCTGAAAAGATAAAACTACAAATAATAAAATATAACAATACAGCAAAAGTTATATAAATTTTAAAATGCAGCCTGGGCGTGGTAGCTCACTCCTGTAATCCCAGCACTTTGGGAGGCCAAGGCGGGAAGATCACCTGAGGTCAGGAGTTCAAGACCAGCCTGACCAATACGGTGAAACCTTGTCTCTACTAAAGATACAAAAATTAGCTGGGCATGGTGGTGAGTGCCTGTAATCCCAGCTACTTGTGAGGCTGAGGCTGAGGCAGGAGAATCACTTGAGCCCAGGAGGCAGAGGTTGCAGTGAGTTGAGATCACGCCACTGCACACCAGCCTGGGTGACAGAGCAAAACTCTGTCTCAAAAAACAAAAACAAAAACAAACAAACAAAAAGCAATGTACTACTTGCACAGCAATTATATTGTATTAGATGTTATCTGCTGTGGGTATGGAGGGACTACTATACTATCTGTATTTCCCTGTGTGCCTTTTTTTCATAGAATAAGTAGGAAATGGTTTTGAAAGTTACATATGGGTAAGATAAACATTATTTATATTTTTTGAATAAAAATTTTATCAGTTATACTTAGTGTATATATTTCTCATTCTGTTATTTTCATTAAAAAGCTTTTATTATGGGCAGGCATGGCGGCTCATGCCTATAATCCCAGCACACTGGGAGGTCAAGGCAGGAGGATAACTTAAGGCCAAGAGTTCGAGGCGAGTCTGGACAACACAGTGAGACCCTGTCTGTACAAAAAATAAAAAAAATTAGCCAGGTGTGGTGGCACACAACAGATGCCAGAAGACAATTGGAGTAGTATCTTTGGGGTTTTAAGATAATTTGCTACCCCATAATTCCAACACCATCATTGTCGAGAAGTAAAATTAAGACATTTTCAGACCAATAGTAACTAAGAATTCACTATTTCAACACCATCACCGAAGGAGGTATATTCAAGATTATATTTCAGGAAGAAGGGAGTTGAACTCAGAAGAAATGGGATACAAGAAGGATTGGTGAGCAAATAAATTGGTTAAAATATTGTTAAATAATAAGCATTTTAAAAGTCAAATAATTCATTGACTCTAAAATATGATTAAAACATGTCTGTCTTTTATTTACATACCACTGAGAAAAACAGCAACAATGAGAAATCGTAACACAGTGCTTTAATGATGGGACTGAACAGTGCATTATATTATTATACTAACTTCTTTTTTCTTTGACATTCCTTTCATCTAGTGTAAGAAATTTATCATTTGTCTTCATGTGCATGAGAACGAGATATGGAATCCTGTTGTACATATCTTGGTTATAAAACATCAAAGCTTCAACTTGGCCAGATGCGGTGGCTCACGCCTGTAATCCTAACATTTTGGGAGGCTGAGGCAGGTTGATCACTTGAGTGATTAGCCCAGCGTGGTGGTGCGCACCTGTAATCCCAGCTACTCAGGAGGCTGAGGCAGAAGAATAGCTTAAACTCAGGAGGCGGAGGTTGCAGTGAGCTGAGATTGCACCACTGTACTCCCTCCTCAGAGACACAGCGAGACACCGTCTCAAAAAAAAAAAAAAATCAAAGTTTCAACTTGTAGTCAGTTTTCATAGTAAAAAAATCTCAGAGAATCAGAAGAAAAAATAAAAAAAATCATAATAACTAAAACTTGAAAATCAAGAAATAACAGTATAATCATATTATTGAAAAATATAAAGGTAACTAGCAGAGTCAAAAAGGTTACCTCTTAAATTTGGGAACTGGGGACTGAGAGTTTTTACAGTTTGTAAAACTATTTGATTCATTTTTAACTGTGCAGATATAAAATTTTATTTAAAAAAAACCACATTAGACAATGATTCACCAAATTAAAAAAAGTGGATGTATCTATATGATTTATAAATAAACCTAGAAGCCTATTTAGAAATAGCCCAGCTACTTGGGAGGTTGAGGCAAGAGGACTGCTCACGCCCAGGAGTTGAAGGCTACAGTGTGCTGTGATCATGCCACCGCACTCCAGCCTGGGCAACAGAGCTAGACCCCATCTCTAAAAAAAAAATAAGTAAAATTTTTAAAAACTTGGAAATAGATTTTAAGACAAAGATTATTACATAATCATAAACTGTTCACTGGTAATATATAATAACTGTGACACTTATGTACAAGCAACGTAGCCTCAAAATACATGAAGCAAAATTTGACAGAATTACAAAGATTTCTGGGGAGAAATCTGCTGCCAGTCTAGCTGGTGTTTTATGCTGCTATTAAAATATTCTCTTTGTTGTTGGTGCTCTGATTTTTCAAAAAGATGTGCACGGGTATGAGGTATAACTTACTTTCCTTTTGGTTTATGCTTCTAACACATAAGAACTCGTCTTTCACAACTGTGAAAAATACTGTCAGCCATGATCACTTTGAATACGGCCTCTCTCCATTTTTTCTAGTTTCTACTTCTGGAATGCCTATTAAATGCATGTGGTAATGTTTCATTTTACTCCCCCCTCCCTGTGACTAAATTATCATTTTTTTTTTTTTTTTGCTATGTATAGTGCATTCTGGGTATTTTCTTCAGATTTATCTTACATTTGCTAATTCTTTCTTTAGTGGTGTCAAATCTGCTATTTAACCAATGGGTTAAATACTGAAATTTTCTTCCTAGTGACTATGTTTTTCAAATCTAGAAGTCCTCTTTCCTTATTGAAAACAGCATCTTATTCTTTTCAAAGGTTTGCATTCCTTCATACATGCCTTTAAATCACTTTCACATATTAAGAGTCTCCATGTTACACGATTTTCTGAAGTTCTTGGTAGTCTTATTATGACTACTCATCCTAACTCATGGTGGATTTCAGATCCTTTAACAGTTTGCATGGTGAGCTCATTTTTAGTAGGGCTTTGTGGGAATTCTGTGGGAGCTCTATGAGGAATGGGTTGGGGCTGGTCCGCAATAAATGTCACCATTTTGAGACCATTTTATGTTGATTTCTCAGCTTAAATATCTGTACTATAAGGGGAGCATACGCGTCAGACTCTCAACACTCTCAAAGCACTGGCCCAAGCTCCTTGCAGAGACGAGCTTCCTTACAGACCCCAGGAGCAAACAAATGAAATTTTCCTAGTACTCCTTTCACTGATGTATACAGTCCTTGGGAGTTTCTTGGTTATCAATCTTGAAATACGCATTTTGAATGTTACATTTATTACTAACAAGATTAAGTCATATTATGTTAAGGTTTCAGCAAATCTAATACTTTAAAAATCTGCTGGCCAGGCGTGGTGGCTCATACCTGTAATCCCAGCACTTTGGGAGGCCGAGGCGGGCAGGTCATGAGGTCAGGAGATCGAGACCATCCCGGCAAACACGGTGAAACCTCATCTCTACTAAAAATACAAAAATTAGCCAGGCATGGTGGCGGGAGCCTGTAGTCCTGGCTACTCGGGAGGCTGAGGCAGGAGACTGGTGTGAACCCGGGAGGCGGAGCTTGCAGTAAGGCAAGATCGCGCCACTGCACTCCAGCCTGGGTGACAGAGTGAAACTGTCAAAAAAAAAAAAAAAAAAGAAAAGAAAAATAAAAAATCTGCTTTCCAGCCAGGCGTGGTGGCTCATGCCTGTAATCCTAGCACTTTGAGAGGCCGAGGTGGGTGGACTGCCTGAGCTCAGGAGCTGGAGACCTGCCTGGGCAACATGGTGAAACCCCACCTCTACTAAAATACAAAAAATTAGGCTAGAAGCGGTGGCTCATGCCTGTAATCTCAGCACTTTGGGAGGCCAAGGCGGGTGGATCACTTGAGGTCAGGAATTCAAGACCAGCCTGACCAACATGGTAAAACCCTCTCTCAACTGAAAAAACAAAAATTAGCTGGGCGTCGTGGCATGTGCCTGTAATCCTAGCTACTTGGGAGGCTGAGGCAGGAGAATCGCTTGAACCCAGGAGGCGGAGGTTGCAGTGAATGGAGATCGTGCCACTGGACTCCAGCCTAGGTGACAGAGTAAGACTCCGTCTACAAAAAAAAATTAGCCAGGTGTGGTGGCGTGTGCCTTAATCCCAGCTACTTGGGAGGCTGAGACAGGAGAATCACTTGAACCTGGGAGGCGCAGGTTGCAGTGAGCTGAGATTAAAATAATAAAAAAAAAAAGGCTATACAAACAAAATGACAGCCAGCCAACTTAATCTCACAAAAATCTTTAAAAGCAGTATGAAATACTGTGAACTTCCTAAAAAAAATTTGGCAAATTAGTAAATTTGGCAATTTGGTAATACGACAAATTGAATTTTAGTGAACTGACTTTGGGTAACAAGTCTGTTTTTTTTTTTTGCAAAAAGAACCATAGACTAAAACATCATCTATGTTCTTTTCTCTAGTCTTGTTTAAAGTAATTAAAATATGCATAGTTATTATGCTATGGTGTTTATTAGGTATCAGGTACTCTGTAAGAACTTTATATTTTAACTCTTATAATCCTCCCAAGAATGCCATGAGGTAGGAATCATTTTCTCATTTTACAGATGAAAAAAATGAGGCATAGGAAGTATAAAACTTTCACATGATCCCAAAGTTCTAAGAAAATGTGCCAGGACTTGAACCTGGACAGTGAGCTCCGGAATCAGTACAGTTAGCCAACACAGCATACACACCGTGTTACACAGTATGAAAGGCATTGTCAGAGACCTAAAGACATATTATTTTTTGCAGAGGTGGTATAATCTAAAAGGCCTTATTTTGAATCGGTAAGAATGCAGATGAGTTTATAATCTGGTTCTGAACAAAGAGGATTAGTTAGCTGACTGATGCAATAAAGGTCCCAAGTAAATTAAATTATTAAATTGCCCTGCAATCCATCATAAGCAGTAATTTTCTTTTGTTGGTTTTCCTTTCCATTCAAAAACAGTGAGAAGATTCTCTTACTGTAAAGTAGTTCTGCTGTTGAAACTGACTTTAATTATCTGTACTGTAACCTATAACTTCTAGGCTGAACTGATGCCAATAGCTCTTTACTCTCGCTTGAGAGAACTGCACAGTCATAAAGAAACTGTTTTTTTTAAAATAGGCAATAGTGTTAATGAAGTAAGTTGTAAATGACATCACCAATTTTTTCCGTTTTCTATTTAACCAACCCATGCATCACATCATCCAATATCTCATTTGACATCAGCATAAAGTACTAGTTCTAACTTTGCTGATACATTGATGTTAGCCTGAATGAATCCCTAAATTCTATGGGTCTCAAATATCTTCATCTGACAAATGAGGAGATTTAACTAGATTATTTTAAGCTTTCTTTTAACACAAAAATGTTGTTTCTCATTATTCCACCATTTCACTGGGTCAGTCAAAACTCCTCTTTTATATAACCTGTCACCAACACGTTTGTGACATTGTGCTCTTTATAATTGACTTTCTGGGCTGGATGCGGTGGCTCATGGCTGTAATCCCAGCACTTTGGGAGGCCGAGGCGGATCACCTCAGGCCAGGAGTTCAAGACCAGCCTGGCCAACATGGCGAAACCCCGTCTCTACTAAAAATAGAAAAATTCGCTGGGCCTGGTGGCACGTACCTTTAATCCCAGCTACTTGGGAGGCTGAGGCAGGAGAATAGCTTGAGGAGGCAGAGGTTGCAGTGAGCAGAGATCACACCATTGCACTCCATCCTGGGCTACAGAATGAGACTTCTGTCTCAAAAAAAAAAAAATTGACTTTCTGAAAATGTAAAAAACTATACAATGCACAAGCTGGAACTAATTTCATCATCATCTAAATGCTTCCTTTAAAAAAAATATTTTATTATTTTCTTTCAAAAAGTTTAAAATAGAGATGGGGTTTTGCCATGTTGCCCAGGCTGGTGTCGAACTTCTGGGCTCCAGCGAGTGATCTGCCAGCCTTGGCCTCCCAAAGTGCTGGGATTACAGGTCTGAGCCACCATGCCCAGCCTACATGTTTCTTTTAGAAACAAGGAACCCTGTTCTTCCAGAGCTTGTAAACTTTTCTCTTCTCCAACACATCCAAGTATAAACATTCGCTGCCATCAGTAAATGCAGCTCACTAGGAGACACTCCACGGCCTAACAGGGCATATAAGGTTCCCAGAGGGGCTGGGAGCATCCCTACCTTATATTACCCCATTCTGAGATGCTGGCTTCCACTGAGCCAAATTTGCCTAATTTGGAGGCAAATTACCCCTGCTAGGAATTTTGGGCCAGGCCCTCCAACAATCAGAGTTCTATAAATACATTTCAATTTTATTTGGTAATCTTTCACTTTCTTCCACTTTGTGTCTTGATTCCATCTCGCAGGAGAGCTGTTAAATGTGCCAATCATACTCACTGTCAAACTGACTACACAGCTGGATAAAAGAGAAGGATAATTTTCCACTTGTGCAGAAAATCTGTAGCATGCATGGTGAACACAGAAAAGCCACTTTCTGGTTGAAGAGTGGCTAGATATCACACACAGCTGAGTAACTGCCACTTAGGGCTGCTCCCTCACACTCATCCTGTCCTCTACTTGGCTTTCCATGAAAATGAGACAAGCAGCAGAGGGTGGTCATAAAAAGCAAAATTTCCCCAACAGAAGCGTAGGAAGGGTGGAAATGTTGATAGTAAACCATTAAGGGCGAGGGAAGGAAAACAGGTAGGGGCTGCCTTCGGAACCAACATTTTTGGCTATCTGGAACCAGCACTTAATACACGTTAAGAAGTAATTATAGTTGATGAAAAAAAGTTCATGGAACTATATATGTGACTGTTTGTTACATATATATATGTATGTATAAAAGACTGTAAGCACACACACCAAACTGATTGAAGTGGTTACCACAGGGGCGAGTGGTTGATCATACTGGAACTCTCACTTTCTACTTAGATACTTCTGTATCCTTGACTACTACTTCTTTTAAACATTAACCAGTTTTTTTTTTTTAGAATCAGAAAAAAGCTTTTTTTCTCTTTTTTTTTTTTTTTTGAATAAAGAGTCACTACCAGAGAAGTTTCTATTGGCAACAAAGTTTTTAAGGACAATATAATTTATACAAATTGCTGAAAATGTGCAACAATGACAACTTGCAAGAAAGAAAAATGGTTAACGAAATGGTAAAACTTGTAAATGGCTAGAGGATCAGCATCAAGAAGGGAGACTTATTAGTGTATGTCGGTTCAAGAGTAAGCTAAGAATTTATTTTAGCATGTTAGAAATATGCTTTCTTTTCTCTCTTCAAACCACATATAAATGCAATGGTTCAAATTTCAAGGTTTGGAAAAATCTGGACATCAAAATCAATCATAAAGCATAGAGCAGAAATACTAGGGAGTTCCTGGTCACAATTGTGAAGACAATCAGGAAGGGGTTCCCTAACTCAACAGACTTTCAACGCAGACAAAAGTGTTTTATATTTAGGGGGAAGATGCCTGGTATAATACGTTTCAGCAAGGAGGAGAGCATGCCTAGTTTCAATCTTTGAACAAATATGCTTCTGTGTGGATCAAGAGTTGGGGGTGGGGAGAAGTTTACACCCCTTTAGTCACTTCAGATTTTCAAAGAAACGGATTTCCAAACAGCTTTTGATAAATTAAGTTTTTAAAGACAGCGAACATTTATTAATCACTTACTTCATGCTGGGTTATTCACATGCATTTATGTAGGCACAAAAACCAGGCTGACTGGCTAAGTACTAGGGCTGAGAAAAGGCTTTTCAATGGAAAAACTTCTTACTAGTCACACCAGTAGTAAGTTAGGAATCAGCAAAGGAAAGAGCTTCCGTTTGCCTCTACCATTTGGTAGAGACTTTGGGAGAGAACGGAAGCAGTAGCTTCTTCACTAATGTATGCTGATCCTACAGATTAGGCAGAAGGGAGAGACATACTTACTGGAGGAACTAGTTAAATTTTGATTTTCAGTTTACCTTGGTCCATGATAAAATACTTCTTTGAAAATCTTTATTATGGAATCTGAGCAAGGAATTTTTAAAATTTTAGGGAAATATTTAATATAATTTTGGGGTAGGAGATAACTTTTTTTTTGAGACAGGGTCTCACTCTATTGCCCAGGCTGCAGTGCAGTGATGTGATTATGGCTCACCGCAGCCTCAACCTTCTGGGCTCAAGCAATCCTCCCACGTCAGCCTCCTAAGTAGCTGGGACTACAGATGCAAGCCATTATACCTGGCAAATTTTTGTATTTTTTTGTAGAGATGAAGCCTCACTATGTTGCCCAGACTGGTCCTCAACTCCTGGGCTCAAGCAATCTGCTCACCTCGGCCTTCCAAAATGCTGGGATTACAGGTGTGAGCCATCATGCCTGACCTAGGAAAGAACTTTTAAGGCATGATCCTAAAGCCATGATCCTGGGAGAAAATACTGATAGACTAGATTACTTATACTAAGGACTTTTCTATGAGAAAAACTACTTTGAATAAGGTAAAAGATTATCTGGGAAAATAATATTTATAAAACCAAGACAAAAAATTGATATCCTTAATATATAAAGAGCTCTAAGAAATGAGTAAGATTCCAAAAGAAAAATGTGCAAAAAGCACAGTTAATTCATGAAATACAAATGAGTGAAAAAACATATGTAAAGATGTAACAGAAATGCAAAACAGAAACCCAGAAGAAATAAAAGTGTAATTTAAAACTATACTGAGATAAAATGCCCAGTCCATACATTGGCAAAGAAGCCAAAGATGAGGCTGTGGGGAAATGGAAACTCTCATTTACTCTATGGGTAAAAACTAAAGCAGTCCTGAAAAGCAATATTGCATCAGAGTTTAAAATGTGCATGTATAGTCTTTGAACAAGAAATTCCACTTAGGAATTTACAATAAACAAATACAGTAACTAGATGGGTGCAAACAATCTAAACAGTATATTTTCATCAGCACTGTGTGGGACAGTAGGGAATAAAAACCAAAATGTTCAACAGTAGAATATGTCCACACAATGTTATACTATAAACATACTCAAAATGAACTACATAAATGTTCCAAATGAAAAAGCTTATGAGCATTGTCTCTCATTATCTATATGTCTCTTCTCCTTTTAAATTAGAATCCATATCTTAGCTGTAATTATGGCCACCTGGAATAAAAACTATTTGCTAGACTTGACTGCAACTAGATGTAGCCATGTAAGAAAATGCTGGTCAGGAAGGTATAAATAGAAGTAGTGTACACAACTTTCTCAAAGTGTCAAAGGGAGAGGACATGGCTTTCTTTGTCCCTTCCTCCTTCCTACTGACTAGAATAGGGATATGATGGCCTGAGCTGGTAGTCATATTGGATCACAAAGAGGAAGTCATGGATTACAGATGGTGGAGCTACAAGCTATCAGGAGAGCCTGGACCTGCCACACCAGCTCTGGACTATTTAACTCAGCACATCATTTACACAACAGAGATGTAAACATTTATCCTGTTTAAGCCACCATTTCTTCAGGCTTTCTGTCACTCAGAGCTGAATCTAATCCTAACTGGTGTACAGTTTTAGGGTGACTCACACAGAAGGTATCACTGCACACACCCATCCTAGCAGGTATACCATAATGACTGATTATTTGAGGTGGTGAGATTACAGGTGATTTTTTTTTCTTTATGCCTCTCAGGACTCAGAAGTATATTCTGAAAATTTTTTCTTACAGTAATACGTATTGATTCTGTAACAGTTATTTTTATTTTGAGAAAAGTTTTCTAAAAATGTGTTAAAAAAATAGAAGCTTTCTTTTACTTAGTTCCTTGAAAGAACTCTCATTAGTTTAGTCAGATTGATTTCTTTTGAAAAACAACTATATTGCCTGACAGTTTACCACTGAATCTCAGCAGCCTGCCAGGCACACAAATAGGTTTTACTAGGCTGAATTTCTTAAGGTTTCCTGAAGAACCCCACATAAAGATGGCAATTTATCTTTATGGATAGATTTTCCATAATGGATTTATGGATGAATTTATGGATGAAAGGCAGTTTGCCAGTCCTCTACCAAGTTGCTATTTGCAGACAGGTGACATATTCAACAATTTCACCCTTTAAAACTTTCAGGTCAACATAATGTTGAATTAAAGAAGCCAGACACAAATGAGACATAAGGTATAGTTCCATTTAAATGAAGTTCAAGAATAGGCAAATGTGAGACACAGTGATGTAAGTCAGAATAGTGATTAACTGGAGGGAAAATTATTGACTGGGAAGGAAACAAAGTTGGTGGAAATGTTCTATATCTTAATTTTGATCATGAATACATGGATGCATATATAGGTAAAAATTCATCAAGCTGTATGTATGCTTGAAGCTTATGCTAGTTGAACTGAATGAAAAGTATACCTAAAACCAAACACGCACCCTGAGGACTGCAACATACTTTCTAGTAATTTGTCTATACTCAACATGTCGATGTGACTGAGAATACGTATTTATCAGTTCTGGAAGAAGAGGATCCCCCCTTCCCACTATCTCTTCCTTAACAGAGATGAAAGTCAAGGAATTCTTTAAGGTTTCTCTTCCCTCCCTTATTCATATCTGGACATTCTTCTCATACTATATCATCAACTGGTCCCACTGATTGTTGGGATGCCTTTTGCCCTCTGGTGTATTTGTGGATTCTGTTACTGCTTCCGAGGTCTTCTGCAAAGTGCTAAAAAATATCTTTTCTCCTATGTAGGTAATTCTGACTTGGAATTTGCTTTGATGCATTTGCTAAGCTCCCTAATTCTTCTTGTTTTGATTATATGTCACTTTCCTAAATATTTTCTGTAACTGCAATGAAGTCATACTTTCTGATTTCACATTCCAGTTTTTCTTAATTGTGTAAAATAAAGCTCTTTTAACTCCTTGGTCCCAGATTTCCAAAGGGAAAAAATTAAAGGCTCTACATGTTTAAAAATTCATATTTAAACTGTTTTTTTTTTTTTTTTTTTTTTTTTGAGACAGAGTCTCGCTCTGTCACCCAAGCTGGAGTGCAGTGGCGCGACCTCGGCTCACTGCAAGCTCCTCTTCCCAGGTTCACGCCATTCTCCTACCTCAGCCTCCCGAGTAGCTGAGACTACAGGCACCTGCCACCATGCCCGGCTAATTTTTTGTATTTTTTTTTAGTAGAGACGGGGTTTCACTGTGTTAGCCAGGATGGTCTCGATCTCCTGACCTCGTGATCTGCCTGCCTCAGCTTCCCAAAGTGCTAGGATTACAGGCATGAGCCACTGCACCCGGCCACTTTAAACTCTTAAACTTCCTTGAAACTTTTCCTGGAAAACAGAGAACCCCCATAATTCTTATTCTTTACTGTCTAAACCACTAAGTCTTGTAGTAAAACCCACCATGCTTTTGCTTCAATTTGCCTAACTTTCCCTTCTAAGACATTTATTAGGTCTGCCCCTGCCCCACTTATAGGGATCTGTTGTTCCAATCAAATACACAAATCTTTCAGATGTTAATAACATTATAATGAAACTAATTTCATGAGTAGCTGTATTAGTCTGTTTTCACACTGCTGATAAAGACATACCTGAGATTGGGCAGTTTACAAAAGAGTACTTACAGTTCCACGTGGCTGGGAAGGTCTCACAATCATTACATAAGGCAGGGAGGAGCAAGTCACATCTTACATGGATGTCAGCAGGCAAAGAGAGAGCTTGTGCAGGGAGACTCCCTTTTTTTAAAACCATCAGATCTTGTGAGACACATTCGCTATCATGAGAACAGCTCAGGAAAGACCCGCCCCCATGATTCAACCATCTCCCACCAATCCCTCCCACAACACGTGGGGATTATGGGAGCTACAAGATGAGATTTGCGTGGAGAACACAGATCCAACCATATCAGTAGTTGATATTCTGAACTATCCAAATAGGAGGATGTCTTGGGGGAAATGTATCCATTTTTGTACACACTGCTACAGAGCACTACAAAGCAAAAAAAATACATAATAAATTGTACACATACATCACTGGGGAAATGGAACTTCTCCAAATTATTTTTACTTTAACTGTTCCTTCTACTTGTAATAACACATAAGACTCCTTCTTGAAAATACTTATCAAAGTACTTTTCAAGGTCAGTTCAGATTTTGCCTCTCTAGGGAACTGTGATTCTCCCATTGGCAGTCATCTTTTTTTTTTCTTTCAACTTTTAAGCTCAAGGGTACATGTATAGGACATACAGGTTTGTTACATAGGTAAATGTGTGCCATCGTGGTTTGCTGCAAAAAATCAACCCATCACCTAGGTATTAAGCCCAGAATCCATTAGCTATTCTTCCTGATGCTCTCCCTCCCCCTACCCACCCCTGATAAGATTAATATTCTATAATCCTAACCTTACATAGGTCCCCACTGCCTGTATCAAAGGCTATCACCAAAACGTTATATTCTCAATCACATACATTAAATATACAAAGTTTGTTCAATAGTGAGTTACTGATAGGTAGGATCTATGTCTTATTCATCTTTCTGTCTCAGAGCACTGAGAATGTTTTGACTATCACACAGTCATCAACATAGTCATCAACAGTTTCCTCCTACTGGATACATAGCTTCAATCGAAAACCATTTAAAAATAAGCCACCACTTAGGGCTCTGAGCCCCTTTTTGTTTCTATGGAGATTTTTTTTGGGGGATGTGTGTGGGTGGCCATTATGTTTATTTTAACAGATTGATTGTTTACATTTCTTGGGTTTATCAGGCCTATCTCTGAAGTACAGAGAAACTATTTCTGGCTGTTCTGTTTTCCAAGGAAACCTTGCAATTTTCTTTTAAGGTCATAGAAATCTATTACTCATTTCTTCCCTGTGTTTTGGCTAGGGATCATGTGTAGAAATCCATTATTTCTATGAGTCTGCTATGCACCACCTAAGACTTTAAGTTATAAAATCCATTGTTTACTCAAAAGTCTGGAAAGGGCTTACAAGATATAATTAACTGCCTAGGACACACAATAAAACACAAATATATTTTCTCTTTAGAAAAATCACTTATTGTTAGGCTATGTAAAAGAGTCTCTCTTTACTAATGACTAGAAAATTAAGGAACAAGAAAGCAGTCAGCTACAGCACGTAAATTAAAATACATAAAAATTTCAAGCCAAAAGTCAGTATCACAGTCACCTGATAAGTTTAAAAAGAATGCCCACTCTAATCAGAAATAGAATAGAGATGCCTACTACCAAAACTCCTATTCCAAATCATTCTGCACGTATAAGCCACTGCAATTACATCAGAGAAAGAAATGAAGTGTAAAAAAAAATCTGCAAAGTTATGCATCTGGAAAACCCATGAGAATCAACTGGAAAGGGTATTAAAAATTAAAATTCAACAAGGGGCCTGTGTAGTGAACACAATAAATAAATAGCCTTCTTATATGAAAACCACACAGGAAAAGATTTCAGTAACAATCAAAAAGATAAAGTATTTAGATATAGATTTAACAAGAAATATCTAAAAGCTATATTAGCAAAAAGTTTTAAAATGCTACAAAGAAACATTTAAAAAAAGAAATAAAGGAAAAGACATGTCTTATTCTTAGACTCAATGATACAGTAAAAGAAATTAGTCAATTCTCTCCTTAAATTTTATAAATTCAATCTGATCCCAATAAAAACACAAAAAGGATTTTACTGTGAACTAATAATTCTAAATTTATACAAAATGTAAAAATCTAAGTTTTATACAAAAAAATAAATGTTTGAGAGCAGCCTGGAAAATTCTGAGGCACAGGTCAATGAACAGGAACAAATACTATAAGATATTAAAATATACTCCAGAACTACATAGGGTAAAATAGTTTACTACTGGAATATTAATAGATCAAGAGGAAGAGAACTGAGCAGGAAATGGAAATACAAATGCTTTTATAAATATATAAAAATATGCTCCACATTGCATACATAATGTGAGAAAAATCAAATTTAAAATATAACGACATAATATTTTTTCACTTTTCAGTGAGAAAAAAACAAGTTTGATCATTACATTGTAGTGGTAAGCATTAGGATATGCTACTGGCAACTGCAATTTGATAAATCTCTATGGGAGCATTTTTGCAATAAACCTTAATAAAAAATGCATATACCCTTTGAACCATCAATTTCACCAGTAGAAATGTATGCTACAGATGTACTCCCTAAGAGGCTCAAAAAGGAGATAATCTGTAAAATGTGAGTTGTAATTGCAAGAGACTGGAAACAATGTTAATTGATAGAAGTTTGGTTAGATAAATTATGGTATATTTAAACAACAGAACACTATGCAACCGGTTTTTCTTTTAGCAACAGTATGAATGTATTTTTGAGATATATTGACACTAGTTTCATAATTATGTTTTAAATCAGCAACAAAAACCATGCCCTAAACTTTAATCATGAATGATTTTTAAAATAGTTGGGGGAGGGTGTTGGTGGTGGAACAATATCTTTCAGGCAAATATCCACAATTCTAAATGCTTCCTACAAGCAACGAAAATACAAAGGGTGTTAGAAATATTTTCTAAAAATATTTGAAAGCAGTATTGAAAATATCTCATTGTTCAGAAAAAAGTATCTTGAAACCAAAAGAACTGGGATCTTGTTAAATGCAGATTCTGTTCATTAGGTAAAGGTATGCAGTCTTACAAAATGAGGTAGTTCTAGATATTTATATGAAACAATCTTAAAGACACATCTCTAACTTAAAAAAGAAAAATCAATATGCCAAACCAATGTGGATAATATCTCATTATTTTTGTAAAAAATAAAATAGCGATGAAAACTATATACATGTACAAAAATCCACAGAATATCTTTGAAAAATACAAAGGAAACTGATAACTGAGATTGCTCCTGGAAAGGAGGATAAAGACTGAAAGAGTGGGAGGGAATCATTTAACTGTTTTTGTTTTTTGAAATAGGGTCTCACTCTGTTGCTCAGGCTGGAGTCCAGTGGAGCGATCATGGTTAACTGTAGCCTCGACCTCCTGGGCTCAAGTGGACCTCCTACCTCAGCCTCTTGAGTAGCTGGGACTACAGGTGTGTACCACCACATCCAGCTAAAAAAAAAAAATTGTTTTTTTGTAGAGACAGGGTCTGACTGTGTTGCCCAGGCTGGACTCAAACTTGCGGGCTCAAGTGATCCTCCTGCCTTGGCCTCCCAAAGTGCTGGGATTATAGGTGTCAGCCACTGTGCCTGGCCTTCACTGTTTTTTTTTTTTTTTTTTTTAAAAGAAACAAAACAAAAAACTCTTGTATAGTTTACTTAAAAAAAAATGTTGGGCCAGGCGCGGTGGCTCACGCCTATAATCCCAGCACTTTGGGAGGCCCCAAGGCGGCCAGGTAACTTGAGGTCAGGAGTTCGAGACCAGCCTGACCAACATGGAAAAACCCCGTCTCTACTAAAAATACAAAAATTAGCCAGGTGTGGTGGCAGGTACCTGTAGTACCAGCTATTCTGGAGGCTGAGGCATGAGAATCGCTTGAGCCCGGGAGGTAGAGATTGCAGTGAGCCAAGATTGCCCACCGCACTCCGGCCTGGGTGACAGAGTGAGACTTCGTCTCAAAAAAAAAAAAAATTAAAGAGGAAATAATACTAATTCTTCATACACTCTTGTAGAACATAGAGGAGGTACAGAGGAAGAGGAAACATTTTCCAACGCATTCTATGAGAACAATATTACCTGATACCAATGTCAAACAAAGATATCACAAGAGAACTACAGACCAATATCCTTCATGAATATATACACAAACATCCTCAACAAAATGTTAGCAAACCAAATCCAGCAACATATACAAAAGATTAAACACCATGATCAAGTGGAATTTATTCCAGGAATGCAAGTCTGGTTTAACATTCAAAATTCAATTAAAGTAATATATTAATATAAAGACAAAAACCACATGATCACCTTGATAGATGAAGGAAAAGCATCTGACAAAATCCAAGACCCATTTACGATAAAAATACTCAACAAGCTGGATAGAAGGGAATATCATCAGCCTGATACAGGGCATCTGTGAAAAATGTACAGTTCACATCATATTTAGGAGTGAACAACTGAATATTTTCTTCCTAAGATGAGGAACAAATCAATGATACCTGCTTGTACTACCTCTATTCAACACTGTACTGGAGGGTCTAGCTAGTACAATCATGCAAGAAAAAGAAGTGAAAACATGGAGAAATTGGAAATGAAAACTTATGTCCACACAGTCATAACAGCCAAAAAGCAGAAACAATTCAAATGTCCATCACCTGGTGCAGGAATAAACAAAATGGAGAGTACCCATAGAGGAAAATATTATTCAGCAAGAAAAAAGAAACAACTGATATATGCTACCACATGAACGAACTTCAGAAACATTATACCAAATGAAAGAAGATGTCTTAGCCACAAACGACCCCATATCAAATGAGTTAATTTACATAAAATGACCAGAAAGGGCAAATCTACCGAGACAGAAATTAAATAGATTCGTGGTTGCCGAGGCCTGGAGGTAGTAACGGAGATCTTTTTGGAGTAATGGAAATGCGCTAAATCTGGATCGTAGTGAATGAGGCACAACTCTGAAATCTACTAAAAGTCATTGAATTTTGTTTTATATGCATGAATTTTACATATTACATATTACACCTCAAAAAAGCTGTTTAAACAATGTAAAAAAAGGTAATTATAATAATATCATTTACATATTAAAACTACTGCTTTTTACCCATATTTCCACATGCTGGAAAAAAATAGAGGAAAGAAGACTTATAAAGCTAGAATATCTCATTATGCTTGCCTTTATTAATGTCATAGAAAAATGTAGACATAATGTATTTAGAAAAAGAGACTCTGATTAAGCCATAAATCTGAGAAATGGATTATGCAAGACATCTTATTATACACCTCCCCCACCTCTTCATAAACATCAGTGATGAGAAATAAACTACCCTAAAGCCAAAAAAGGTGTTAGTTTTACAGTACCTATTAAAGAATAGCTTTCTTGAACATCATTTGTCTGATTACCTATCTTTGAGAGAGCTAAAAGTTCATTCAAATGTGCTTTCAATAAATTTAAACATTTTAAATCTTTGAGGCATTTCCTTCAAATTCATGGTAAATCAGGGGCCATTTAAACCTGTTGTTTTTCTCACAGTAAAGTTCCCACCACACAGTCACTAGTCTTGATCACTGAGCAACTTGCGACTTTCAAGCCAGTGCCTTTCTCTTGCAGGGTCTTCTCTATTTTCCCTTCCTGTCCTTTCTTTTCCTACTCTTGCCTTTTCTTGCGATCCCTGCAAATTTCTGGCACGTACCCCTTTCTTAGCCCTGCCTGATGTGTCAACTCCAGGCTTCCTCTCACTGGCCTTCCCTTTTCTGGGGAGTATAGGGGATTTCCTCTGCCATCTACCCACACTTCCCCAGCTGCCTCTCCAATCTGTCTGATCTCACAGTACCATCATCTTAATTCCTACATCTATGCACTGGCATTTCCAAAGCAACACCATAGATCTTTTACAAGCTTCCTTTTGAAGATTCTTATGGCACCATATTTTTATCTGAAGAAATGTGTTCCCCTTTCTGGTCCATCTTCCCACGTCTGCAATCACTACTCCAGGGACATTTTAGTAAACACGGATGAAGTCTATAGTAGACTGAGAGCATGTGAGGATAGATCAAAGAAGAAAGTTACATTCGGAAGACAAATAGTAAAAGTAAAGAAACAGCATCATTGGCAAGGGTGGGGAAAATGCATTCTCATATACTACCTGTACAATGGAAAACTAGTGAGCAATTTGGCCTTATCTGTTAAAATTTTCAGAAAGCATATTACTGGATACAATTAAATACAGTTTTGACCATTACATGTAACAAAAATATTTGAGCCTGAGCCCAAGGGTATCTCTAATCAGGACATTCAATGTAATACTGTTTGAATTGGACAGTAAACCCACTAGGCTTCACGTTCCATATAGGCTGGGGATAAATCTGTTTTGTTCACTGCAATATGCTTAGTATCTCGAGCAATGCCTGGTACAGAGCAGGTGTTCAGAAGATTTGTTGAGTAAATACATGAATGATAGAGACCTGAGGGTTGGTTTATGCCTGGACCTCTGCTGGTGTTCAGCAAACCAGGAGTGTATTTTCCATGTGGAATGACTTGGTGGCCATGCTGCAACCGGGGCCCTTGTGAACTGTTAACTAAATATTGCTGAACATCAGAGCAAATGCCAGAGGGATATGAGTACTCAGAGCAAACTAGTCACAAAACAAATATGCTACTGTGGTACTGTGGTTATAGCAAGAGTAATGCTGTAATACCTCTATTAGTACAGTCTTCTGGCTTTGCTGATTGACCATAGTTAAGCCAGATTTTTTTTTTTCAATTCAACTACTACTACCGAAAGTCTGTCATCAGTGTATCTTTTTTTTTTTTTTTTTTTTTTGGTTGGAGACAGGACCTTGTTCTGTCACTCAGGCTAGAGTGCAGAGGTGCAATCAGCTCATTGTAACCTCAAATCCCTGGGCTCAAGCAAACCTCTCACCTCAGCCTACTGAGTAGCTGGGACTACGGGCACAAGACACCAGGCCTAGCTAATTTTTAGTGTTTTTTTGTACAGACAGGGTCTCACTATGTTGCCCAGGCTGGTCTGGAACACCTGGGCTCAAGCGATCCTCCTCCTCAGCTTCCTGAAGTGCTAGGATTACAGGTGTGAGCCACTGTGCTTGGCCCGATATATTTTTTTGCCTTGTTAAGTATAAAAGATTTAATCTTCAGAATAATAATTTTGGACTCTGAAATGCCTAAGAGTAAAATATCCATCTTTATCACAGACCATTACTGAGAAAGGTATGTAACTTAGCCTTATGTCACACGCAGCTTTTCAGAGTTTGAGGAAATCATGAAGGAAAAAACCTATTGAGGTTATGATAAAATATGACCTTTGAAAAGCTTGAAATGACATTACATCCTAAAGACACAGGAGGGCACTCTTATCAACCAGCAAAGAAAAACAGAAAAGACAGTGAAGTCAAGCTGACATTTTAACAATTTGTACTGCAATAGTTGAATCAAGCACCGATAAAATGTTGAGGGCTTGTAATTTATAGCCCGAGATTTCCTGTTTTCATGTACAACCTAGGAAGCCAACAGGATTCTACAACCATGTAAACTGGAGGAAGAATCCAACACTCTCAGATCCAAGGTGAGGATTAACCACGCCCCTTTCTAATGATTTCTTAAACCGACCTTGGGGCAGGATTTGCCCCTTTCAAGCAATCTTCTACATAATCTACAATTGCACTCGGTGTTTTACTTGTCTTCCACTGGGAGCAGTCCATGAATTCATTTCTTTGCTCCATCTGTTTTCCCAGGAGAAATGGCAAGTTAAAAGTTTGAGCCAGTAGAAATGAAACAGCATTTTGAACAAAGGAGCAAAGACCACTGAAGAATGTATTTCGTGGCCTTCTCAAGTTTTAAAATTTGTAAACACAACTACAGCATGTAATTTTCTCCTTCAAATTTAATAAGTATAGTATAACAAGCATTTAAATGACCTTCCTTTAAGACTTTTAACAAGCCGGCCTCTGTAGAGCGCCATGGATTCTGAGGCACTCAGGCCCCTCCCAAAGGATTAACATTAATCTTAAAGTCACATTCAAATTTGTGTCTCAGCAAAATTATAAATAATTCCATGTCACAGGGGTCAAATGTAATGGTTAAAATGGAAAGCGTTAAAATTGTGAATGCCAAGGGTATACTGTGGTTGCATAAAAAATCTTTGTTGACTGAATAAGCCAGAAGATTCTCTCCATCTCAGGTACTATCTGTAGGAAGTACAACACACAGGCTGCATTCTTGAACTGCTTTGGATTATTTTATTCACTTGAATCTTCATCTATTTAAATGACTGGGTTCCTGGCCATGATGTTTCAAACTTAATTTCTGTCAATGTGCTCAGAATTTTTTGTTCCATGTTCTTTCGGTAAGGACCTTTGTGAATTCCAGTTTCTATCCTTAGCTGAACTGGCCATCAGGGTACTCAATTAGGCTCAATCTATACAAATAACAGAACATGCTCTAAAATATGCTAATTTAAAAGATATATTTCTAATTTTCCTCTGCTTTCTAAAATGATTCTGGTTAACTGAAAATGCCATGAGTTTTCTTCAGTTAAATAAAGCTGCCTGAATATTGCATATTATAAATACGGAAAGCCACTGAAATCCTCTGAGTTGGTATCTAAGAAGGAGATACCCAAGTATTACGTTATAATGGCATCCATTGTTTTCATGTGGGTGTGTGAAAAGCCACCAAGAGGGTGATGTGCAAAGTTAGAGAATTATAAATGGTATCACAGGAGCTAAATTTGGAAGATAAAAAATACTAACTTCAGCACCAAATTAGTATGCTCTGATATGGGGGACTTTAGCTCATCAAGAAAGTCCCTAAACTTAAAAAAAAAATTTTTTTTAACCAATAACCTTAAAAACATTTTTTTTGTTTTTTGTTTTTGAGATAGGGTCTCATTTTGTCACCCAGGTTGTAATGCAGTGGTGCCATCACAGCTCACTCCAGCCTCAACCTTCTAGGCGCAAGTGATCCTCCTGCCTCAGCCCCCCAAGTAGCTGGGACTACAGGCACATGCCACCACGCTCAGCTAGTTTTTGTATCTTTTGTAAAGACAGGTTTTGCCATGTTGCTCAGGCTGGTCTAGAACTCCTGATCTCAAGCCATCTGCCTGCCTCCGCCTCCCAAAGTGCTGGGATTACAGTTATGAACCACTGCACCTGGCTTGAAGATCTTAATTGAACCACACTTGCATTTAAAGCTAATTTTAAAAAATAGCCTTGAATACATTTTCTGTATGCACTCTACCTTCTTTTTTTTTAAGAGATAACCTAGGCATGGTGCAGGGTGCTAGAGTTCCTACCCTCACTAAATAACAGGGAAACCTGGGTTTCGATCTTGGCTCTATCATTTTTAATCCATGCTAACTTTAAGCCACTTACTTCACCTCCCTGAAGCTCACATTTTTTGTCTGTAAAATGGGAATACTGTCACCTGGATCAAAGGATTAAATGGGAAACTACATAGCAAATACTTAGCACATTGCCTGGCACACAATAATTGCTTTATAAAAGGTAGCAATCATTCCTTTTTTACTTCAATGGTTACTGCTTATTGTAATCTCTTTAATTTCACTCTTTAATCTTTTCTCAAGGGTATCCATAGACCTTGATAAACCTTCAGAAATTATTTACCAATTATTTACACAGAATCTACATGGGGGAGGACAGACACACGCCAATAATTACAAGTGCTACAAATAGGAAGTATGCCATCAAATATATAACAGGGGTACTTAATTCAAGGAGGCCCTGAAGAAGTGTTATTTAGACAGAGATCTGAAATATATGAAGAAATTAGCCAGGCAAAAAAGAGTGAGGCAGGCAATGGAACATATTCAACCAAGTTAAGTGTAGGAAGTTATCCTAAGGGCAAAGGAAGATACCGAGAGGGTTTCATGGAACTCTGCAATTAAAACAACTTCCGGATGCAGAGGAAAGAATGAATTTGAGAGGGTTAAGACTGAATGCAGAGAGACCAGATAAGGGGTCTTGTTGAATTCCAATTACAAAGACAATATTCTAGTTGGACTGGAGAGAAATAGAACCTATTTAAGAAAGCTGCATTTAGGAAGCAGAATCAATAAGAGGTGGTCATAGATTGTGTGTGGGAAGGGTACTCTGGAAAGTGAATCTCAAAAATGAGAAAATGCTAAACAAAATGTATTTTTGTTGCATAATTATAAATTTAAAACACAGCCTATTACATATTTCTGAAGCAGTACACAAAATTAAAACTTTTAGGCCACGGGAGGACTTATTCCAACCATTTGGGAGGCATGACACACCCATCTAACTTACTGAGCAACAATGCTTTTGGTATGTTGATGGGAATTCTCAATTATATTTATCTATCAACTACCAAATAAATTTTAGTATGTAATACATAGTTGCAAAGTAAAGAGGGAGTATGAGTATCAATAGAATACTTCCTTTTCCTCTGAGACATCTTTGGTTCCTAATGGAAAAAATAATTTTCCACTTTTTTACAATCCCCGGTTTCATATTTCTAAATAAATTAAGCAGGAGGATTTTATGAGCAAACTAAAATACATGTAAAGTAAACCCTGGCTTTTTGATACCCTCACTAATGAGTTGTTATGGGAAAAACTATTTCACACTTCCCTGCCTTCTTAAACTGAACACACTAAATATAATTTGCTCTTTATTGAGAACACAGGGTCCATGCTTTAGCCAATAAGGTACCAAGCTCTTATGCTCCTATAAGCTGACCTCTTTCATGGAAGGCCCTGGCTTACTTATCCTTATCAGTTCAAGAGTCACGTTTCCAGGAAGCTGTCCCCTGACCTCCCTAATCCTCTGTTCTCTGAATTCCCAAAACCCTGAACACGCCTCTATTTCACCATGAACACAGTGAATTATAATTTCGGACCAGGCATGGTGGCTCATGCCTGTAATTCCAGCACTTTGGAAGGTTGAGGTGGGCAGATACCTTGAACCCAGGAGTTTGAGACCAGCCTGGGCAACATGGTTAAACCCCATTTCTACAAAAAAATAAGCAGGGTGCAGTGGTGCGCGCCTGTATTCCCAGCTATATGGGGAGACTGACGCGAGAGGATCGCTTGAGTCCGAAAGGAGGAGGTAGCAGCGAGCTGAGAACGCGCCATTGCACTTCAGTCTGGGCCCCACAAAGCCAGACCCTCTCTCTAAATAAATAAATAATAACTTTGGTTTACTTTTCTATCTTCTTCTTAGGTTGCATGCTTCTGTAGGGCAACGGCTATGACTTTTAATTCTGCATTATTAAATGTGTAACATACTGACCCAGGGGTAAGTTGCTATTCTCAAGGTTTAGTGACCCGCATCCTTCCCCTTATATAAACAGATTTATACGGGGACAATTTCGGAATTGAATCCACTTTTAATACTTTCTCTGACTTCGCAGAAAACAGCTGGCTTTGCAGAATATATGCCTGCAGCACAATGATTATCAAGATGAGGGTAGGTGGGTTGTGTGGTTTGGCAAAGCATGTTCAGATAATTATATAAATGGTAAAAAATAAACTTTTTTTTTTTTTTGAGACAGAGTCTCGCGCTGTTGCAAGGCTGGAGTGCAGTGGCGCGCTCTTGGCTTACTGCAACCTCTGCCTCCCAGGTTCAAGCGATTCTCCTGCCTCAAGTAAAGCTTGACAATAACTTGGCTGCACGAATATGGGTTTTAAAAGGTTGAGAAACAGTGTTTCACACCTGCCTTTCTACACTATGTTATTAACTAATTGAATCGAGTTGGAATAAACTAGTTAGACTTGTGTGCACAATGAGTCAAATGGCTCAAATCAAAGGTCTGAGAAGCCTCCATGAACCAGGTGCTTGAGCTGTGTGATGTTAAGACTTCAGGTATACCGAGCACGCTTCATTCAGCCTTGGCTCATGAAGTCCCTACAGTCTTAGAATGGAATACCATATAACACTTCTCTGCCCATCTAAATCCCATGCAGGGTTTAGGACTCAACTTCTCCACACTCTGACCTCGTCCTGAATTCCAAGGGCAGTGAGGAGTCTATATAACAGGATATTTAATAAGTGATTACGTTCTGCTGAATGTTTTTTACTGTCTGCTTAAATCTAGCCAGTCTCAACAACAGTAGGGAGACAGGATACTCAAGCGCCAATCGAATGGAAACGGATTGTTAACAGCCTATTATAACCCTCACGTGGGAACCAGGACGTCCAAACCTGGTTAACAGAGCCCACAGAGTTCATGGGCGAAGGACTGTGACAGTCAACCTCTTGTCTGAACAAAAAGACCCACCAACGAGTGAAAAAAGACCTCCTGGGAGGGATGGGGTGGGGGAGAGGGAATTCAAACCTTCTCAACAACAAAAAGCAGCTTTCCTTAGCCCACTCCACTTTCCAGCTCAATAATTGCTACCCCTCCCGTGCGACGATTCCCTGCCCAACGTAGGAAAAAAAGAGGTCCAAAAGGTTATAGCATCACCTTTGCCCTCTGACCTAGGAGCGAAGACTCACCAGTTTCATAATGGACTTTTGGTGGTTCAATAGCAGTCACTGAACTCCTCAAACCCAGGAAGCGTCTTCCGGTGCAATCTCCGCCACCTGCCAGCCGAGAGCATCGCGGGACTTGCAGTCTTTCATCCTCACGTCCCTTCCAGGGGAATAATGGGAAATGTAGTCTCCCCTCCAGGCATCATGGGAACTGTGGTCGCCTTTCCTTTTCCTCCCTTTCCTCTCCGAACGCCTCCTTCCGTCAGCTCAAATTCATCCCAGCCGCCAATGCATCCTCCCTCTCCACCCCAGCATGATATCATGTCTTCCTTACGGGCCTGGGGCCCATGGTATTCTGGGATATGTAGTCCCGACGGCTCCGACTCCCCTTTCCCTCCTCCCAAAGGGAAGGCGGATGGGCACGGGGCTTGCCGGAAGTTGTAGTTCCCTTGGCCCTCTAGGCGCCGGGCTCCGCAATTTTTCTCAGGGGAGGCAGGAACTACAACTCCCAGGGACGCCCGGCGGCAGCAGGTGGGAGAGGGGCTGTTGATATCAATATGGCGGTTGTCAGCCAGACAAAGACAGTCAGTCTGATGTGATTGAGACAAGGGAGGTTTTTCAGGGGGAGACTGGGAGATAGGGGCCTCCCCTCCCCCTTCTCCTCTTCCTGCGCCGGCCTCAACCCCTCCCCAGTCCCCTCCCGACGGGCGCCCCACGCGGAAGACACCCCTCCCCCTCCCGCCTTCCCTCCTCCCTATCTCAGCCCTTCGTACTGGGACGTTGGGGAGGGGGCTGTGCCGGGCGGAGAGAACTCAGCGAGGATTCTGAGGTGAGTCGAGCGGTTTTGAAGCCGGACTACCTCAAGTCTCTTTCCTCACTTCTTTCTCTTCACTTAAAACAATTTTTTTTGGAGGGGTTTTGGGGAGGAAGTGAGCGGACGCTGGGGATGGGTCTCGTAAGCGGCCGGATTGAGAGGAGGGAGGAAGCAGGGGGCTTCTGAGTGGGTGACCCAGACGCGGGCTGTGGGGTGGGGCAGTTCGTGGGGTCCGGTCCTGGAAAGGCGTCGACTGCCCCCAACTCTTCTGGTTTCCTCTACTATGAGCGGAAGGTTTGAATCCTGGAGGTGGGGTCTCCGGTGTGGAGTTCTGGAAACTGTGCGGTGATTTGCAGGTGTGTTGGTTTGTTTGGGGTGTGTAAGTGTGTTTAAACTGTGTGACGTGTACTTGTGTGCTCTGCTCGTCTTGGAGCGGTGTCTGTAGATGGGAAGTTAGACAGCGCGAGTCCTCGCTCGCTCTGGGCCTGGGCTGAGGGGCGGGCGTGAGGTCCTGGTGCTGGGCGTTTGGGCTGGCGACGTGGTGCGAGGCAGCCGGGCTCAACAACTCGCTTGTGTCCCGTCGCCCGCTCACACTCTGCCACTCGCCTCCGCCCCCTCCCCTGGACGAATCTCCACCCCAAACTCCAGCCACGAGAACTGTAGAGATGGTGTGATGTGGAGATGGATTTTTTGCATCCTCAAGTCGGTAGATAGGTGGGAAAGGAAAAGTGTTTCTAATATTTTATTCCGGAACCGTGTTTTGGTTACACTATTGGGGCTACTTTGAAAGGCGTCCTCCACCCACCTTCACCCCGAAACAGTAGGTAGAGGTATCTTGTCTTCGTGTGAATTAGATGAATAATTGCTGAAGATTCGGGGGGCCTGGGGTGGGGGTCGGGAGTGCTGGATTGTGTACGCGTCTGTGTGTGTCTACTAAGGAGACGGAATGTCTGTTGTGTATCTGGAGATAGGGCGACTTATTTTCGTAGCAGGAGGAACTGTTGGAAATTATTTGCGGGAGAGGGGGTGCGCCGAAAGGCGCTGCTTGTATTTTTCTTCTACTCCACCCTGTTCTGTCTTGCATTTGCCTGAAAGCTGGTGGAATGGAACAGTGAAGAAGCATTGGGTGAGTAAAGGGAAGAATGCAGTTGGCATTAAAGATAACACTATGTAAAGTTGAATGGTATAAAGTGATTAGTGTTTTTATTTACGCTGAAGCTTAAAAAAAATCACCCATGTATCATATAAGGTAGAGTGATGTGACTAGCTCATTTCTCTGGTATCCTGCAGGTACAGAAACCTCTGGCTTCCCTCTTCCTTCCTTCCTGTCCTCCCTCCTTCCTTCCTTCCTTAAGTCCTTCCTTTCTTTCTTGGCTTCGTACAACATTTCTCTTTCTGTTGGACATAATATCGCCTGTGTCTTTTTATTTAGTTTGTGCTAATATGGTTGTGCTTTTTGTGGTTTTACCATAAAATGCATCGTTAAATGCATTTATTATTTTGCATTTATGCTGCAGGTAATTATCACATCAGGATTGCAGTGCTTTGCATTAAACTTATTTTAAAATTGTGCAGTTAAGTTGCTTGATCTAGCTGAATTATGTTTCTAAGTCAAAGTTGGGAAATTTGAATTCTAAATTTTTTTTTCAAATTTCAATTACAGTTAAAAAGGAAAGGATTGCAACATCTCTTATTTCTCACAGTTTTTAATATTTAATAACACTAGGAAAATTTAAGGTCATATTTTGTACTTCCTTATTAAGTTCTTCAATAATCCTTATGTGACAATTTTTTTAGTGTAACGGATTTTTAAAATAAAGAAATTGGCATAATTTCTATTTCGACTGTTGAGAATTGAATATATTCCCCAAACTTATCAATTCTTGAATCTGCCACCTATCATCAGTAAGGGACCTTTAGATTCTATGATAACTGAAAACCACATTGATAGAGTGTGTAATTTTATGGTATGTCCTCTAACCATTGATTTAAAATTTTTGCTGTTGGTCATTCACACAGATAAGGGGGACTGAAAGAGTGAGGTAGCATGTATATTTCAATTGACCTGAATAGAAAAAAAAATGTGATTTCTAAATCTCAGATGTAGAATATACAATATGTTGATTCAAAACTAAGCCATTAGTTTGTGATAGACCAGGATTTTCAGAATCATTTGTTTTAAGCTTGTATCTTAACTTGAAACACTACTTTGCAAAAACCAGAGAAAAATCCTACGTAACTACTTAACGGAGTGTTTTGTTTTATTTTTCTGAAGCATATTATAATAGTCATGGAGTTTTTAAAAAAATGTTTAATAATTATTTTAGAAGTAAAAAACCAACATGTTTGTTAATATTTTAAATTGGAAAAACACGAGTGTTTTCTCTTCCATCTACCCTTACCTCAAAATTTCTTTTTGTTTTGTCTATAGAAGTGCAAAGTTATTTACTTGAAAAAGCATTCATTAAACTTTTTCTGGCTACTAGTGGGATCAAAATCATTACATGTAAACCAAATATATTCCCAGCATTTGTTGGGGGTGATTCTGTTGCATTTTAAGTACTGGGCATTAAAATGATGTAAAGCCTTTACTGCAGGTTAAAGCATAAAACATTCTCAGCATGTGGGAGTCATATGGTTTACGAATAAAGTAGAAAACCAGGGCATGGGTGCTTGTCCAGCTTACAATTTCATCCCGTAACTGTGAAAGACACATTTATTTTAATGTGATTGCTTCTAAAGATGTTGCCTGTATTATGGGAAGTTGAAAATCTAAGCTGCTTTTAACTAATCTGTTGCTAGTTTAGTTTACTGCATTTAGTGAACACTATGTATGGTCCCAAATACGCATCAAGGAAAGGAGCCTTTAGCTGGAAGTTGAATGCCTTTAGTGAGGCTTCATTTTCACTGCTGTACAAACAGATTTCAGTCTTCTAGCCCAAATCCTCAGTTAAAACATCGCTAATAGAAACTTAATAGCTCAGTGTTCGTAAGTTACAAAATATGTGGCAACAAATCTGTCATTGTTACATCATTTAAAAAATAGCAACCAGCTTATGGCAATTTTTGTGGCAAGTGTTGATTGGAATTCTATTGCTTGTTTCATAGATATTGAATACATTGGGAATATTTAGGCTTAATTTGTGTATTTTGAGTCTCCTGTACACTGTATTCAGCACATCCCACATTTAGGGCTCCCGTGCCATTTAGTTCTGTTCATTTCATTGTAGCTCTTGCTTCTCTTATTTTTGTATACAGCTCTTTAAACCTGAATTATTTCTCTTGGGAATCAGGTATTTATGTAGAATGTTGTCATAAGTGAAAGTTGGCATACCACTCAACTTTTTAAATACATGAACATTTATAGATAAACCGAATAGTGCTCATTGAAAATGTGTTGGTTTTGTTTGTTTTGTGAACCAGCTTTATTTAGTTCTTTGGCTTCTGGAATTAATTTTGTAGCTCACTTTGCTATTCTTTGGCTAGATTTTTCTGTTAACAGTTGGCTTTTACTTCCCACTGTAGTAGAACTGTAATTTATTAAAGCATTGTTGTGAGTGAAAAGCATGGCTTGTCTAGAGTGTCATGTATGTACACCCACAATGCACTCATACATAAAATACTTTTATCTTTATTTATTTATTTATGAAATTGGTGTGTATCTATCAGACATGCCTCCCATAAGAAAGAATCTGAGCCACAAATAGCAGAAGACCTTGAACTTTGACTGAAGCTAGAAACCAAAGAGTAACCAGCACATGTTGTCCACATTATAGAAGCTGAGGAGATTTTCATTATCATTCCAAACCATTATTTTCACAGATTTTGTTAAAATACAGTTCTCTCAAAATGGAAGCTATTGATATTGAAAGTTTTCTCAAAATATTACTAAGTAAGACGTAGCATGGATTCCTAGGTGCAGCTATTCCCCCACATTGCCCTTACTGGATTTAGGGCCCATCATAGGCGCAGAGTAAAGATTTTTCCATGGGATTATTTGATGTAAAACTTTTAGTTGCAGTGTATTCAAACATAATCCAGTGCTTTAGATAATTTGTTTTCCTTGACCTTAGATGAAACAAGTTGGAAATTTACTATAACATTGTTTTGGACACTTTCCAAGAGCATTTAGCTCCTGGAAGGGCCCTGGCTTTAGCGTGGTTTTTACCCTTATAGTGGTAATAAAGTTGAAGTTACATTAAGTTTTTCCAGTGATTAGTGTAATCTTAATGCAATATTTGACAGATTCTTAGGCTATAGTTTTTTTTTAACATTTGCAAAAAAAAACAGTAACAATAGTCTGATTTTAGCTTTGAAGTGATCAATTATTTTAACTTTTTCACCCTTAAAATGGGTGACACTAGACTCCTTCCTGTTAAGTGGTAAAATGATTCTAATCCAGTCAAAGGGCACTTAGGTTTTTCTTAAATTTAGAGTGCGGATTGTGATAAAAATGTTTACTAAATTCCACATGCTGAATATGTATTCTCTCTGGCTGCTTCTTTGTTTATCTTATGTCCAGAGATGGTCCACATGTGGTGTATTGAAAATATTAGTAGCCTCATTACTGTATACGTATTAAGTAGTGTGGAGTTGCCAAGTGGCAGTAACTTTAATTTGTATCTAGTCACAATTTTTATAGCAAGAAAGTGAAATGCTGTGGGTACTGCTGAAACAGGGATGACTTAAGACTGAATTGTTCTGCTTTAAGATTTTGATAATATAGGCCAGGCATGGTGGCTCATGCCTGTCATCCCAACACTTTGGGAGGCTGAGGCGGGCAGATCACCTAAGGTCAGGAATTCGAGACCAGTCTGGCCAACATGGCGAAACCTTGTCTCTACTGAAAAGACAAAAATTAGCTGGGTATGGTGGTGCATGCCTGTAATCCCAGCTACTCAGGAGGCTGAGGCAGGAGAATCGCTTGAACCTGGGAGGTGGAGGTTGTAGTGAGCTGAGATTGCGTCGTTGCACTCCAGCCTGGGCAACAGAGTGAGACTCAGTCTCAAAAAAAAAAAAAAAAAAAAAAAGATTTTGATAATGTATTGTGTTGTTAAAACATGAAGTCCTTGGCTTGTGTGTAGTCAGTCAAGCCTTGAAATTGGATGAAGTTCTCACTCTTCATCCAATCGTGAAGTCAAGTTGGTTTCGTATTTTGTATACATTTCTTTCTATTAATGTTCTCTTATTTCATACCTTCATCCTTTCTGGTTTATTGCATCAGTCTCTTAACTAATCTTGTTTGAATTTTTTTCATTAGTCATTCTAAGCTCCTAGTTGGAGTTATCTTGCCAAAATAAAATGTGAATTTGATTGTCAACCATACTTTGCCTGTAATCCTTTAGTGGCTCCTCAGACTTTGACATAAATCAAAAATTGAGAGTCATACCACCTGTGTCCAAATCCTGGTTTTTGCCAGTTACTAGCTATGTGACCTTGGGCAAATCATTTAAAATGTCTGTACCTCAGCTTCCCCATCAATAGACTGGGGATAAAAATAGTACCTACTTCATAGGATTATTGTGAGCCCTTGAAGTGCTGGCAAGTCCTTAGGATGCTTTTGGCATATTATAGTTTACAGGAAGCTGCAAAAATAGAGAGGGCACTGTAACTTTTCCCCAGTTTCCCCTATTGGTTACATCCTACATAACTTTAATACAATATTAAAACCAGGAAATTGACATCAGTACAATGTGTGTGTATAGTTCTATGCCATTTTATCACAGGTGTGTAGATTGCATAATCACCACCAAAATCAAGGTACAGAACTGTTACTGCAAAGATTGAATGATTCTCCTCTTCTTCATAAGTTCTGTTGTTTTGTCAATATAGCTAAGGAGAAAGATAACCAATTATTGGATCAGTAATTTCACTCTTTTGCCTTATGTAATACAGTCATGTAGTACATAATGATGTTTCAGTCAAAAACGGACTGAATATATGACAGTGGTCCCATAAGATTATATCATATTTTAACTGTACTTTTTCCAAGGTTTAGAAACACAGATACTTTCCAGTGCATTACAGTTTCCTACAATGTTTAATACAGTAACATGCTGTACAGATTTGTAGCCTAGGAGCAATAGGCTGTACCACCTAGGCTTGTGTAAGTACACTCTATGGTGTTCGCTCAACAATGAAATTGCCTAATGGTGCATTTCTCAGAGTGTATCTCTGTCATTAAGTGTTGCATTGGCACATCCTGAAAGTTTTTATGAAAAATTCCACTTAAACTTTCTTTTAAAAGTTTATTTTTTAGATGAACCTAACATTGCAAACATACCAATTTTTTTTGTTGTTGTTGTTATGAGTATCTGAATATTGGCTAGGTTTTTTTTTTTTCTTTTTTTTGAGATGGAGTTTCGCTCTTGTTACCCAGGCTGGAGTACAATGGCGCGATGTCATCTCACCGCAACTTCTGCCACCCAGGTTCAAGTGATTCTCCTGCCTCAGCCTTCCTGAGTAGCTGGGTTTATGGGCATGCACCACCATGCCCGGCTAATTTTGTAGTTTTAATAGAGACGGAGTTTCTCCATGTTGGTCATGCTGGTCTCGAATCCCGCCTCAGGTGATCCACCCGCCTTGGCCTCCCAAAGTGCTGGGATTACAGGCGTAAGCCACCAGTCGGCTAGTTTTTTTTTTTTAAATGAGGAATTATAATATTAGGACCCATTAAAATTTTCTGGTAAAAGTTAACGATAACGTTGAAATTGTCCACAAATAAAATGTGTAAGATTTAAATGAGGCTGGGCGTGGTGGCTCATGGCGGTAATCCCGGCACTTTGGGAGGCCAAGGCAGATGGATCATGAGGTCAGGAGTTCAAGACCAGCCTGACCAACATGGTGAAACTTTGCCTCTACTAAAAATACAAAAATATAGCCGGGCGTGGTGGCACACACCTGTACTCCCAGCTACTCAGGAGGCTGAGGCAGGAGAATCACTTGAACCTGGGAGGCGGAGGTTGCAGTGAGCCAAGATGGCGCCACTGCACTCCAGATTGGGCAACAGAGCGAGACTCTATCTCAAACAAACAAACAAAAAAAGATTTAAATTTTAAATAAATTCAAGGCTTACATGGTATGTTTGTTGCTAGAGAGGATATGTTAGAATCTGTGTTAGATAACCAAAATTACAGCTATTTTGACATTAGTTTGGTTTTGACAGTGTTAATGCAGACTTGTCAGATTAATTGATTGTCAGCATATGTCATAGTTTTATTTTGTACTTGTTGCAAGGGAACTAGCTTTAAAGGAAGTTAGTTCAAAGATATTTTCAGAAAAAGGATCTTTACAGAATAAAAGGGGAGGTTATGGTTACTATTTTTGTTAGGTACAAGTTAAAGGATAGTTACAGGGTTGGTTATACTTTGCTGCCCCTTAATCAGCCATATGATTATAAAGCCTGTCTTAAAAGATGAGGCTGTTAATCCAATATACTATCGATTATTACAGACAACAACAGAAGTCTGCTTTAAACAGGCTAACAAAATATTTTCAAATGTATTAACAAATAAAGGTAGATCACCTGATTTTTGTCTTCTCTGGGTTTGAGACAATTTTTCATTTGTCAATACTGTGATAATTTCCATTGAAAAAAAGACAAAGTTTAATTTGTTTCATTAGCAGGAATATGACAAATATTGATGGTACTTCCTGATAAATAAGATTCATATTTACAAAGCTTTTTGGCTACCTGTGATTTCAGTTTTTTCCTGGTAGAATTATTTTTTCCTCCTTGGATTTATGTTTCTAGCTTTCTATTTGTCTTGGTGTACGTACTGAAAAATAATGCTTGAATTAGGGATCATTTGGCTTCAAGGACAGGCGTTGTAGGGATTCAGCTGTTTTGGGTTGAAGAAGAGTGACTAGACCTTGTGTGAATGGGAGAAACGTTAGGAATCTGAGAAGCTAGTCTCTCAAGCTCTCGTTCTGGTGATAAATGGTTTCTTGTCTCAGCATCTCCTTCCATGTCTGCTTCATCTCCCTTTCTCACTTCTCCCTTCCAGTTCTGTTTGTATTGCCCTGGTTTTTCATAGTCTCTGCTTCTCTGACTGGTAAGTGGATTTGATTTGCCATGGTGTTGACTTGAACTGTTCTTTCAACTAGAGTTTACCTGTTGGTGGTGACAGTGTGTTTCTTTTAGTTCAGTAGGCAAGAGAGAAATCTGAATGCATTGCATGACCACCATGACTTAAATGTCTATCCTTATCCCGTGACCATGGTGGGAGGTAGCGAGGAAAGCACCTTTTATATGAGGATTAAGCTTTTAGATGCTTTTTATGAGGAGGATTCTCTTGTTGGTGTTGAACAAGGCACTCAGTTAAACATGTCAAGTCTAGCAGTGCGTGATGAGGTACTTTGTGGGATACAAAGATAGGTTGGATTTAATCCTTTTCTGCAAGGATCAGTTTGCTGGAAATAGCAAAAGACTCCTATAATTTAAGATTTGCTTTTTATTCTAGTCACCTCAGGCAAACCAGAAAGATGACAAAGTAGGACTGTAAGAACTAGCTAGGATTAAGGAACGAGAATGAGAGGTAGCCCTGGATACATGAATGTACTATCTCTACAATTTGGATCACTAACCTACTAAGCATGAAAGTATCTAGAAGCCATTGTATCAGGATCCTCATTGCTGCTATCAAAGACTATCCCTTATTGAATAAAGAAGCTCTTATTCATATCAAGTAGACATTCTTTTGTCCCATCATTAAGATCTAGAGACATCTTAGGAGAACTCATTTCATCACTACTCTAGGAACTGGAACATTCTCATAGGCACCCTCTATCTATATAGTGACAGCTGTTCTCTTAGCAAATGTCATTCATCCCTGACAAGACAATTTGTGCCTTCTTTCTTTAGAGACAATAAGTAGGAATTCAAATAGTTGAGTCTGTAGTAGTGAGCATCTTGTTCTCTGCAGATCTGGCAACAAAAGAATTGACATACTGGGTCAATCCAATGTCCAGTCAACACCATAGGTGATATTTAACAAAAGCTCCATGATTTCAGGGAAAGGAACTGGAGCTTTTTATTCCTATGTCAGTATTGGAGTTTATATGGACTTCAGAGCTAAAATTTCCATATCCAAGTCTTTATTGTATTACCAAACCAGGGCCAAGATTTTTAGAAATAAGTACAAGTCAAGGATAGGCAACTAAGGAACCTAGAAGATTGGAGTCAGATTACAAAGCCACAGGAGATAAATAGTTGGGGAGTCACAGAGTTCTAAGCACTTAGGCTACAACAGAAGGAAACAGTGATCTCAACTTTTGTGTTGAAGAATTGCCTGGAAAAAGTATTAAAATTTTAGTTTCTGGCTGGGCGCAGTGGCTCACACCTGTAATCCCAGCACTTTGGGAGGCTGAGGTGGGCGGATCATGAGATCAGGAGTTCAAGACCAGCCTGGCCAACATGGTGAAACCCTGTTTCTATTAAAAATACTAAAAAATTAGCTGGGCATCGTTGGCACGCCTGTAATCCCAGCTACTCGGGAGGCTAAGGCAGGAGAATTGCTTGAACTGGGAACTGGGAGGCGGAGGTTGCAGTGAGCTGAGATTGCACCACTGCACTCCAGCCTGGGCTACAGAGCAAGTTCCGTCTCAAAAAAAAAAAAAAAAAAAAATATATATATATATATTTTGTTTCCTGAGTTCTACCCCCAGATTCCTAAAATCTGAGATGGGCCCAGGAATACATATCCTTCATAAGTATATCAGGTAATTCTAATTGATATAGTCCTCAGAATGCTTGGAAAATGCATAGACAGCATAATGTCTACTTAGAACCTATTATATGCTTTGTTCTGTGGAAGTCTCAAATATCTGTTTATAATTGGGAGTGTTTCTTTCCTGATATTTGCCTGCCTCATATTAAACACTGTGTCCATCCTCTCTGATTGCTTATGTCAGTAGATCGTGACATGGGCTATAATTTGCGTAAGTATGATTATTTTTCTAGATGTTGTACTTAACAGTATTATGCCCTAAACATCTAGTTTTTATGGTTATGGCATCAGCTCATTTTCTTAAACTCTGTATTTTTGTATATGAACTCTTAAGAAGACAGTCTTTTTTTATTCCCACCTTTTGTCATTAAGTTCTCCTTTATTCTAATTTTCTGGATCTGGTAAGCGAGTTTTTTTTTTTTTTTTTTAACCTTATATACTTTGGAATATCAGCCATCTCTTGAACCTTTGCACTCACGAATTAATTTCTCACCTTTTAAGGTCTGTCATTCTTTTTGGAGTCTTAATTACTCTTAGAATATTGAACTGGTTGTGAACATGAACTTTGGAGCCATATTGTCTAGGTGCAAATCTGATCTCCACTACTTAACCCTGTAATTTTGTGTAAACCTCTATGTGTCTCATCTGTAAACTGGGCATAGATAAATAATACTATTTATTCATATACAAAATAGGATTCTTGTGAGTATATGACGCAACATTTGCAAAGTGCTTAGAGTAGTGGTTGTTACACCTTATCTTATTATTAGTTGTCCTGTTCTTTTTCCTAGGTAATACTCCCCTCCTTAATCTTTAGAATTCTCTATTTGTTGCAAATAATCCCTTTCTGGCTAATTTATTTTTTCTTTGTGTATTTATTTTCTTCTGAGTTTTCCTTTTGTAGCTCTTAGCTGCATTTGATGTAATATTTCCCCTTAAATTTTTTTCTATACAAGTGTTTCTTCCATCATTCTTTTCTCCCTTGTTAAAATTACCTCTGGTCTTGAAGTTCCTAGATTTGAAGGCTTTAAATCTCCCTTTAGTACTTTTCTTTTTGTACTTTTCTCCCTCCTCCTCTCACCTAATTTGTCAGTGATCTGCTGATTCTTTCACCCCATAACATCTCTTAGATTATTCTCTTCCTTTATTGTCTATAGTTGCCATCCTCATTACTTCTTGTTGAGATGATTGCAGCAGTAAAACTGGCCTTCCTGCCACTTCCCTACTCTATTCCATGGTGCACAGCACTCTTAGAATAATTTTTATCAAACTTTTCATCAAGTCATTTAAGAGGTACTATACCTTAGTTCAAATTGTGCCATATGCCAAATTTTCGTCCCTGTGCTTTGTAATGGGTTTGCTAACATTTCCTTTCCTCCCTTTTCCATGTCTTATTTTCTTATTCCAGAAGTCGTTTTCTGTATTGCATTCAAGTAAATTACCTTTCCTTCTGCTGTATATTTTCAGCCTTTGTTTCTTGGCATTTGCTACCTTACCCACTTAATGTATTTGTATATCCTTATCTTACTAGTTAAAACCTTATACTTAAAACCCAGTTAAATCCTTCTGTCTGAAGAGACGTATCCCAGTGAACCTCGACACACTTAGACCAGTCATTTACTCAACTTATAAGCTGCATTTACATACTCAATCATTATTGTAATTTTTTGTATTTACTTGTAAGGTATGTGACATTCTAAATAGTTTAGTTTTCATGTTATGTATATGAATTGGATTCCTAGTTGAAGTGTAAGATCCTTGAATTTTCTGCTGACTTGCCGCTGGTAGGGGGCAGGGGTGAGGGGACTGAATTTATCCTCAGAAGATAGTGAACCTAAAATTTCTGGTACCCCTGTCGCTGGCACCAGCTACAGCCAATAATACTTGTCAAGAACTTAGACACAGCAATCTATCTAGTACTGAGGGTACTGGATCAGAGAAATGACATTCTTTCTCATCCCTCCTTCATTTTCACAGTTCATTTATTAACTCCCACTTATTTAGCCAACAATGAGTTAGATGTAGGCCTACCGTTCAGGAAGCTCATAGTTTGGTTTTGATAGGATCAGAAAGAGGACCCAACCGTGAGGCACAGATCTCAGTACTGCACATGGGGTATGCTTGCTTCAGTAATTTCAGTCATCTGAGCTAGCTTACTCATGAGCCCACTGTTCCATTGGGGAAAACATAATGTCTCCTTAGGCATCTCCCTGTCTCTGTGTGGTCTCTTCAGTATGGTGGCTTCAAGGTAGCCAGACTTCTCACATAGTGCCTCAGGGCTCCAAAGGCAGGTGTCCCAAAAGAGAAAGGAAGTCAGGCTTATTGTTTTTTATGACCTATCCTTGGAAACTTGAGGATTACTTCCAGAGCATTCTACTCATGAAGGCAGTCATGCAGGCCTGCCTGTGTTGGAGAGCAGGGAACAGAGACTACACTCCACCTTTTGATGGGAGGAGTGGCAACATTCTCAAAGAGCATGTATGATGGAAATATTGTTGTGGCAGTTATGCAAAATGCAATGTGCCATACCAAAAGATAAATACTGTTAATAATTTGCTTTGCTTTCAGGTTACAAGTGTATTCTCTACGATGGTGTCATACTACCACTTATATTTCTTTCTTTAACAATATATAATGGTGTCAGCACGTAAAGACATACCTCACTTTCTTAATGTAAACAAATGAAGTATAATATAACTATTTACCCACCAGTGGACATTTAAGCTTTCTTTTACACACACACACACACACACATTTAAGCTTTCTTTTACACACACACACATATACACAGAGAGAGAGAGAGAAGCAAAACGAACAAAAAGCCTAAAAGCATAATATAGTTTTAGATTACAATTGAATTTTGTCTTACCCCAAGTTGGTAGGATTTGTGAGGGGATCAGGGAGGGCAGTGATGGTGCCACTTGTGGCCTTTGAAAGGGAATAATCCTCTTCACTCTTGATTTATCCACCTTGGTGAGTAATTTTAGTAGGAACCTCTTGTTTGGTGTTAGATTGGCCTGTGGTAAACATTGTTGTGAATGGGACTAAGAAGGCAAGAGGTAATAAGCTTTCTCCTCGTGCCACTATTCCAACCATCTGAGAATTGTTTCTTGCATCTCCTTTTTTTTCCCCTTTGCTGTTTTTTCTTTCTTTTTTCCTTGCTCCAACCTCCTCAATAATCCTGTGCTTCTGTCTTGATCTCAGCAAAAGATATGGATGAGATGGGACTATCATCATGTACAAAGATATCTCATTTGGCACTTGATCAGGTGAAGAATTATTTTTTGTCTTTCTTCCTGTTGTGTATGCAAAAGACATCTTAAATGACTTAACTTGAACTAGGAGTTGATCAATTGATTTTAAAAACTTGGTTATAGTAAAAAGCATTAAAAACTGATGACTTAAACATTTTACTTTAATCAAAATATATAGACATACATGCATTTGTTAGTTATTTGGTTACAGGGCAGTGGTTTTCAACTGGTGATTTTACCCTCCAGGGACATTTTGCAACATTTGGAGACATTTTTGATTGCCACTACTGCAGTGGGAGTGCTACTGCCATGTAGTGGGTAATAGCAAAGCCAGGGATGCTGCCAAACATCCTTCAGTTTACAGGCCAATATCTCCCCCTCCCAACAGATAATTCTCCCATCCAAAATGTCAACAGTACTGGGGTTGAGAAACTCTGATCTAGGGCCAACGCCTTTTCTTTGTGTGTGACTCTATGGATTGACACTCTACATCAGCTTTTCATGCATAAACCATACCCATAATGTATCACTTATGATTTCCAGTTTTTTTTTTTTAAGTGGAGGAAGACCTTAAGGACATTTATAATCTGTGAGTCAAATGTTAATATTTTATTTCTTCCAAATCTCTTTTTTTTTTTTTTTTTTTTTTGAGACGGAGTCTTGCTCTGTCTTCAGGCTGGAGTGCAGTGGTGCAATCTTGGCTCACTGCAACCTCCGCCTCGCGGGTTCAAGCAATTCTCCTGCCTCAGCCTCCACAGGTGTGCGCCACCATGCCCAGCCGATTTTTGTATTTTTAGTAGAGACGAGGTTTCACCATGTTGGCCAGGATGGTCTCCATCTCTTGACCTTGTGATCCGCCCGCCTAGGCCTCCCCGAGTGCTGGGATTACAGGCGTGAGCCGCTGTGCCCAGCCCATTTCTCCCAAATCTTTTACAGTAGTCTCACCTATACTCAATTCAATAGCATTCTTATTTTTTCAAGTTAATCGTCTTAAATTGTGCCAAACATTGAACCTTTTTTTGTGTGTGTGTGACTTACCTTTAATAGAAACAACTCTTCATGCTCTTTTTTTTTTTTGAGATGGAGTCTCGCTCTGTCACCCAGGCTGGAGTGCAGTGGCACCATCTCGCTCACTGCAAGCTCTGCCTCCTGGGTTCACACCATTCTCCTGCCTCAGCCTCCCAAGTAGCTGGGACTACAGGTGCCCACCACCACGCCCAACTAATTTTTTGTATTTTTAGTAGAGACAGGGTTTCATCGTGTTAGCCACAATGGTCTCGATCTCCTGACCTCGTGATCCACCCTCCTTGGCCTACCAAAGTGCTGGGATTACAGGCATGAGCTACTGCGCCCGGCCTCTTCACACTCTTATTTTGTTAGTTTAGATAGTATAATCAAATTCCACAGTTGCAAGAACACCTTGTCTAAACAGTAAGGGAATAAACCAGCTTGCTCTTGGTTGGCACACAGTGGAGTGTTTGAAACAGCCTAATAAGCATCCTTGTCAGTTTGTTTTAGAAGGGGAATCTAGAGAATATTGGTTGATTATGATGGTTGGTTAATTGGAGGTTGAGCAAGAGCTTCCACATGAGCAATAGGAACTGAAGGGTTTTTTGTTGTTGTTGTTGTTGAAAAGAATTGTTTTCAAAGTAAGTTCACTGAAAACTTCTACTTAAATAAGCCAAAAGAAAAACAAAACAAAAAACCAGGCGCGTGTGTGTGCGCACACACACACACGCACACACACACGCAGAGAGAGAAGCAAAAACAAAAAGCCTAAAAGCATAATATAGTTTTAGATTTCAGTTGAATTTTGTTTTACCCCAAGTTGGTAGGATTTGTGAGGGGATCAGGGAGGACAGTGATGATGCCAGTTGTAGCCTTCAAAAGATAATAATGCTCTTCACTCTTGATTTATCAGCCTTGCTGAGTAACTTCACAAATCTTTAGGTATTTGGGATAATCAGGAAGCTCTGCCTATCTAGAAGTGATTCAGTTATTTTGCTAGGTTTCGGTTCCTTTCATGAAATGTACTTAATCATATTTTTGTGTATGCTTCAAGGGCTGCTACCAGCTGGCCTTATCCTATTTAACAACTCTGTTTTAAGCAGACTAACTTAACTTCCATGATGTCTGCTGTATTTCTGGATTACTTTCATATGGGCCTTTATATACTAAGCCCCGTCAGCCAGTCTCCTGCACTTTGCCAAAACATTTCTTAAACTTCTTTAAAATACTTAAACCCAGCATCTCAATTTTCACTGAAGACTTGATTCTAACACATTTCCAATCTTTGTATTACCAGCACATTTTTTTCAGCTTTGATTATGCGTTTTCAGAATATATGCATTATTTTGGCTACATGAATTTATGCAGGCTGACTCATTGCCTAATAAAAGTGATGTTATTTAGAATTTAATCAGAGATTAATCAGAGAGGTCCAGAAACTGGCATTTTAGATACTCTAATGAATTCTCTAGTAACCAACACCCATTGGGAAATCTAACCTGAATGGATTGTTAATCTTCTCAGAGCTAGAGGATTTAAAGCTGAATTAGCATAGACTTGTTAAAGTTGTTAATTACTATTTCTGTAGTTTTTGGGGAAAATGTTAGCCCTTCTTTCCTGCACTTTCTGCTAATGATGGTGGTTTCTTTATCTAGAGAAACTTTAAGATTATAGAAGGATAAGAGATTACTTGGAGCAGCATGCCTGAGTTAACTCTTAGTTAATGAGATTTTTAAATATAATAATTCCTTCCCTCCAGGCTTATATTAAAAGAAAAATCACTGTATAAAAAGTTATTTTGTGTATTTGTGTGGTTATCTTACATTACATTTATAAAATACTTAGTATTTGAAACATTGTTTAATTTTATGTCCATTTCCTCTCACTTTTCAAACATAATGACGTATGTAGAGATTCTTAGTAAATGCTTTTTGAAAATGATGACTTATTATTATTATTATCATTATTTTTGAGACAGAGTCTCACTCTGTCCCTCAGGCTGGAGTACAGTGGCATGATCTCAGCTCACTGCAACCTCCGCCTCCCAGGTTCAAGGGATTCTCCTGCCTCAGCCTCCCAGGTGGCTGGGATTATAGGCATTAGCCACCACACCCAGCTAGTTTTTTGTATTTTTAGTAGACACGGGGTTTCACCATATTGAACCAGGCTTGTCTTGAACCCCTGACCTCAGGTGATCTGCTGGCCTTGGCCTCCCAAAGTGCTGGGATTACAGGCGTGAGCCACCACACCTGGCCTTGAAAAAAATGGTTTTTAATGGGTTATCAAACTAATAATTCCAAAGTGATCAAGATGATAAATTGCAAGTCAGTTATAATGTTAAATGTTATCAAAATTACTGAAAATGTTATCAAAATTATTGAAAAATGTTATCAAAATTATTTGAAAAATAATTAAATGGCTTTATGGCAGGAATTAATTTCTTTTCAAGGTGTAAATGAAAGATTATTTTCCAAATGAATCGTATATATAGGGTTCATTTTGGAAGAAGCACAGTAACCTTTTAAGGCAGTGTATTCCTTGTGGTGGTGGTGTTTTGCATTGTTGGTATTTAAATCACAAACTGTAATGTAGATTTCTTGAAAGGACCAGAAATAATCTAGTTTATCACTTGTGTCCAATAGGGAAATGAAGGGAGTAAGATGTTCTTGTCTAAAGTCTTATTGCCAGGGTAGAGCTCAGGTCACTTATCTTCTAGTTTTACATTTTCTCCATTGTACTACCTGTTACCAAAGGTGGCTGAAACATTTTAGTTCATTGTGCTCAAATACTACTAATTTGTGTTGGACACTCGGGATTTGAATTACTTCCTTTTTATAGATATGTATTGATTTTTGATAGTAATTAAGTTTATCTCTATTACATAGTGTACATTATCTAAACATCTCATCCAGGTAGTATAAAAATGATTAGTGCAATCAGTGATTTGTTATGTGCCTCTGCTCCTGATTATGTGTCTTAAGAGGCCTACAGGCATCTCAGCATGTCTGTGGGATCCTAGACGGCTTCTGTTCTGCTGTTGTCCTGAGTCTTCCAGCTATTTGCTGACCACCGAATTATAAAGCACCTCTCCTAGAGATCTCTTGAGTATATGTGTATCCTTGGTTATTATATTGCCTGATTTAATTCATTGACATACATTTGGGACATCGTGTTGTATACTATATGAAATATACTGATTTCTTTCTTTCTTTCTTTCTTTCTTTCTTTCTTTCTTTCTTTCTTTCTTTCTTTCTTTTTGAGACAAGTTCTCGCTCTATTGTCCAGTCTGGAGTCCGGTGGCATGATCTTGGTGCACTGCAACCTCATCTCATCAGCTGAAGCCATCCTCCCTACCTTAGCCTCCCGATTAGCTGGGACCACAGGTGCATGCCACCACAGTTTTTGTATGGCTAGTTTTTGTATTTTTTGTAGAGATGAGATTTCGCATGTTGCCCAGGCTGGTTTCAAACTCCTGGCCTCAAGTGATTTGCCTGCATCAGCCTCCCAAAGTGGTGGGATTACAGGCATAAGCCACTGTGCCCAGCCTAAAATATACTGATTTATATATTATGTTTTGGATTAATTTCCAAATGGACATAGGAACATATTTGGTTTGTACTGTTATTTTTAAATGAAAATATAATTAGCTTGTCTTGTTTTGTTTTATAGGACCTTTCCTAGGACCATAATTTATTAGAATTCAAAGAGTAGGTTTATTTTGCAAATTCAAACCTACTTTTTTAAGGGAAAGGGAAGAATTGACATTAATTATATATAGCTTGAATTTTTATCATTTAATTATAAACTCGAAAGTCTATTTATAAAAATGGAAAAACAAATGAACATCTATTAAAATATGGGTTATGGGCCAGGCGTGGTGGCTCACACCTGTAATCCCAGCACTTTGGGAGGCCAAAGGCGGGCAGATCACCTGAGGTCAGGAGTTCGACACCAGCCTGACCAACATGGCCAAACCCTGTCTCTACCAAAAATACAAAAATTAGCCGGGCATGGTGGCGCATGCCTGTAATCCCAGCTATGTGGGAGGCTGAGGCAGTGGAATTGCCTGAACCTGGGAGGTGGAGGTTGCAGTGAGCCTGCAGTGAGCCGAGATTGTGCCATTGGACTCCAGCCTGGGCGACAGAGCGAGACTCTGTCATAAAAAAAAACCTGGGTTATATAGAAGGACTTAAAATTTAGTGTTGTGGCCGGGTGAGGTGGCTCCTCCCTGTAATTTCAGTGTTTTGGGAAGCTGATGCAGGAGGATTGCTTGAAGCCAGGAGTTTGAGACCAACCAGCCTGGGCCTCATAGCGAGATTCCATCTCTACAAAAAATTTTTAAAAATTAGCTGCGTGTAGTGGTTTGCACCTGTAGTCCCAGCTACTCAGGAAGCTAAGGCAGGATCATTTGAGCCAAAGTTGGAGCCTGTGGTGAGCTATGATTGCACCACTACACTCCAAGATGGGTGACAGAGTGAGACCCTATCTCTAAAAAAAAAAAAAAAAAATTACTGTTGATTGTACCACCAGGGTAGTTGGGGCATTTGAAAGCATGTTTATGTATTTTTTAAAGGTTAGTTTGACAAGATAATTGACCTACCAGTCTATATGATGGCCAGTTGTAGGATGGTAGAAAAACTTTGTTGAGCAATGTTTTTTGAACTATCTGTGGTAACGCAACATTTTTATAATCTCATTGGCTGATAGTGTCTTTTGTAAAATACAATAAAAATGGGTAACTAGAAAAATTAAGTGGAAAAAATAGCCAAAGAAATATGATACAAGTCCAAATATCAGTTTCAGGAGATATATTAATTGGTCAAATTGCTATTAAAATTTCTAAACACTTAGTCTCAATTTCTGTAACTAGTCATGGACCAGTTTCAGACAGTAACAGTGCCCATGGATCAATACTGGTCTACAGACCAGACTTTGAGAAGAACTGTCCTAGAATATACAAATGCTATGTAGTATTAGGAGTCATTGCTAAGCTGAAGAGTTGTCTTTCACACCAGACACAGCTCCTGCAAATAATCTACAGGTGCCTCGCCTGCTAAAGTGCTTAAGTAGCCTTCTATGAAGACTAAAAAAAAAATGAGACTTGAGAACTTCTTTAAAAAAGAAACAACAAACTTTACTGACATATAATTTATTTGGTGTAAAATTCATCTGTATTAAGTGTACTGCTCAATGACTTCTAGTGAATTTTCCAACTTGTGCAAAACACCACCACAATCCAATTTTAGAACTTTTTTTTTTTTGAGACCCATTTTTGGCTCAAATGGGTCTTTCATCACCCAGGCTGTAGTACTGTGGTGTGATCATGGCTCACTGCAGCCTTGACTTCCTGGGCTCAGGTGATTCTCCTGCCTCAGCCTGTTCAGTCCCAGAACACTTTCATCACCTCCACAAGAACCCTTATGTTCTTTTATACTTAATCCCTATTCCTAGCCCCAACCCCAGCTCCAGACAACCACCATGCTTTATGTGTTTATACCAACCAAAATACCTTTTGTGTTTACAGATTTGTCCTTTCCAGACATTTTATGTAAATGGAATCAGACAGTATGTGGCCTTTTGTTTCTGGTCTCTTTGACTAAGTGTAATGTTTTTGAAGTTCATCCACTTTGTAGCATGTATCAATATTCTGTTTTTTATTGCTGAATAGCATTCAGTTGTTTTAAAATACCACATTTTGTTTGTCCACCAGCTGATGGTTGTTTGGGATGTTTCCAGATTGGAGGATATTTTTAAAAATGCTTTTATGACATTTGCATGCAACTTTTTGGGGGAACATGTTTTTATTTCTTGGATAGGTACCTAGAAGTGGAATTGTTGGCTTGCATGGTATCTATGTTTAGCTTTTTAAGAAACTGCAAAACTATTTTACTGTTTCACCAGCAATATATTAGAGTCGCAGTTTCTTCACATCCTTGTCAACACTTGTTATTGTCTATCTTTTTTTATTATAGCCATTCTAGTGGGAATGGTATTGGATTGCATTTCCCTAATAACTAATGATGTTCAGCATGTTTTCATGTGCTTATTGGCAATTCATATATCTTTTTTGATGAAATATCTATTCAGGTATTTGCTCATCTTATAGTTGGGTTGTCATCATATTGAAACTGTAAGAATTCTGTATGTATTTGGGATACATGTCTTTTATAGATATATTAATATGTTTTGCAGATATTTTCTCCTAATCCTTGTCTTTTCTTTCTCTTACTGATTTGTTTTGAAAGGGGAACCTTTCAATTCTTCTTAAAATTCATGCTCATTTTAAAGAATCACAGGGACTAATGAAATGAGAGAGCAGTGACAGGGTACCTTACTCTGCTTCAGCTCTATTTCAGAAAGTAATTATCTAATTGTAGAGTTCACTTGTAGTGATACTAAATGACCACGTCAGTGTTTCAAACCTGATATTCTGGTGGTTGTACTGGGGGAGTCGATTTGCCACCATACCACTGACAGAACATCATCTTTTACTGTAATTCCTTAAGCAGTCAGATTTCTTAGTTGGAAGCAACAAAAACTGATTTTGGCCTATTTAACCTAGAAGTAAATTTATTAAATAGATGTTAGGAAGCTCTTAGAATTGCTAGGAAGACTGCAGCCAGGCTTGTACAATGAGAAGACCTGGGGGGAGGGTGCTGTCCTTGGCAGAAACCAGTCAGAGCCACACCACAGGTGCAGTCTGATTAGGACAGCAATACTGTTGCTTGCTTACTGCTGCTGGCACCACTGAATGCTGCTGCTTGACTTTTTTTGAAGTCTCCCTCTGTTGCCCAGGCTGGAGCGCAGTGGTGCGATATCAGCTCACTGCAACCACTGCCTCCCGGGTTCAAGCGATTCTCCTGCCTCAGCCTGGCGAGTAACTGGGATTACAAGTGCCTGCCACCATGCCCGGCTAATTTTTGTATTTTTAGTAGAGACAGGATTTCACCACATTGGCCAGGCTGATCTTGAACTTCTGACCTCAAATGATCCACCCACCTCGGCCTCCCAAAATGCTGGGATTATAGGCGTGAGCCACCGCGCCTGGCTGCTGCTTGACTTTTATTGCTGCTGCTCCTAAAACTTGCCCCTGCTGCAGTGGTCATCTCTATTTAAGAGGGTTCTTTCTGGTTGTGACACCAGCACTACACCATTTTACATAAGTGATTTGAGCGTCTATAGATTTTGGTATCTGCAGGGTTGGGGGAGGGCAGAGGGGAGTATTTTGGAACCAGCCCACTGCAGATACCAAGGGACAACTGTACAGATGGTCCCCGACTTACCATGGCTTGACTTAATGATTTTTTAACTTTATGATGGTGCAAAAGTGATATGCATTCAGTAAAAACTATACTTCATATTTTGAATTTTGACTTCTTTCCCAACTGGCCATATGTGATATGCTACCTTTTCACAATGCTGGGCCAAATCATCTAACCAAAGGCTATTTTATAATAAAGTGTTGAATATCTCATTTAATTTATTGAACACTATACTGAAACTGTTCTA